>NW_021621113.1:8011285-8119024 GCF_004785775.1 Grammomys surdaster | reverse complement strand
TGTGTGTGTGTGTGTGTGTGTGTGTGTGTGTGTGTGTGATTTATATAGGCCAAGTATATATACAATATATATAAAATATATTATATATATATGTCATTTACATAGGATACACACACACACATACACACACACACACATATATGGCCTACTGTGGCCAGGTTGAATAAAGTCAAAGTCGAAGGGGGCAGTGATGGACACGGAAGGGCTCTAGAGAAAGCTGGGAGGGTAAGTGGGAGAAGGAAGGAATTTAGATAGGAAACAGGAGGGGACTACTGGAGGGAAGGAGGGGTAGTGGGACTACTGTATTCACATCGTCTCTACAGCTGTGCTGCCCGCAGTGTAGGAGAGACAGCTGCCATGGCCTTCTGACGGGGACAAGCCGACCTGGAGATCTGTACGGTGAGTGATTGTGAGCCGCAAAAAGGCGGTGATAGATGGTGACGTGCGGGTGAGCCGAAGGACTGCTCCACAGTACAAGTGACCCCCAAGGTCACATACTGAGGGTCCCCTTATTCCAAGTGTCCTCAGTACTGGGGATGGAGGACCAGGGAGTGTGCTGGCCAGTCAGTCTAGCAAAAGCATTGAGCTGTAGGCTGATCTGTGGGGACAATCTGCCCTCCACATGTGCACAGTTTACAAGAACACAAGCATATACGGGGGTGGTGTATAGGGAGAGACAGAGACAGAGACAGAGAGGGAACTATCTAATTTAAAGCAAAGAAAGGCAAAAGTACAAATCAACTCTCTAAAAACTAATTAAGGGAATCAACCCACAAATCCACAAAACTTCTCTAAAATCCACGCAGAATAAAAACAAACTCAACACACCTAAACATGTCATGATGAAACTGCCCACCGTTTAAAATAACCTTAAGTCAGCAAGAGAAGTGGAACAGAGCCGGTGAGGAGACCACGGAGAAACCAGGGTGGCTCTGCAGCTGGGGGACAGGCCATCTTTAAAGGGCTGGGGGAAGTCTGACAATATAAAGCCCCACACTCAGTGAAGACCCCCTCCTCTCGGAGGACGAACAGGCAGAATAGGGCTCTGATTCATTATATAAGGCAGAAGTGGGGCTTGTGGGAGCCCACCCCGCATGGTACACTGATTGCCTAGCAAGCCTGAAGCCCTGGGTTCAATCCTGGTCCCGTGTGAATCTGTAATCTCAGCTCTGAGGAGGTGAACACCGGAGGGTGTGAAGCTCAGGATCGTCTTTGGCTAGATAGTGAGTTCAAAGCCGGCCTGGGATATGATACCCAGTCTCAACATTTTCTTTTTGTTTCAAAGAAAAGAGGTGGAGAGAAAGAGAGGACAAATTTTTTTTGTTTTTGAGAGGACAAATTTAAACAGCAACCAAATAGGCCTAACTGATTTGTGCAAAATACGACATCCAACATCTTCAGGAAGGGCTTAAGGGCACGTGGGTCAGAGTCTAGCAAACAGAGCATATGCTCCGGTCTGTAATTCTGTCCGTCGGAAAATCCCCTGTCAGCCATTACGGACCGGCTTCCCAGCCACACACCGACATTTAAACACTTCCATTTAACAAACGTGTGGATATTACATTAGCAACTATTCTGAGTGCCTTACCGTATCAGAGCTCTTTTATGGTCCTTATATAGAACATTCCCATTTCTGGATAAAGAAACTCGAACACAGAGGTGTAAGACATTTGTTTGTTACACAGCTAGGAAACCACAGTTCCAATGACGGACTGTAGCGGTTATGAAATCTGTAATCTTTACAAGTGTGCCTCCTTTTCTCATTACGGTTGGCAACCAAACTAATTAGATTATCAGGTAAACTGAGGCCCAGCTAGGGCGCATCCGACACTGGGTTTGTTCTCTGGGGGCACGTCTCTGGCAACAAGCACAAGTTAAAAAGCCTGGTTAAGTTGTGCACACCCAAGTCCTGCTTTAATGCTTCGTAGCAAGAGGCCAGATGGACCCTGGTCCTAAAGCCCTGCTGGCACCAGGCAGGCGAAGGCTTTCTCCACACAGCCGGCAGAGGGCGCAGGCGAGCCTCTCTCAGGCGCCACTTCTGCAAACCCCATGAGGCCAGCTGCAGGACGCCGGCAGTTTGGGGAGTTGTCAGTTCAGATCCGCAGCGTCGCCGGCTTCCTTCCTCTTTTATCAGATCTGTCAGGGCCGCGGCGTGTCGTGAAGGCACCTCCGGTCTCCTTCCATCCTTCCTGTGGCGAACGGACGCGGCCATCTAGCGAGCGAGCGACACTTCGCACCCCGTCACTTCGCACCCCGGGGCCAGGCGGGGCAGGGGGAGGGGGTGACACCTGCTGCAAGATCGGTTCACGCGTGGGCCCTTTGCGCCTCTGCACCCTCTTCTCGCCTGCGCCCCACACACTGCCAGGTTTGGGTGGCAGCTGGGTAGAGGCAGAGCGAGGTCTCTCCAGGGGTCCCTGGACCCCGGTGACTCCCAGCAAGGTGCATGTGTGGCTGTGGCCTGAGCCTCACTGAGCAGTGGGTGCTACCTAAAAGAAAGAGACGACAGTGCACGAAATATCTCCAAAGATCGGTGACATTATCTCCATAAAAAGTGTCTTAGGCTCTAATAGCATATGTCACTAGGTCTGCACTCAGAAAGGACATTGGAGAGGAGGTGGAAGGAGTGGGGGAGGGGTGGCGTGTCTTGCGCACCTAGGACAAGTTCCCTTGCTCTCTGACTCCCTCCCTAAGCAAGAGCAAACTATTTGTAGATAAGACTGGCCCCAAACTCACAGAAATCCTCCTGTCTCTGTCTCTTGAGTGCTGGAATTAAAGGCATGTGTCACTAATGCCATGCTAGAGCAAACTTTTTTTTTCTTAAAGATTTATTTATTTTATTTATATGAGTAAACTGAAGCTCTCTGCAGACACACCAGAAGAGGGCATCGGATCCCATTACAGATGGTTGTGAGCCACCATGTGGGTGCTGGGAATTGAACTCAGGACCTCTGGAAGAGCAGCCAGTGCTCTTAACCACTGAGCCATCTCAACAGCCCTCAACTATTTTCATTCATCCAGCTATAGCACTAAGGTAGCTTCTTTCCTCCTTCCCTCCTTCACTCCCTCCCTCCTTCACTCCCTCCCTCCCTCCCTCCCTCCCTCCCTCTCTTTTTTCTCCCTCTTTTCCCTCCCCCATTCCTCCTTTAGCGCTGGGTTAGATGCTGTCATCTCCCATGTTAGCAGGGGCTGGCCAGGTTAACTTCTTGGCCCAGCAGTGGGGCAGCCTAGAGCTTACTAAGGGGATGTTCAGCAGCCTCTCCAGGGGATGCTAACTGAGTCCATTGGTTCCCATGACACCTGCTGGGTGCTCTGGCCCAGTGGGGTGTGGAAGAGGCTAGTCCTGTTTGGTCTGACTGGAATGTCAGGGCTGGGGAAAGCAGGAAGAGTAGAGGAGGCTTGGAGACACTCCAAATTCCAGCACTTGAGATGTGGGGACAGGAGGATCAAGAATTGGGAAGTCAGCCTCTGTTGAGCAGAAACACCTTCTTCAAAAGCTCCAAACAATTTCTCCCCAGGTTGGGGAGACGGCACAGTGGATAAAGTGCTTGCTTCAGCAACAAGAGGATCAAGGTAGACATGGCAACCGTGAGGAGGTGGAGACTGAGGTCTCTCAGTAAGCTGGCTAGATGAGGCTAGCCTCCCATCATCAAGCTCAGGGTATAACTGACAGAACCTACCTTCATGAACAAGATAGAGGGCAATGAAGGCAGACCTATTAGCCTTGAGACTTCACAGACAAGTCTACGCATGCCCACTCATGCAGACATAAACACACACTTCCATGCCCTCACACCACATCTGTATGCTAACAGAAAAAAGTTTTGCATCCTCTTTAATAGTTTAAAAAAAAAACTGCTCCCAGTTTCCATAGATCCTTGTGGGACACGGGGGTCCTTGCAGGAGTCTCGAGGTTGCCTGTTTTGCATTCTTGATCAGGAAATGTGAATGCCGTCTCTTCCAAGTCTCTATCTAGCCCAGGATCAATTTCGTCACCGGCAGTTGTTTTTTGAAGGGAAAATCCAGCAATGCACTGCAATCACATTTGAACTTGATATTCTACACCCGCTTTTCCTTATCTGATGTCAAGTAGAAATAAATCATCACAGCACGAAGCTGGATTGTCTCCAGCGTCTGTGCGACAAGAATGGTCAAGGCCGAGTGACTGAGAACAGAGACTGAAGTTCCTTGCCTAGCTAAGGCCAGAGTGGGCTGCAGGGGGTTAGTGTGGATTTGGTACAAACCCTCGAGGATCAGCAGGCAGTAGCTATGGGGCCATACCTGTATCTTTATCCTCTCCTGCTGGATTTTATAGGTCTTTCTAGCTCTAGGGTAGTACAGTGCCACTCTCCAACCCACAGGCAATCCTTGACACCCAGTGTCCATCTTAATTAAGACACATCTGTATGGGACATCCTGATGATTAACCAGTATCAGTGTTGTTGGTTAGATGTGACTAAACAGAGACATGGGGCTTTTCTGCCTTCCAGAAGCATCCAGAATGACAAGGGAGAGTCGATTTAAATAGAGACAGGCAGGCAGTGCAAGCAAGGCATGAAGCTGATTCACGAGCCTACTCTCAGGGACACCCTGACAGACCTTTACCCAACCAACCTCAAGTGACTCATGAAGGAACTTTTCAGAGAGAAAATGACAAGGATGAAAGGGGGTACTGCTGTTTTGTTTTATTTATTTTATTTTTATTGCTTACGTGATGACAAGTCTTTCTGCTCACCGAGAATGTTTGGAAAGCACCGGAAGCAGAAGGCTTGGCAGCAGTCCAACCCTCACCTCAAGCTTCAATCCGCCCTCAGGGACTGTGGTGTGTCTCCAGCCTGTTGACTAGGGGTTTCTTTTTCTGTGAGGGTGGCAGGGCTTTATTCTCTGTCACAAATAGACTATGTTGCAAGTATCTGAGCGTCATCTGGAACTCTAGATTTTGGTCAGATCTCCTCACTGTTTGCCTATCCCACGATGAGCAGGGCTCGGTTGTTTCCAGTTCTCATGGTGACACATTTAGTCACAGCAGAGGGTGACGGCGATGAGCACGCATCTGGGGCGGTCCTCAGAGGATGGAGTGCGGAGGAAATATTCAGAAATGGGAAATGAAAGTGTGAGTGTCTGAAGGAGGGGGAGGGGGGAGGTGTTCCACCAGCGTAGCCTTAAGATATGTAAACGACCTTTAATCCCAGCACGCAGAGGCAGGCAGATCTCCGAGTTCGAGGTCAGCCTGGTCTACAGAGCAAGTTCCAAGACAGTCAGAACTACAAAGAGAAACGCTGTCTCAAAACAAGCAAGCAAGAAAGCAAGCAAGCAAGCAAGCAAGCAAGCAAGCAAGCAAGCAAGCAAGCAAGCAAGCAAACATAAAAAAGAAAGACGGACAGATAAAGAAGAAAAAATTTGAACAAAAGGAGCTGTTTTAAGACTTTTGATAGGTGTTATGGGGTAGGGGCGGGGCTTGCTCCACCCCCTTCCTCTCCACTTCAATGGAAGCCACACCCTCTTGCGGCTGAGCGATGTCCACAGGCCCTGCCATTTTTATCCCCTTTCTATTGTTTCTTGGCGAGTATCTTATCCACTGGCATCTTAATCTTTTCAACTAACTTACATGTGTTCTTCACAAGTTAATGACTTGAGTTTTATTTATTCTTTTCAGTATTGTGTGTGCGTGCACACACCCCATCACTCGTGTGGCAGTCAGAGAACAACTTTTGAGAGTCATAGGTGCCAGTGACCAAACTGGAGTCTCTGGGCTTGTGTGACAAGTGGCCTGATGTCACCAGCCCTCTAGTGTTCTCTCTGTGGTGTGTGCTTTTCTTTAGTTTTGTTTATTTTAATTCTCTCTCCCTCTCTCTTTCCCTCCCTCCCTCCCTCCCTGCCTCCCTCCCTCCCTCCTCCCTCCCTCCCTCTGTCCTCCCTCCCCCTCCCTCCCTCCTTCTCCTCCTCCTCCTTCCTCTCTCTCTCTCTCTCTCTCTCTCTCTCTCTCTCTCTCTCTCTCTCTCTCTCTCTCTCTGGTGTGTGTGTGTTGGGCCTCACATGCTAGACAGACCCTGTCTTCTGAAGCTGCATCCCCAGCCTCTGTGAGGCGCTTTTATTTTTGCAGTACAGTTCTGTGGTTTCTCCCACAGATTTGAAGTTTCAAGAACCCTCTGCCTGTTTGGGTTAGTAAGACAAGAAGAGCTCAGGTGGGGAAACTGAGGGACTTGCCCTGCAGGTGCACGGTGGACTGGACTGGCACTTGGGACACCGCCAGGCACAGCTCTTCAGCCCAGTCTGTGGTCACAGTGGAGAGAGGCTACTGAAGACTGAAGGCAAGGTCATGGTAATCATGGAGGGGCTGCCTGGCAGCCAGTGCCCTTGCTCTGACAGCTGACGGCTGCAGCGCTCGACTCCCAGAAAAAGCCATGTGGCACTGATTCTGGGGAGCCGAGGCTTTGGCTCCAGGCCAGTCAATCATTCTCTCAACGGTAGCGCAGCTTGTGGGCTTCCAGAGCAGTGCCCTGCATGGTTCTTGACCCAAGGGCACCAGGAAGAATCCCCAGGTTCAGAGTCCCCTGTTCTTTCTCTACAATTGGGTGCTGACGGCTCTGATCACTCATTGTATGACGCCATCTTCCTCTTCTCTACCTGGTGTGGCTGCACTCTAGGCCAGGCTGTACCATGGGGCTAGAGCAGCTCTGCCTTCCTGCTCAGTGAATCAGGGGAGTCTTCACGGGGAGTCGGGTGAGCATCCTTGTTAGTGATTAAAAATCTGACTCCTTTGATATTGTGTTTTGCTCTCTAGATAGACAACCTTTAGAAATTGTGTTATACCTTGACCACATTTTCACCTTTTGCAAGACAAGATGACACTTCTTTTTTTTTAAATCTATTTATTTTAATTTTATGTATATGAGTACATTGTAACTGTCTTCAGACCCACCAGAAGAGGGCATCAGATTCCATTACAGATGGTTATGAGCCACCATGTGGTTGCTGGGATTTGAACTCAGGTCCTCTGGAAGAACAGGCAGTGTTCTTAACTACTGAGCCATCTCTCCAGCCCGACACTTCTTTTTTAAACAATAATTTATTTTTATTTTATATGCATTGGCATTTTGCCTGCATGTCTGTCTATGTGAGGGTGTCAGAAGCCCTGGAACTGGAGGTACAGACAGCTGTGAGCTGCCATGTGGGTGCTGGGTCCTCTGAGTCCTCTGGAAGAACAGCCAGTGCTCTTAGCCACTGAACCATCTCTCCGGCCCCTAAAGTGATACTTCTTAAACAATATGCTTAACAATTTTAAGTTACCCAGAATTCCTGTCTCCTAATACAAACATTCTTTTCCTATCTTGTGTACACGCATGCTCTTCTCACCTGCCCACCCCCCGTGTGTGTGTATGTGTGTGTGTGTGTGTGTGTGTGTGTGTAGACGTGCTTTCTTAAGCAGCTTCCCTCTTCCCTGTCTGCAGCCTGGCCATATATGTTCACATTTTACACAACGAGTGGGAAATAATAATTTTAGAACATTTTAAAAAGTAGAACCTCTCATTTTTTGTGAAATAAACAATCTTCAATCATTAAAAAATGTTCATTGAGATCCTCTGTTGTGGGCTGGAGAGATGGCTCAGCGGTTAAGAGCACTGACTGCTCTTCCAGAGGTCCTGAGTTCAAATCCCAGCAACCACATGGTGGCTCACAACCATCTGTAATGAGATTGAATGCCCTCTTCTGGTGTGTCTGAAGACAGCTACAGTGTACTCATAAATAAAATAAATAAATTTAAAAAAAAAAAAGAGAGAGAGAGATCCTCTGTTGCCTGCAAGACAGCTAGTACAGCCACAAGTGCACAGGAGAAGTTTTGCAAACTAAGAGGGGCTGGGGCTGGAGAGACGGCTCAGCGGTTAGGAGCACTGGCCGTTCTTCCAGAGGTCCTGCATTCCATTCACATCACCTATGCGCTGGCTCACAACCATCTGTAACTCCAGTCCCAGGAGACCTAACTCCCTCTCTAGCTTCTGAGGGCACTGCACACACGTGATGGACAGATAGGCAAGTGTGTAAAACAGTCATACATGTTGATGTTAAGTCTAGTTCTTCCTCCCAGCCCCATGTCTTCAGAAATAAAGACACAGACTCAAAATAAATTTACAAGTACCTCGGCCATATACCTAGGATTCTCTGATTAGATCATAACTTAAAATAACCCATGTATTCTAATCTATATTCTGCCACATGGCTGGTTACTTGTGCTCGGGTACCTCACATATTCCAGGCCCAATCTTCCTTCCCTGGCTCTGTCCCAGAATCCTTTCTCTATTTTGGATGTCCCACCTCTATTTCCCATTTAAGCCATAGGCCACAGGCTTTTTTTTTTTTTTTTTTTTTTTTGGTTTTTTCGAGACAGGGTTTCTCTGTGTAGCCCTGGCTGTCCTGGAACTCACTCTGTAGACCAGGCTAGCCTCGAACTCTCGAACTCAGAGATCCCCCTGCCTCTGCCTCCCAAGTGCTGGGATTAAAGGCGTGCGCCACCACCGCCCGGCTAATATCCCTCATTTATAAAGCACAAATGAATTTTGACTGATTTTTGCGTGTATATGCGTATGTTCATCTGTGTGTTTGAGGGAGTCACATGCACCTGTGTACTCATGCGTGGTGAAGGCCAGAGGACCGTGTCACATGGTCTAGTCGGTCATTTTCCATGTTTTGTTTGTTTGTTTGCTTGCTTTTTGTTGTTGCCTCACCCCCACCTCCTTTGAGACAAGGTTTCACTCTAGAGCTCTGGCTGGTCTAGAACTCCTGAACTCACAGATACCCAGCTGCCTCTGCCTGCAGAGTGCCGGGGTTAAGGCATGCACTAGCATTCTCTGCCTGGTTTTTGAGACAAGGTCTCTCACTGATTCAGCTAGACTGGTAGATCCAAATGCTCTGGGCTTCCCCTGTCTCTGCTCCCCCAGCACATGGTGTGCACCGCCATGCTGCCTTCTCTGTGGGTGCTGGGAATCCAAGCTCAAGTCCTGTGTTTGAGAGGCAGCCATCTTATTCACTGAGCCATCTCTGCGGCTCTGGGATTTTGACGGATTTTGATCTTTGCATCCACAAGATCATAAGACATGTTCCCTCTGGCATCTGCATCTCTCGATCCACTTTATGTCTGTGCCATTGGGCTTCAGAGCTTGCTGGAGTAGAAAACTCTGCTCTCTTGCATCCAGACCTCTCCACAGCGCACCTCAAGAGTCTTCACGGAATAGCGGCTGGCTTCCCCAGAGTGAACTAGAGAGACCAAGGCACAAGTTGCACTTCCTCACCTTGGAAGTGAAGTTCTCATCTCTGGGCCATTGAGTCAGCCCCATTCAGGATGAGAAGGGCTCCATCAGGGGGTGGCATCAGCAGCAGCCTCACAGAAGTTGGCACTGGTGTTTACCCATTATAGATAATGCCCCTTTATAGTCTTTCCCATCAGGTTACTGGAATAGAAATTCTTTGCTGTGGTAGTTGACACTGACACAGACACCTTTGTGTACATGGCTTCCTCTTTCTGGATTCTTCTAAGCAGTCCACCTTTGCCAAAGGACTCCCTGAGTCAACAGGTTTTGTCATATTTATGGTTATTGTTTCCAAGAGAAGAAAGCCAATGGCGGGCATTTTTACTGTGGCTTCTCTGTATTAGGCACCGATGTTGCCAGTTTAGCCAATGTGCATAGAACATAAATCAAGCCTCAGTCCTGAAGAAAGAGAGATGGCTCAGTCCTTAACAGCATGTGCTGCTCTTGCGGAAGAACTGAGTTTGGATCCCAGCACCGACAGTGCTGGCCCATAACTGCCTATAACTCCAGCTCCAGGGGATCTAGTGACCTCTTCTAGCTTCTGAAGGATTCTGTTCTCATGTGCACATACCTACACAGACACACATACACAGAGATAACATGTGCACACATACACACACAGATACACATGAACAGATACATACAGACACACACAGAGATACACAGATACACATAGAGAGTCACACACAGAGATATACACACAGATACACACACATAGATACACAGATACACATAGAGAGACACACACAGAGATATACACACATATACACACAGATACACACACACACTTAAAAGTCAAATGTTTATTTTTTTGTTTTTTTGAGATGGAGTTTCTCTGTGTAGCCCTGGCTGTCCTGAAACTTGCTCTGTAGACCAAGTTGGTTCTGAATTCAGAGATCTGTCTGTTTCTGCCTCCCGAGTGCTGGGATTAAAGGGCTGTACCACCATTGCCTGGCTTCAAATAAATCTTTAAAAAACGAAATGAGAAAGACAAAATGACAGATGTCAACAACCATTCAGGGGATGGTTCCTTGATGGTTGAAGGGGTGTCTCTGTTATGAGGAACCGGACCCTATTCTTCAGAGTTCTTGAATGACTGGTCCTCTGTGTGTTTTGGAATTGAATTTCCTACCAGAGATGAGGGAATAGGATGGTCCTGGGTTCCATTTTAGCTTTGCAGTGCACCAGCTGAGTGAACATGGGCAAGGTGCCCTGCCTGTATGCCTCAGTATCTCCACCGGTGAGATGGGGACCAGAGCACCAGACTCTAGAGTAGTGGAGACAGTGGATGATGTCTTTGCCATCACATCTGTCCCACGGTGGGCACCAGCAAGGGTGGTCCCTTCTCATTTTCCTGTTTCCTTTTCCGGGTTTACAAGCTTGGCACCTTTGACACTTGATGGCTGAAAGACTTCCGATGCTGTGTCTCCAGAGAGGTAAGAAGAAAACTCACCACAGTGTTTTTATCCCCTCTCTAATTATAAAAGCAATGCATATTTACTGTAGAAAAATCTGGAAGCTGTGGGAAAGTACTAAAGAGGAAATAAAAATTACCCGCAATTTCACGCCCCAGATCTGCCACTGTTCATATGTGGGCGTGTCTCCTCCAGGGTGTTGGGGCCAGGTTTTATTTTGAGAATTCTAAGATGTGGCTCTACTAGAGACTGGGGGAGGGGAACAGCCTCATTTTTTTGTGGCTGTGTGGAAGCAGACAGAATTTCAAGACTCAACTTCAAGTCACAAGCCTGAGGGGGGCAGAACCATCCTTCGTCCTCCCCAGCCCTGCCAGCCAGTGTTCCCAGCTCAAAGAGACCCATGGCACTTAACTGTCTCAGGGCTTCAGTGACCAGGGCTACTGTGTGATGTGGGGAACGTTCATGGTAAGTAAAGTGCTCGGGCTTGCTGGGCCTGTGTGAGCGCACATCTGTGTTTCTTCCTCTGAGAAGTTGAGAAGACAAGCCTGCTGTCATTTCCAGGCACATCAGCACCGGCTGAGTGAACACGGGCAAAGCCGTGGAGGGATCTGTCTCTCCCAGCCTCACCTCTGAGTCAGTGTCCTCACTGTATCACCCTGTCCCCCACCCTGCGACAAGGGCCTTATAAACACACGACTTTCACCTCTGCGTTTGGAGGTTCCAGCCTGCGGTCCACTGGCCATGGTGCTTTGGGACCTGTTCATCACGGTGGGAGCTGGCGCTCAGGGTCTGACTGTTCACCTTATAGCTAGGATGGTAACAACTCGGGGACCCACAGCCCCCCTCAAAGTCAAGTTCCCAGTAGCTGAAAACCTCCCTCCTGGCCCCACACTTCATTTTCTACCTCTTTTCCCATCCTCTGTGCTGAGGATACTTTTCCCAATTTCAGAAGTTATCCTCAGTTCCAGAGTTGGAAGGTGCAGATTTGGGGAGTGGCTTCTTTCCTCTTCATGTGACCTTGGGCAGCTGTCGTTTGCTTTTGGGAACGTCAGATTTATATCTGGAAAATGGGGTTCTCCCATGTCCAGTGAACATTCACATCTGTGCAGGCCTGAGGACAAAGCAGAAGGGATGATGCTGTGTGTGTGTGTGTGCACGCGCACGCACTCTACGTATGGGTTGTGAGCGTATGGGTGCATATGCATGCGCACATAGGTGTGTGTGCACTCTGTGAGCATGCGTGTGGAAGCCAGAGGTTGGCGCTGGGGATCTTCCACAGTTACTCTCCACCTCACTTTCTGTTTTGTTTTTATTTTTTTTCACATCTCTTTGTTTCGTTTTTGTGGATGTGGGTGGGCACCCGTGTGCCACAGCTTACACAGGGAGCTGTCAGAAGACAATGGATCCCTCCTTCCACTATAACGGTCCCAGGACTGACTTGGATCATCAGGATTGTCCCCATCACTGGCACTCCACACTCGTTTTCTGAGACAGAGTTTCTCACTGGGTCTAGAGCTCACTGAGTCACTGACGGGCTGGACCTGGCAGGCTGCTGAGCTCTGGGGATCCCCAGGGCTGGCGCTACAGACGCCACCAAGCCTGGCTTCTTAGGTGGCTCCTAGGTGTCAGGCTCCTGGGCTCACACTTGTGCAGCAAGCTCTTCGTGGACTGAGACATCTGTCCAGACACACCCGGGACTTCTGTGCAGCTGTAAAGAGAATGAAAAGGTGAACAAATGAGATGGAAATGAAGCATTTACGGAAAGATGCGTGGGACCAGAATCGTATAATTCTGAGCGAAATAAGTCACACTCAGAAAGACAAGTGCCACCTGATTCTCTCACATGTACAGCCTAGACTTAAAATTACACGTGCATGTGTGTGTGTGTGTGTGCATATATGTGCGTGTATTTACATGGAACTAGAAAGGGGACCATGGAAGGAGAAGAAAGAGGTCTTTTTTTTTTTTTTTTTTTTTTTTTTTTTTTTTTGGTTTTTTTGAGACAGGGTTTCTCTGTATAGCCCGAGCTGTCCTGGAACTCACTCTGTAGACCAGGCTGGCCTCGAACTCAGAAATTCGCCTGCCTCTGCCTCCCAAGTGCTGGGATTAAAGGCGTGCGCCACCACCGCCCGGCCAAGAAAGAGGTCTTAAGTGAGGGATGGATCAGAACCTACAGGAATGGGAAGAAAGGAGGACTGTCTGGAGAAGGAGAGGAAACAGCCAGAGGGTGCAGAGCCATGGGGAGGGCTGTGGGGGAGGGGACAGACCAGAAACAAACACATGTATAACAAACACATGTGTGAAGACATCCTAATCTGTTACTCTACAGACTATCAGAAACTTTAATACCCAGTTGTCTTCCTGGGTCCACTCCCAGCCTTCCAACAAGCAGTGACTCCATCTCCTGCCACCCCCCATCCCCACACAGGGGATGTCACGTGTCACATGTAGATGGGCCTGTTTCTTGGCCTGGAGCACTGGGGAGACTGTACTCACCACATTGTGCTGGTGGGACTGAGCAGATCTGGGCCAAGAGCACAGGGCATGTGGGGCTAGCCTCTGAGCATGTGGGGCTAGCCTCCTGTGTGGCAGAAAACCCACAATGTGCAGCCTCCGGGTCACTCACGTACCATGGGGCCTAGTGGGGACCAGGAAACGAGGGTGGGTAGAAGAGGCGGTGTTTGCGAACCCTGCTCAAAGCCATCACTGAAGGTGGAAAGGGCATAGGGACAGTGTCAGGCTGTGGGATGGGCCTGCTCCCATCCCTTGCATGTTCACCCTCCTGTGGGGAGGTCCTTGTCTCATGAGGCCATGCAGAAGGGGACTCAAGAGCCAGCATAGTCCACTTAGGTTGACACTCTACTGGGGGCCCAGCAAACATCATGTGGGTGTGTGGGTGTGTGAGTGTGTGTGGGTGTGGGTGTGTGGGTGTGTGGGGAGAACAAGGAGCTGCATACTCCTGGGGGTGAAGGAAAGGCATTGGGGTTCGGCTGTGGTTTTTTTTGTCATGTTTTGGGGCTTAATTTATTTATTTTTGTTTATTTTATAGACAGGCTCTTTCTGCATAGCTCTGGTTCTCAAGAAATAGTATAGACCAGACTGGTTTCAAACTCACAGAGATCCACCTACCTCTGCCTCCTCAAGCACTGAGATTAAAGGTGTGTGAGTGTGTGTGTACACCACTCTGGTGAGGCAGGGATTAAATTTATTTTTAACAGGACAGAACAGAATTAAAAAACATGTAGCATAGGCATTGGCAGGGCTGAATGGCCGTGACTGAGGGTCATAGGCTGGGTAACTTATAGAGAAGGAAGGTTCTTCAGTTTATGGTTCTGGGGACTGTGAAGTTCAATGGCCAGACACACTATAGCATGGTTGAGGACCTTGTAGCTGTGGCAGTAAGGTGTCTGGGATAGCACCTGTCCTTCTTAGCATAACTCTGGAGAGAACCCTTATCCATGCATCCAGAGACAGGAAACTCTGTTTTCCAGGTCCGAGCTGGTAAGCCAACTCACTTCTTGCGTCCCACTGAAAATATCTGTTCATGTACTATTTGAGAGATTAAGTGGCCAGCTTAGAAGATGCATTCAACTGACAGCTGTGACCTATGGTATTAGACGTGAATAAAGTTACTCACTGTCCCCCTGGCATTGGAGTCTGATGGAATCTTCTGGAATCTCAGCCTCGCAGACTCTTTCCTTATTTGTGATTTTGCCAGAGTTGGACACCTTAGCTCAATGTTGCTTTGAGGCATGATGTCACCTTAAGATCCCTCAGCACAGGGGGTATGGCAAGAGTGTAGATTCAGCCAATGGAGACTGTTACTGATATCTTCTTTTTGGTGGTTAAAATGAGAATGGGCACCATAGGCTCACGCTTGAATAGTTGGCTTTCAGTTGGTGGAACTGTTTGGGAAGGATTAGGAGGTGTGGCCTTACTGGAGGAGGTGTGTCTCTGGGGCGGGGTTTGAGGTTTCAAATGACTTGTACCATTCCCAGGGTGCTCACTGCCTTCTGTTTGCTGATCCAGATGTGAGATCTCAGCTGTCCTGCAGCCAGGCCTTGGCTCACCATCACATACTCTCACCCTCTGGAACTGTAAGCCCAACTAATCGCTTTCTTTTATAAGCTGCCTTGCTCATAGGGTTTTATCACAGTAATAGGAAAGTAACTGATATAGTCCTTGTCTGGAGCCTTTCAGTCACGGGTCATAAACTCAGGTGGAAGAGACCCTAGAGATCAAAGAATCCATCTGTTTGTCCTGTGATCCATCCCTTCCACTTCATCCCTGCTGGTCCGTGTCCTGCCCCTGATCTTCTTTACCATGCACCCCCATCCCCTACTCCTCACTGTCACTTGTGCTATCTGCGGCAGAGTGAGTGCACCAGGAATGGCTTGTAGCTTTTAACCTTTGAAGTCCACCTCCAGTGACATACTTCCTCCAGCAAGGCCACACCTCCTCAACTCACTAAACAATCCCACTAACTGGGGACCAAGTATTTGAACATCTGAGCCTTGGGGGACATACTCATTCAGACCACCACAACTGTGGCGGTTTCCTGCATGCACTTGCTGTGGCCACGGCAGACTGGCCCACCAGCTGCCTGCTAGCACAAGGTTGGTTGCTCTCTGCTCTCCAGCCAACTGCCTGCTGAGAGCTGTGGAGTTCTTTCAGGCTTCCCTTTCAAGGAAACAACTGTATCATTAACCTTGACTCCACATGGAGTGTGGATCCCCCAACGTGTGCTAGCGAGGCAGGGGCTGCCTGAGCATAGGTTTGCTGTCCTTTGACAAGACTCCCTCTAGAGGCCCATGTCGAGCCAGTCTCAGCAAGGTCCGAAGACCCTGTTCCTGGATGTACCAGGGGACAGATTTCCAGGCAGGAGCTGGAAGCCTGGGCGTTCCAGACCGTCTGTGCCCCTTGCTTGTTGGCTGTCTGTGAGATAGTTCCTTCTTTCACTTTTCTCACTCTTAGATGGGGGTTAGGGGTGGCCGTTGTCTGCCCAAGGCTCCTGGAGGCTTTGCCAGGCATGGGCGCGTGGATGCCAGTCTGCAAAGTTGTGGGGCTAGAGGCCATTTCCAGCACTCTGGATAGCTTTTCCTGCTGCTTTGCTGTCTTTTGGAAAGAAAAGTTTCTGCTGCTGCAGCCTTTGGCAGTCTGAATGGAGCTGGTATGTCTGCTGCCCATCTTCGGGAAGTTGCCATTCACATAGAAGTGATGCCCAGAGACTCAGGTTCACGAAGAACCTTCCGGATTACCCTGGCATCCACAGCATCAGGAGGGGCTGGTATCCTTCTGGATCCAAACAACAAAACAGAAGTACTTTGTTGTTGTGTTTGGATTTTCGAGACAGGGTTTCTCCAGGTGGCCCCAGGTGTCCTGGAACTCACTCTGTAGATGAGGCTGGCCTTGAACTCAGACATCCGCCTGATCTCTGAGGATCTGCCTCCCAGGTGATGGGATTAAAGGCGTGTGCCACCACTGCCCAGTAAGAAGCACTCTTGTCTCTGGATGGACAAAGGAACCTAATATAGGATGTTAGTTACACAGGTTATAGTAGGGGAGCTGAGACCAGTGAGACAAGGGACAGTGAGACAAGGGACAGTGAGTCAAGGGACCTCGAGATGAGACAGTGTAAGAATGGCTGCTATCCCAAGGAAGGAAGGACCGGCAGAGTAATGGGGTTTTCAGAGCCCGGAGTCTTGGCCTCTGGGGCCATCAGAGGCTTATTGGATAGGAGCTGAGACACAGGAGATGCAGCTGCTACTGGGGACCTGCTGGGGCAGGAGAGAAGCAGGACACCCCAGCTTCTCTCCTCATGCCCTCCCTTAGCTCCTTGCCTTGGCAGAACCCCCTGGAAAGCAGATGAAAGCAAGGCTGTGAAAGACCGGATTCAGGTCAGTTCCCCATGGCACAGAAGGAACACAACCAAGGCTGGAGTCCGGCTCTGTCACGGCGATTTCCACTTCAGTTTTGGGCATTGGGAAGCTCATTCTAACTCCACAGGCAGTAGCTAGAGTCCATCAGGCCAGGCCAGCAGAGCCTGAGGATTTGGCTATAAGGATGGGCAAACTTAAACCTCTGCTCAGTCCCAACCTAAAGCCAGTCGGGCTTGCCTTTGAGGCAGAACGCTGTCCCCAGCCAGCTATGCCTGCTGTCCTACACTGCGGTAATCTTTACCCATCAAAGGACAAGCAGAGCTCCCAGGAGACTTGCACCCCTCACTGTGACAGTATCCTGTGTTGTTACACAGCACTAGGCTTCTCTCTACTGAGCAGGATGCTGCGCTCATTGTGAATTTCCCTGTCTATAGCACTTGATGTGTTGGGTATGGACAGCGCTTAGGGAGCGTGACCTTGTCTCCCCACAGTACGTGGGGCTGCTGAGCACCGTGTAGACATCACTCTCAGGACTTCTCCGAGAACCCAGTAGCAGATGTTATCATCCACACTGTCCAGAGAGTACACAGGCAGCGTGGCTAGTGAGGAGGGACCTCAGGCAGGAGTTTGCCTGGGAAGACTCAGCCATGTGGCCTCCCTCCCGCCCAGCTGGGCAGCGGGGTAAGGTCCCATGAGCTATCTCAGCTGTGGGAGCCTGGTTCCTGTCTCTTGGGGTCTACGTCAGCCCCTCCAGGCAGGAGTCACCCCATAGCCACTTCTCCATTCTGAGTGAGCAAGACGCCAGGCCAGGATGGCAGGTCTGACCGCAGGACAGATGTTCCCACATGTGGAAGTGAGCACAAGCCTGCCACACTGTTCTCAGGGTGTCTCCTACCTCGACTGTGGGTGACATGGCCAGCTACTGTCTGGTTGTTCCTGCTACATCTGCGTCACGTGACCTTTAAGTTCTTTCTATATGGGTGCAGCACTTTTTCATTTGTCTGGTCCTTTGAAGGGAGACCTAGGGCCATGATGACCGCTACTAACAGCTGCCTCACTAAAGCGTGTGATCAACAATCCTGCATGAGTGTTTCTCAACATTTATACCATAGTTGTATAGGGCAGAGAGTAATATCATTCCAGTTTTGGAAGTAGAGAAACCAAAGTAACTGATTTGCTTTAAGTCACAAAACACCACGCACCTAGAACCTCGTCTCTTTTTACTCCTGGATTAGCGTTCTACCAGCTCTTGAGAGCACCAAGAAGCCTTAAAGGAATTCATGATTCTATTTTAGCAGGTCTATGATGTCATTCAAAGTAGACACATTTCTATTTTATACACCCCCAGGAATAAAAAATGCTGCCAATAAAATTATAGTGCTTTATCACTTAGAACTTTCTATTCTGTCCTTTAGAATTTTTTTTTAGGTCTATAAGCATCGTGTGTGTGTGTGTGTGTGTGTGTGTGTGTGTGTTTGTCTGTGTCTTTGTGTCTGTGTCTATATGTGTGCATGCATGCCTGTGTGTTTACACCATGGGAAGGACATCACGATTCACGACTTCTGATCTCTGGTTTACCTGTTCATTCATCACAGAGTGTACATAACCCCTGCCATGTCGAAGAAAGAGCTGTGGGTTCTCAGCAGACAGATGGCTCTTCGCAGTTCATCTCTACCTAGGAAGCTTCTGTTTGTGCAATTTCTTGTTTTATTCTTCATGTGTTTGTTTTTGTTTTGTTTGTTTTGTTTTGTGACACAGTCTCTTGTAGCCCAGGCTGGCCCAAATCCCTGATTCTCCGGTCTCTTCCTCCCAAGTGCTGGGATTGCAGGTGTGAGTCACCAAGCTAAACTTGGAAGTAGCATTCTTTCTCAGTGTTCTCAGATGGCAAAGAGCCGCTGGCACAAGTCGTGCCATTGTGTGGCCAGTGTCTGCGACTCCCCAGTAAGGAATGCTGCTGAGCCCGCATGCTTCACCACCTCCTCCACCCTGTGCCCACAACGGTTGGGTTTTAGGACTTGAAAGAACACACCCCCATTGTCTCGGAGGGTGCTCTCCAGCCACAGAGTCCGCTGCATGTTCAGCATCAGCAGGCAACTAGAGAGCCCTGCCAGCAGCTGCGGTGGAGACACACCCAATTCCAGAAAAATTAAAACAGGACAAACCCAGCCACTCAGAGATGCCCAAAAACAGTGTCTTCCCACTGGAACCACTGTGTTTATCAAACAGGGATTGGAGCCTTTGAGAATCAGCACATTTTGAAGACTTGAGCCTCACAACAAAGACAGGTCCTGGTCCTCCTGGCCATCAGCTTCCCTGGTCTCTCCTCCCCTCCATCGACTGAGATGGACCAGTCTGTGCTGCCTGCCACCTTGGTTCGTAGCAGGAAGATGGGGATGATTCATGCTCTCCTCCACATTGGGAAGCTGCCTTCTGGGGACTGCACAGGGGTCTTGGAATGCAACCTTGACACCCTTTGCAGTGTTTGTTCCAAGCTAGGATTGATTTTACCAGCTGAGAGCTCTTATAACTGGGCTTGAATTCCAAATTTTGTCCCCAAAGCCAAGTATGTTTCAGAGTCAGGCAATGTTTGAAGCACTGAATGAAAGGCCAAGAACAAGGCTCCTTCCGTGTGCAAAGATGGCCTGGGGAGGGCCACTTTCTGTGCTAATGACTGCTAGTTCTGGAAGCCACTGATATTACACGGCCTTGAGCAAGCTCCATAGGACTCACTGTGAGAATCGTTAGTTGTCTTTAGTGTTTCAGACAGGGTCTGTTCATGTTACTCAGGTAGGCCTTGAACTCATGATCGTCTTGCCTCTACCTTCCTAGTGCTGCAGTTACAGGTATGTGCTACCACGCCAGCTATGACTGTATAGATGACCCTTCCGGGGAGCTCAGAATCATGTCTTCTGTAGCTTGGTTCAGACTAGCCTGTCTTGATTCCACCTGCTGTGATGCAGGCCAGGTTCCCAGGTTGAGAAGTACCCTAGGTTCATTTCTATGGTTGTGATGAAATACCCTGACAAAAAGCAGCTTAGGGTTCATTTCAGTTTACAGTTCCAGATTACAGTCCGTCATTGTGGGGAAGTCAAGTCAGGAATGTTAAACAACTGGGCACATCTCATCTAGTTAAGAGTTATGAGTAATGAATGCATGCGTGTTCACTTGCTTACTGGTGCTTGGTCTGATTTCTTCATTCTTATACAGGTCAGGACCCCTTGGAGTAGGGAATGGTGCCACCCACAATGGGCTGGGTAGGTCAGGACCCCCTGCAGTAGGGAATGGTGCCACCCACAGTGGGCTGGGTCGTTCTTTCTTTCTTTTTTTTCTTTTTTTTTTTTTTCAGTTTTTCAAGACAGGGTTTCTCTGTGTAGCCCTGGCTGTTCTGGAACTCACTCTGTAGACCAGGCTGGCCTCGAACTCAGAAATCCACCTGCCTCTGCCTCCCAAGTGCTGGGATTAAAGGCGTGCACCAACTGCCTGACCCGGGCTGGGTCTTTCTACATCAATCAACACAACCAAGACAACTCCTGACAAAAACACCCACAATCCCCCAAGATAAGACAAGACAATGTAGACAGTTTCTCACTGAAGCTTTTCCCAGATGATTCTAGGTTGTGTCAAGTTGACAATTAAAGTTATCAATAAAAGACTAGGAGAATGAGCATACGGGGGTGAGTGAGATGGAGGTGGAGAATCTCTGCTCCAGAGAGAACAGAAGAAGGGAGAATGGCATGGAGGAGGGAAGCAGATCCTGAGCCAGGCTGAGTTGAAGGGGTGGGGAGATGGAGAATGGGGTGAGGACAAAGATATGGTTTCCTTCCTCCCCCAATTCTGGAACAAGTCTTCAAACCAGAGCCAGATGGCATACACTCATGTCATGTTCTGCCCTTCTCCCAACTACCAGTAGTCACTGTCTTCTCTGAGCCTCAGTTTCCCTAACTAGAAAACAAAGACAACAGCATACAGGAGTGTTTAGCTATAGGGCTCAGGGCGGTGTGTTCTGCTCACAGGACATTGTGTCCTCAGTCCAGGATCAGGACCTAGAGCACTGTCTGCAAATGAATTTATGCAAGTGTCAGCACCACTGGGGAACTTACCAGAAATGCAAATTCCCAGGCTGCACTGGCTGAGTCAGGAGCTCCCCAGGGATGGCTCATGCTTTAGCACACACTCTTGGAGATTCTAAGGAAGCATGTTATCTGGGCGCAGAAGATTAGTTAGCGGATGGTTCTGTTGACAGCCCTATGACACAGGGACAGTCAGCGTGTGGAGAGGCTGTGTCTGTCATCCTTACTGGATCCTAACCTCTGACTTCAAGATAATTTGATTTTATCTTTTGGAGTGTGTGTGTGTGTGTGTGTGTTCCTGTGAGGATATCAGCATGTGTGTATTGGTGTCTTCGGAGGCAAGAGGCATCAGATCCAAAGTTACTGGATGTTATCAGCTGTCCAGCATAGGTGCTGGAAAACAAGCTCAGAATTAAGTATTCTTAATCACTGAACCATTTCTCTAGGCCTTATTTTTCTATCTATCTATCTATCTATCTATCTATCTATCTATCTATCTATCTATCTCGTGGGAGAACAGGGTCCTATGTTGCTCAAACTGACCTTTATCTATATAGACCAGGCTGGCTTCAAACTCCTGATCCTACTTCTACCTCTCAAGGGCTAAGACTACAGGTGTATATCACCACACCTAGTTTATGCGCTGCTGGAGAGCAAACCCAGGTCTTTGGGCAGGCCGGACAAACACTGTACCAACGAAGCTACATCTCCAGCCCCTAATTAGCCTGTGCATGAATTCGTGGCTGGGAATGTGGCTCAGTGGTGGAGCACTTGTGTACCATGCCCATGGTCCTGGGTTTGATGTGAATTAGTAGCATTTATTTATTAATTATTAATTAAAAGCTCATTCAACCACTACCACTAGTATAATATTTTCATTGCTGCCCATGGACATTTGAACCTTCAAAATCGCATCCCATTCCCCAGGTGTTAGCCACTCTGGTTTTCCTTCTTTGCACTCGTCTGTTCTGGGCAATGGCGGTACTGTGTTGGCACCATGTGTGTGATCTTATCATCCACTTAGAGTAACACTTTTAAGGTTCCTCTGTATTATAGCATGTGTTGGTACATGTTGGACTGATGGCACATGCAAGCCACAGTCTCATTCATTCATTCTTCATTCATTCATTCCTTGTTAGTCACTCCAAAAGGTAAAACATTTAGACTCATACAGAAATTTGCCTGTGGATGTTTATAGCACCTTTAGCAATAACTGTCAAAATCAGGAAGCAACTGAAATGTTCTTCAGTAGGTGAATGGATAGAAAAGCTGGTATATTCAGAAAATGAAATACTCTTCAGCACTAAAATAAAATGAACTACCAAGCCATGAAAAGAACTAGAAACCACCTACCCAACAGCTCCCTCACAGTGTGCATAATTAATTTTTCCTATAAACAAGCAAGCAGGGCTGGTGAGATGGCTCAGCAGTCAAGAGCACCAACTGCTCTTCAGGAGGTTATGAGTTCAAATCCCAGCAACCACATGGTGGCTCACAACCGTCTATAATGGGATCTGATGCCCTTATATGGGTGTCTGAAGACAGCGACAGTGCACTTTGGGCTGGAGCAAGCAGGGCCTGGAGTGAGCAGGGCTGGAGCAAGAGGGAGAAGGGAAGGGGAAAAAAATAAACAAACAAGCAAACAGCAGGGGTGGAAAGCAAGATGGCTTAGCAGGTAAAGGCATCTGCTGCCAAACTTGATGACTTGAGTTCGATCCCCAGGACCAGCCTGGTGGAAGGAGAGAACCAATTCCTGCAAGTTGTCCTCTGACCTACGCACGCACACACACACACACACACACACACACACACACACACACACAGAGAGAGAGAGAGAGAGAGAGAGAGAGAGAGAGAGAGAAATAAAATTTTAATTTAAAATGCAAACACCTTAATTCCATATTACTAAGTCTAGAAAGGCTAAATAATGCAAGGTGACAGAACTATGTGCCATTCTAGAAAAGGAAAACTATCGCCACAGTGAGTGGGGTCAGGGGTCAAGGGCCAGGGGTCAGGGGTCAAGGGCTGAGTGCTGAAGCTGGTGAAGTGGTGGAGTGTCTGGCTCACAGAGATTTGACATGTCATTGTGATCTGTGTCAACCGAGCACAAACTCCAAGGGCAGACACAGACTTCAGACAGAACTGCTCTCTCCTCGTGGGTTCTTCAGCGGGGACATTTGCATGGCTCTGGTGGTCATGACTCTAAATGATATGATATATTTGTGTGAGGAGGAACCGTGTGTGTGTGTGTGTGTGTGTGTGTGTGTGAGAGAGAGAGAGAGAGAGAGAGAGAATCTATATATTCCTCTCAGTTTTCTTATGACCCTAAAACTGCTCTTTAAAAAAATGTTGATTTTCCATTTTTATTTTAAAAGAGTGGCTAAGAATTACTTTAGGCAATCTGTATGTGTGCTCCAACTTTGCTCTTTCCTGTCAATACTGCACTGGCTGTTCTGGTTTTGTTGTTTGTTTGTTTGTTTGTTTCAACACTGTGTAAACATTAGAGTCAGTCTGCAAATCTACAATAATATACTTGCATCTTGATGTGATTGCATTGAATCTATAGTTAGAAAAAAACTGATATCATTTTTAAAAATTAACTATTTTAATTTAATGTGTGTTTGCATGCATGAATGTCTGTGCACCATGTGTGTGCAGTGCTCACGAAGGCCAGAAGAGGGTGTCAGATCCCTGGGAGCCACCTGACTTGAGTGGTGTAAGCCAAAGGTTGGTTCTCCAGAGTGCTCCTGACCACCAAGCCATATCTCGAGTTCCCTCTTCATTTAAAAAAATAATAATTATAATAAACAGGCAAGCAAAGAAAACCGACATCGTTTTTTAAAGCCGGACATCTGCTGTGTCTGAGTGTCGGCTCAGTGTGTGTCTGTAGTGTGCTTGTCTGGTTTACATGGAGTCCTGGGTTTGGTTTCCAGCACTGCAAACGACAGCATTGATGCTGACTCTGTCACTTGGACAACGCCTGCTCTAGCTCAGCATGGCCTCACCTTGACCAAAGGCATCAGCCATGACCCCGTCTCCAAGTAAGGACACATCCTGAGGTTCCTGTGACACACATTTGGAGAGACACAATGCAATGCACAAGACAGCCCTGGATGCACAGCCAGGTGGAAGGTTCAGCCGGCACCTCACACACACAGGCACATACGTGTAGATATACATGTACATAAATACACACATGCACACAAACGGGCAAACACACATACACCTCCATGCACACAGCAAACATACGTATGTGCATACACACATGCATGCACACTCATGCACATCTCCCCACACATGCACACATACATACACAACCAGAAAAACAAGTTGTTTTCTAAAGTGAAAAAGCTATAAACAGCCTTTCTGCTTTGGTCTGTCTGCCATTTTATTTATTTATTTATCTATTTATTTATTTATGTATTTATTTATGTATTTATGTATTTATTTATGTGTTTATTTATGTATGTATTTATGTATTTATGTATTTATTTATTTATGTGTTTCTATCTCTCCATCTGTTCATCCATCCACCTGGCTACTTATGTACCTATCTATCATCTATTTATTTCTATATCTCTATTTCTTTATCTTTTCTCTGCTTTTCTTTTTTTTTTAAAAAGATTTATTTATTTATATATGAATACACTGCAGCTGTCTTCAGACACACCAGAAGAGGGCGTCAGATCCCATTACAGATGGTTGTAAGCCACCATATGGTTACTGGGAATTGAACTCAGAACCTCTGGAAGAGCAGTCAGTGCTCCTAACCACTGAGCCATCTCTCCAGCCCTCCTTTTCTTTTCTGAGACAGGGTTTCATGTAGCTCAGGCTGGTCTCCAACTCACTACAGCTGAAGATGCCCTTGTTCTCCTGATTCTCCTGCTTCTGCCTCCTGGGTGCTGAGATTACAGGTCTGAGCACCCATACCTCATTTGTGAGGAGTAGGGGGTAGGTGAGTGGGGCTGGTGGTGGGGGTGGAACCAAGCCCTGGAGCATGCTGGGAAGTGCTCCCCTGTGGAGCCTCATCCCCAGCCTTGAGTTCTCCCTGCTTCTGCTTTTAAGAAAGGACATTTTTCTCATTTCTACTTCCCCTTTCTCCTCTGATGATGATTTTTATAGTAAAATTATGTCATGGAAGGCACAGCACAGAAGAATGAAAATGGCCTTGTTTCCCCTCGGGGCCAGCGTTAACCCTCTCGAGGGACTCCCTTTTGACTTTGAGGACTTGATCAATGGGAAAGGGGAACTCACTACGTGGCCAGGCAGGCTCCAGGCTCCACAGAGATCCACCTGTCTCTGCCTTCTGAGTGCTAAGGGGGTGAGCCGCTCTGCCTGACTCTTTCTCTAGTTTTAAAACTACATTGATTAACGATGAACAGAGTGAATGGCTACAAAGACGTTTGTGTCTAAGAGTGTTAAGATATTTAATAAAAGACAAAGGTTTACATGAGAGGGAAAACTCCAAATATTCATAGTGGTCACCTTCGGAGGGAGCGAAGCTATCAGTTAAGTTTTCTATGTTCCTTTTAGGAATCTGTAGCGCCCTGCTTTTTTTCCTTCCATGACTAAGGGTTATTTAATGTCATTTTAGAAAGCACCATTTGAGTCGGGTAGAGATGGCACATGCCTTTAATCCCAACATGTGGGAGGCAGAGGCAAACAGATTTCTGAGCTCGAGGCCAGCCTGGTCTACAGAGTGAGTTCCAGGACAGCCAGGACTACACAGAGAAACCCTGTCTCGAAAAACAAAAAACCAACCAAACAAAAACAAACAAACAAACAAACAAAAAGAAAAAGAAAGCACCATTTGGCAGGTGTGGTTCAAACCCATAATCTCAGAATTTGGGAGGTGGAGGCAGGGGGATCAGGTGTTCAGTGCCAGCCCAGGCTACATGAGATCCTAACTTAAAAAAAAAAACAAAAACCCCCCAGGCTTTCAAATGTGATACTTTCACATGGGAGCTTGGGCCTCTCCTCCTCTCCTAACCTCCACATCTGCGGTCTGCAGAGGGGAGCTCTGGTCTGTCTGGACCAGACTGAGGTACATGGGACCTTGGCTGTGGTCAGAGGCCAATGATGAAGAAGTTGAGATGGGGCTGGGAAAATCCCCAGAGAGCAAACTGAGCGGTAACAATGTCTACTCCTAAACCCCATCCACCCTGGCCAGGCACAGCGGCGCATGCTTTTGATCCAAGCACTCTGGAGGCAAGGAGGCAGAGACAAGTGGATCTCTGTGAGTTCGAGGCCAGCTTGGTCAACATAGCAAGTTCCAAGTCAACCAGGACCATACAACGGGAGCATGTCCATATTCGACAGTGGTCAAGCATGGCATCCTTCCTGTGCCCTTAGGGGTAGAGGTGTCTATGATGTTGTCTCGTCCTTCCTGCGTTGCAGCTCACAGCTTCCTGTGCTCAGACCAACATGAGACCTGCTAGCAAGTTTTTCTCCATGGCTCCCACTCTCTTTCCCACACCCCACCTCTTGGCTCCCCAGTGCCCCATGACCAAGGCCAGCACCCCTCCACCACCATCCTCTTCAGTTTCACCCCAAGCCGACCCACAATACCTTTATGCACAAGACTCCCCGATGGAGAAGGCCATCCTGTCTGCCCAACATCTACTCATCTCCGGCTTGTCTGACTGGGAAGAGACCCCGCCTCATCCAAGCCTTCATGATGTCCTGTTTGGCTGTCTCAAGACTTTGTTTTGCAGTGACTTACTCATCTGCTGGTGGGACTCGAGGAATGACAAAATGAGTTGAGGACAAAGCCTTGAAGATACTGTCCCCCTGTCCCCAGGGGGCAGAGCAGGGTTATGTGGCCAATGGCAGCCACCCGTCAAGGAGTCTTAGATTCCAGCACGGAGGCACAGCACGGCAGGGGCATGGGCAGCGTCAGGACCGCCCACCCCTTCACAGTCCTGGCTGGCTGGGGCAGGCACTCTGTGGTGGATATAAATACATAAAACAAACAGCCCACTCTTAGTTGCAAACTAAAAATAGGAAGCTTGGAATCCGGCTTCCCAGACTCCCCTGGACCACACAGGTGTAGCAGCGGATATTGGGGGGACATGGGCCCTCACCCCACAGCTCTGCAAGGGCCCCATGGGGAGGAGTCGAGGGAGGTCTGGGTTTCTGCCAGAGAGGGTTCTTACACTCCGTTCTTTTGACTGCTCATTTCATTTACGACCCTGAGCTGAACAGAGCCACTGAAGTGCTCCGGGCTGGGGTGTGGTGTGCAGGGGAGAAACTGTTTCTTCCTGAGGCTGTGCTGGGGGTCTGGCTGTTTGTGGAAGTGCAGTCTGGGGGCAGGGAGGGGTGCTGGTTGACAAGGGAGGCAGATCTGGGTCTGGGTCAGGTCCTGCCTTCATGTCCTACAGCACTGACTCCTCCAGACTTCTCTTCCCTGCATCTCCCCCCCCCACCCCCCAGGAGATGTACTTCTCAGGACAAGAGCCAAAGCTATCTTCGCAGGCTTTGTCACAGGGTGGGGGCCTTTCTGGGAGCTGCCTCTCAGTCTGCCACAAAGCCAGTCACAAATAATCAAGGCAGTGGACTCTGTAACTCTCAGATGAGACACTGAAGACCTCAGGGGTTCCAGGCTGGCTGCAGACTGGCCTCCTCTCCTGGGCAAGCAGTGTGGGACCCTTTGACTGTGGAAAGTGCACGAGCCTGCCTGGGCCTTCTGAAGCTTCCTCCTCAGAACTCAGCTCTTCCTTCCAGGTCCCAGTCCTCTGGTGGGGCCTAGGAGCTCAGGGTCTGTGTGTGACTGTGCTAACATCTGGTACATGTGACCAGGAGGGTGGCTCTGCCAGGCAGAGACAGGAAGCTGCTACCGTCAGAGCCTCTGCTGGGTGAGGAAACTCCAGGCGGGGCAAGAGCAGCTCTCCTGAGGCTGAGGAGTTCCTTCTAGTAGCGGCCCACATTGATCTCCAAAGCAGGGGGTTTAAAGTGGGGGAGATTTGGTGGGGTGAGGGGACTTTCCTTTCTCACTGTTGCCTGGAAGCCAGTCCTGCCGCCACCTACAGGCCTCAGTGGTAACTGCATGGCTTCCTCCAGCTGGGGCCTTGCCTCCCACTAACAGGGAGACATCTCTTGGTCTGTTTCCTTTTGACAAGTGGGAAGCAAGTGACAGGAGTTAAATACAGTCAGGGGTTTTGCTCTTCGGTTGTAGGGGCCACCTACAGGTCTGCCCTCGGATAAGCCAAATAGAAGCATGTGGGCTGTGGAGACAGTTTCTTGTTCTGACCCAGCGAGAGGTCCTGATGGGTGACCCACCTAGAGTGTGCCTGGGGACAGGTCATGCATTAGCTGTGACTAGAATCCTGTGGTGCTGCCAGGTAGGAAAGGGTCCAGGGTCTAGGCTGGGAAAACAGGAACTTCTTGCTGGGGGTTGGTCTTAGGCTGACAGTACAACGGGGCAAGATCCTGGAACTCTGAAGTGGGCCCACAGAGCTACGTCTATCTTAAGAAAATCTTTATGTCCCATCTTTATGGTCAGGGGTCACAGGTTGGGGTGTGGGGTTCTGGGAAGACAGGGGTTATCAAGCTAGGTCCCCACACCATTATCCTCAGCCCTAATTTTTAGGCTATGGTCCTCAGCTTGGCAACTACCAACTCCAGGGAGCCATGGAGGCCATGACAGTTCTCTTTGTGAGTCAGAATGACCTCATCTCCAAATGACCACTTTGCAGTCTTGTCTTCTCTGCTGCCAGTGTCCCAGCAAGCAGACCCCAGTGGGGGTGCTGCTACCTTGTAGGGGCACCCCAGAGGGATTACACCCCAAAGCCCCTTACTCTGGGAAGGTCTTCACTCAACAGGGCTTCCCACTCCAGAGGGGCCTCCACCACATCCATCTCAGGGAGGACCCCACTCCCAACGTGGTGGCTGGCTTCTCTTTCAACCTTCCCTCCCCCAAACCTGCATCCAGGTGACAAATAGGACCATGCAGTGGCTTCTGCCTCTGTGTGATGGACAAAGCCAGCTGAGGGAGAGAGGATCAGTGATCTTGAAGGCCCATCTGATGATCTGGGGTCCTATCCCAGGCAGGAGGGTGGCCTTCCAAGGTCTCTGTAACCACCTTGAAAGGGTTGGATGGCAAACTCCTCAGCACTGGGGTATCTTCCCACACAACCAGCTCAACCATGTCCAGTGCCCTACCTATCCCCTGCCCAAGAGTAGGAGGTCCCACCCTCATTCACAACTCCAGAAGCCTGACACAGGTACTTCAAGGCAGCTGTTATATTATTGTAACAAATACAATTTTCATTTTACAGTTAAATAGTACCCAAGATGGGCAGCTGACCTGTACAAGCAAGTTGTGCATAAAAAACAAACACACAAGCAGCCTATAGTGCAAAGCAGGCCCTCTTCTATCCCTCAGCGTGGAGCCCACATCAGGAAGATCTGCTCACAGCAGGTAGGGTACCTCAGGGTAACAATGTCATGAAGGATAGGTACCCACCCCCACACAGTGACACTGTATCAATCCCTCAGGTTCCCTGTGCTTTCTTTTTAGTCTGTGCTTTCAAGTAGCATTTTAAAGTAGCCTTGCAAATAAGGACCCATTTTCTTTTCTTTTTCTTTTTTTCTTTTTTACCAGCCTGGGCTGCCTGGGCTCACTGTAGGACCAGACCCACGACAGACTCAGCCTTCACTGTTAATCAGGGATGAGAAAGGAGCTGATGGAGGTGGGGTGACTTTCTATCTCCACCCGCATTTGGGTATCAGGAAGGGGAGTTGTCTGGGATGGCTTACATAGTGCTAGGCGCTGGGACCCTGAAAGTACCTTTCTTGGTGAGTTGGGATAGTCTGCACCATGGACCAGTAGTGAAGCAGGTAGGAGGGCGACAGATCGTAGCTGTTTCCTGAGAAGAGGTGAGAAGGCCCCTCTGGGTGCAGGGAGCTGGAAGATTACCTCAGCTACTTCCAAGAGATAGAATTTTTTTTTTCCTCCAGTAAGGGTGGGACAAGAGAAACTATAACCGGAGGTATCTACTCAGGATTTACGGGATGCCCTGACCTGCCAGAGTGTGTATGTGGCTGTTACAGGTGCAGGCAATGGGGAAGGCCAGGCACACGACAGAGGCCATGACTAAGGAGCCTTGTAAAGGAGACTTCAATGGCCACAGAGGATGTGGCTCACTTAGCTTGAAAAACCAGCTGTGGGCCAGCTCTGGTAAGGGCCTTTTAACCTTTCCCACTGACAATCCCCCACAGATCTAAGAGGACATCTGACCTCTGCTTGGACACTGCTTTGCTGTTGCACACCTCACCAGAGACTCCTGGAGGTCTTGTCCCCTTCTGTGAGGAATGTGAGGTCCAGACCCTGGTGGCAGGGTCCTGATGATATCACACTAGCAGGGGGTTGGGCTTTCGTACACACAGACCGCTACCTGTCAGAGGTTTAGATGCTTGGTAGAGTTACCTTTTTTTTGGGTCAAGGTTGTTTGCTTCTAGGTACAAACAAGTTTGGAGCGGGACTGAGGCCTAGGACACAAGGCCCAGAGCACAGCTTGGCTGGACAAGGTTGGCCCTGCTTGCTAGGTAAGACTTTCTGCCAAGACCCCTCTGCCCCTGAGAACCCAGTAGGCAATTGAGGCTGGAGTGTGCTGGACAGTATTGAGGCCTTCTTTGCTTTAGGGACCTGCCACCTGGGATGAGTCTGCTCCAGGGCCTGGTGTTTTTAGGGAAGCTAGAACTCCAGTGGCTGCTTGCCTAGAATCATGGGGAAGTCAAGTTGGGGACTCTTGTGTGTGTGTGTCTGTGTGTGTGTGTGCACGTGCGCGTGCCCGCTGTCTCCTCCCGTGCCCGCTGTCTCCTCCCTCTCTAGAGACCTTCCCAGGGGTTGGAGTTTCCAGTTGGCTTGATGGGTAATGGATGCCAAGGGAGGGCTGTTCCTCAAGGTGGAGGGTGAAAGTCCAGTCATCTCTAAGCCTGAACGTCTGTTGCCAGTAAAGGTCCTCTCCCTCAAGGGCGGGGGTAGCCTCTGACTCCGGAATTAATCCTGGGCATGGATGGAGACAACAGAGGCGGGTTTGCGGTACACAGGGAGTGCGGACATCGATCTGGGCTGGAGCAGGGTCCTGTGGGAGGTCCCCACATCCTCTGTTCAAACTTGTGGCTGGGCAGAGCTCTGGAAGCCATCGCCAGCTCTGGCCCCTGGGACCAAGCCAAAGTCTGTTTCTTCTTGTAGCCTCAGGCTAGAGGGATGGGTTTGGCTGGCCAGAGAGTCCCCAGAGTGCTTAGTAGGGCCGCCACACGGCCTCGTCCATACGGCCCGGCGTGCTCAGGGCCGTGGGCGAGTTGCTGTGGCTGCCGTCGGCTTCCACGCCATCAGCCTGGCCCAGGCTGGGGTTCATGAGGTTGCCTGCTGACACCGAGGCGCCGCTGGGGCAGGAGGTCAGCATGCGGGTGGGCGAGCGCTCGCCACCTCCCGCAGTTGCCATAGAGAACTGGTAGGAGCCGGAGGAGGCACCATAGAAGAGATGGTAGGGCGCGGGATTGGCTTGGAAGGGCCCGCTCTGGCTCTGCGGGGCGCCGGGGTAGGGCGGAGGGAGGTAAGTGTGGTGGAAGCGGCTGCTGGCCGGCATGCCCGCCACGCTCAGGCTGCCCAGGCTGGTGCCCGATGGTGTGGCGCTGTAGGGGAATGCGGCAGACATGGCTCCCGGGTAGTGCATCCTGGGGTCCGGGAAGCGGCTCTCTGTGAGGCTCTGCAGCGTAGGGAAGGAGCGGTCAAACTGGCGGGGGTCCGAGAAGGGGTTCAGGTCTGAGGAGCCTGGGGACAGACAGCAAGAAGGGGGATCAGGTGCGCAGGCCAGGATCACTGTGAGTCCTCTCGTACTGTGGGGTGACCTTCCTGGGGATCTCTTCCTCTGGCTGGGCTGTCCACAGCCCTGTGCAGAGGACTCTCGCTGCAGATCTGATGTGAGTGGAACTCTGGGGCAAAGCAAAGGGGACAGCCCTCCCGCCTCCTGTGTGTCTTTCCCAGCCTGCTAGGACAGGCACCAGACAGGGCTCCTACCTCATTCTGAAGAATTAGCAAGATCAAGGGTGTGAATAGGGTCCCCAGGAGCCCCATGAGCCTGAGGCAGAGATACAGAAAGGCTGATTCTCCACTCAGGTACAGAAAGTACCAGAAGGCTCCAGAAAGATTTTTATTCTCTGCTGAGGCAGGTGTGTGTGTGTGTGTGTGTGTGTGTGTGTGTGTAGTCAGACAGGTAGGTAGGTTGGGGTCTTAGCTGTGGTGGGATCTGCTGGTCTTACCCCACTTCCTGAGCCTATGTCTGCCAAGGCTGCCCTGCAGGCTGGTTAGTGTTGGTCACACAACTATAGTCGTGACACCTTTATCTGCCTTTGTTGCAACACTAAAGATGAGCTGGAGGCACTTGGGGGTCCCAACCACACAATAACACCAAGGGTCTGGAATTCTCAGAGGGCTCCAAGATAGGGGGTGCCAATCTGCACACCTACTTTTGTGATCATGGGCTCCTAATCCCAGCATTCACACGAGCTTTGGGAACAAATTTAATCCTATTGGTACAGGGACCCAGGCAAAGGAGAGGCAGGAAGGTCACAGATCACACTGTCCTGGGCCCCAACACAGGCCAGACAGCCACCACCGCTTTGTGGAGGCAGCTGGACTCTCCCTGTGGCTTCTGGAGGCACTCGGTCACCCTGGTTTTGACTCTCACTCCCATGTGTCCCTGGTCAAGTCATTTAACCTCTCGGCACCAGTTTCCCAAGGACCTAGGTCAAATGTAATGAACTTAAAACACAGAGAACAGAGCCCGGCCCAGCAGCAGTGGCGTTCCCTTTGTCTTTCTGGCGATGCCGTCACATGTCTTGTTCTGGGTCCCCAGAAGTGGCTGCTTTGGGATCCCAATAACATGAAACCCTGACCTGGGACCCTCCTGGGATCCTGGCAGCAGTGGTGGGCATGGTCCCAAGTGTGGCCCAGAGCCTCAGCCTGCCAAACCTCAGCTCTTTTGTCTCCTTCATTGTGGATGAAAGGCCAGGGGAGGCCCTAGTCCTGGGCTAGCAGGGTTGGTACTGCTCTGGGTGAGCCTTTTGGCCATGATTAAGATGTGTCTGATACAGAGCTCTGGCCTCCTGCTTCCTGGGCTCTCTCTGTCCAGGGTGTCAGGTGGCCTCAGGTATCTGGTACTCCTTGGGTCTCTGGAGTATGCATCAGTGGCACTGGGCCTGGCTGTGGGTCACCATGAAGGGCAGCCCTTGGCTCCAGGTGAGGAGAGCAAACAAGGGGCAGGCCACTGGAGCTTTCCTTGGCTGGTCAGTGTGCCTTGAGGCCTGGGAGGGAGAGGTGCCTGATGCCCACCTGCAGAGAGGATGCTGCATACAGATGCCTGCTGGCAGGGGACCCTGCTCTCGAAGCAGACCAATCAAAACTTGTGTGAGGAAATGGGACTCTGGTTCTGCAATGGAGAGCCTCAGACACGAGGAGCTGCCACTGTCCCCTACTGCCTCTGTCCTTGTTGCTCCAGCTTCTCCTCCAGAGTGGCGGAGAAGTACCTGCCCCAGGTGTCTCCTCAGTCCCTCAGCAGCTTCCTCAGACTCCTGTGCCCACACTCAGCCTCACAGCCCCAGGAAATCTGAGCTGCCGGGGCCACTGTCAAGCAGCCAAGCGAACAGCTCAAGGAAATGTTTATTTTCTCCAAATTGCCCCAACTGCTGCGTACAGCTGAATGAGGCCTTTGAGCTGTGAGAAGCCCCCTTTGTGGGTGTCTGCAGTAGGGGGCGGGGGCTGGGTCTTGGCATTGCCTGCAGTGTCCAAAGCTAGGGGTCAAGGCTGTTAACAGGCACTGAAGCACATGGAGGGGGCATCCTGAGGGGAATCCCACCAGGAGGGAGGGCCAGGGAGCGTGACTCTTCACTCGTGAGCCTGCCAAAGCCACTCTGTGACAGGAGCCTCTTCACCTTGTGGATGAGAAGACACAGGCTTAGAGAAGATAGGCGACCTGCCTCCTAAAATCACACAGCCAGTGCAAGGCAGAGCTAGAACCAGTCAGGTTGACAAGATGGCCAAGGATATGCTTCTTCCCTAGGGTATCCAGGACCCTCTCCTAAACACCAAAGGGCCAGTGGGAGCTAACATGGGGCTGAAGAATCCCATCTCAGGATTCAGTAAGAGAAGGACTGGCCATCCAGGCCATACTAGCTAGGTGAGGCCCAGGGCTGTGGGGAGGCTGATTCTGCCTCCTGGGAGTACACAGTCCAAGGACCACACCCTCTCACTGTGACAGAGCAAGCATGCATTCTTCTCTCATGAGAACTGATAGACAGGAAGCACTGTTGAGCCCCGTTGGGTTCTGGGGTGTCCCTGGCTAGACCCCATCCCTTTTAGGCCAGGCTCTGTAGGTGCTGGCCTGTGGGGGTGAGGGAAGGGCAAGCTCCTGGTCAGAGCTGAGCATGAGGTAGATGCTGAGGGCCTATCTAAAGGGCCTGGGCCTCAAAAGCTAAGTCTCTAACTCACAAGCCCATGGGTTCCCTACCTTGGGCTAGCTTCCGGGCACACTGAGGGATGGCGCTATGCCCCTGACACTGTGTCATGCCCAGAACACATGGATAATAATATTCTCAGTAATGCCTCCCCCCATGGAATGACCGGTGTGGAGAAGGGCAGAAGGTAGGCCACAGAGGTACCAGCATATAGCCTGATCTGACCATAATGTTCAGGCTCCTCTCAGGTCTACCTAGGGACAAGCTGGGAAGACACTGGACTCAGCCACCAGGAGGCCCTGAACCTCTTCAGCTTCAATTCTATCATGTGCCCCCATGGCCCTGAGCCAGCACTGGTGATCTGAAGGGATAGGTACCACACAGGCAGCAGTTAGCCCTCAGGCCTCTGTGGTTTGGCATCTGCCCTTGACTGGCCTGAGCCAGCTACATTTAGCCTTCTGTCTTTGGCTTCTAACAGAAGTATGATTGTCGGCCATGGGGCTGGCCAGGCACCTGCCCCATATGGGCCAACGGGAGATTTGCCTGCAGCCCAGCTGCCTCAGCTAAGCCGCCAGGGCAGAATGGGACCCCAGAGCTCTCTATTTGAGTGACTCTGGGTGGAGAGACTGAGCTAAGCAATGCTGGCATCCTTTATCATGGTTTCTGGTGTCACTAGCACCCAGTCCTGGGAAGAGATAGCCTCACCCTATCTTTCCTCTCTGTGAGAAAGCTGAGGTAGTAGGGAGGTGTGTACAGTGGGGACATAGTTGTCATAGCTCTATGGACACCACAGGACCACCCTCATGTCCCTGTGGACTAATGAACGTCAGAGGGAGGGATGGCCACATCTGTTCACACTCATCCCGGGGTCAGGCACTGTGCATGAGTCAGTGAGCATTTGCTGAGGGAGTGGGCAAAGGCCTGGTACAGAGACGCCCTCAGGAGACCTGGGAGTGTAGACTGCAGACTGCTCCAGCTGTCCACCAATAAACAGTGGGGGAGCCATCTTCCCCTGGGAGAGATGGGCTGTATCCTGGATCCTTATCCACCCCCTGCCTGCTCCCCGTGGGTCTCTGCTCCTTCGTACCTTGGATTGGGGTCTGGGCCTGGCTGCTGAAGTGGCTCGTGGTGCTGAGGGAGCCCCGGGGGCTGGGGGTGCTTGGTGTCACACGCATGCGCAGGTCTCCGAAGCGGTCGGGGAAGGCCTTGGTCTGGTCCTCTATCTTCTGCCGGTGCCCTGTGGAACATGGGGAGTCCATCAGCTACTATAATGCCTTGTCCTTCTGGGAAGTTCTTCCTGGAGTCTAGCTTAGGTCTCTGTGGAACTCTCTGATTTTCTGAACGGAACAGAGATCGTGGCTACGTGCCGTTTCTGGCTGCCTGATCTCTCCTCAGAATGGTCATTCTTAACATCACACCCGGGGCTCTTACTGGACCAGCACGCTGTGATGTTAAGCTCTGAACTACCTAAACCTCCCCAATATGGTCTGACAGGTAATAATACCCAGGGAACAGGCCTAGAAGAGTGGCTCAGGCAGGCAGGTTGCCAAGGAGTTAGGAAAAGCACACTCCCCCCCCCCAACCCCCGCCATCGTGATAATACCACCCTTCACCCCTCAGCATGCAGATCCCCACACTCCACGCACCCCTCAGTTCATGCATCTCGGTGAGGGTGTGAGGTTGTGGGAGGGAGTGCTGGTCACCTGGTCCTGATCAACCTAGCCACCCTCAAGCTCCGTTCCCCCCCCCCCCAGGAAGGAGGGTAGAGGCGTGGTCATTAGGGGGTATGCAGGCTTCTGGTCCCTGCCCAGCCACAGTGTGCACAGGAGCCCCAGGCTGGCTGTGTACCTGCCAAGGGCTGAGGGACACCTGGAGTGTCACTAAGTGCCACAGGCACTCTCAGTCACCCATCTTTCGTTTCTCAAACAACACACCGAATTTCTGAAACAAAACTGAGCCCTGGCCACCCAGGCCCCTTGTCAGCGAGGGTCTGTGCCCATCGGCTCTCAAGTTTCTCTTCTCAGCCTCTTTTTGGGTTCATGTGAATGAAAACCACAGAGGAAGACAGTATTCATGGAACTTTCTAGAATGGGTGTGTGATTGTGCCACTTTCTCTTGGAGTGAGACTCCTGGAAGCTCAGTGTCCTTGCCTACAAGGCAGGGACAATGATCAGCCTCTCAGAAATACCTTCTCTGCCACCCTGGCTCACGAGTGTCACGCAGAGTCCAACATTAATGGGTGTCCCTTGAGCCTGCTTGTTACAGCCCTTAGCTGTGTGGCTGCCTCTCATTCCTCTCCTCAATAGACGGAGATTCTGAGTGTCTCCTTTTGGGTCCATACAAGCTCACACCTCCTGTCTGGCATCTCCACCTAATACCCAAACTCTAGCTCCTTCTGCCTCCAGGCTTTCTTTGTGACAATGGGGACTGTGGCTCAGAGACATGTAGAGTCTTGTCTGAGGTCACACAGCATATCAGGGATGGCTGGGAAAGTGTAAGAGGGTGTTCAGTGTGAGAAGTTTGCCTGAGTCTTTGGGTCTGGAGTGATGTGGAGGTCTCTGGATTGACAGAATGGTGGGCGGTACAACAGAGTCTTTCACTGTTCTACCTGAGGCTGAATAAATGACCCAGGGCTGGAAAAGCATGACACGACCACTGACCACTTCTGGGATGAGGGACCTGAGAACGCCGTGGAAAGAGCCTGGTTCCTGACTTTGTAAGTGGGGCCTATCGGTTCTGAGACCCCTGGAGCTCTGAGCTCCAACACATGCCTGTCACAGGTCCAGCTGGGCCCAGGACAGCCTCAGAAACTGAGCAGGGGGTCCCGAAAGGCAACGTTCAGCAGGGGAAAGATAGCCAGGATCCTGCTGTCCCCTCCCGAGGCACCCGCCAAGTCCAGTGGTATGCTATGCTGGGCAGCAGCTGTCACCACCCAAGGCTCTAGGAAATGAAGGGGAAGGTGTGGCCTGCGGGCACCTGGAGCTGCTGCAGACTCTAAGGCCTGCCCCCACCCACACAAGTCTGTGATAAGACAGGCAAGATGGCTAGGGACTAAGCAGAAGGAGGGGCTTGTGGCTCACTGAGGATGCCTGGCTGGGGTCATGATGCTCTCATGTCATTTCTTGCTCAGTAGAAGGGCCAAAGCCCATCTCCGAGGCTACTGGAGATGCCAGGAACGATGAATTCCAAGGCATCTATCTCAACAGGTAGGAAGCCCATCGGATACACGGAGGCTCAGGGCTGAGCAGACAGCAGTTTAGGTGCAAGGAACGGGGTGTCTCAGTCAAACCACTAGCGCTAAGGCAGCCAGTGGGGCCACACGTATGCTGGCCTGCTATCACTGTCATCACTGATGAGCAAAGTCCCCTGGTGAGTCACGGTGGACTGCATCTGCCACTGTTCCTTTGGCCAGCAGGAGAGCAGGCTTGGGGCGAGTCTGGGCTCAAGGGTGAGCCCCAACAGGTGCAACCTGGAGCTCACTCATCACACTCTGGTCTACCCTGAGCTACAGCGTCATCCCTAACACACTGACCACAGGGGAGGCAGGTGACAGTGCAGGACACAGAGGCCAGGATGATGACCAGGAAGCCAGTCTGGATCCCTAACTCCAGGGACCCTGTGGCTTCCCCAGTGCTCCCCTATGATGAAGGACAAGCTCCCTGGAAGAGAAGACAACACAGGACCGCTTCCTGTGACAGTGCAGTACTGAAGCTATTGTCAGGGAGAGGCAGAGGGGAGTCTGCTGACCCCACATGGCCAGGGCGCCAGAGAGTCTCAGAGCCACGAGGCTGAGGCTCTCATGCTGGGAGCAGAACTGAACGGAAGCAAGAGCGCCTGGTCTGTGCCCCGGGGAGGAGGTGGGCCTCAGAAAAAGCCTTTCATTTCTTTTCTCACAGTGAGACCATGGAGCTCTGGTTCCCTCAACCGCTTGTGTCTTGCCCTTCTGTGCTTCGTGCCTCAGTGGCCGTCCTCCCCCGACCCCCACAGCCTGCCCACCTATGACCCTTCCCTTAGAGAGTCACTGACTTAAAAATCACAAGAAGTTAGCATTGGTCAAACTGGCCTCCAGCCTCCAGTGGAAAGGAAGGAGGCAGCTCCTGGGTAGCTCTGGCCTCCTGCTGCCCCTGGCCTGGCCAGCTCTCTCATACCCTCTGTCCTCAGTGCAGGACAGCCTCTTCCAGAAAGGCTCCCTGTCCTCTGGACCCACTCCGAGAGTCCTGTGAACATCCCAGAATGCAGTAGAAAGCAGAGGAAATTGGAATCTGCTGGACACAGGGAGCTCTCTCCACAGCAGGCAGGAGACACACCCCTCCTGACCCTCATGACACTTCCCATGAGGGAGAACCGACATGTTTCCATTTTACAGGTAGGAACACTGAGGTCGGGAAGAACCACTGATGGGCTGACAGCTTACATGAGGCAACTGGCCACTGTTCTCCCAGGAGCCCATTGCAGAAAGGGGACTGGCTGTGAGATTCAAGGAGTGAGTGTCATGGTGCTGAGGCCCAGCCCAGAGAGCACTCTGCGCTCAGTGGAAGGAGCATGAGCAGAGAAACAGGACTGAGTGTCTTAGTTACTTTCAACTGCTGAGATAAAACACTGTGACCAAAAGTACCTTAGGAAGGAAAGAGCTGTAACTCCCAGTTCACACCCCACCACTGAGGAGCAAGCCGGCCAGCAGCTTCCCTTCCTCTGTGGCCTCTGCTTCAGCTTCTGCCTGGAGCTCCTGCCCTGACTTCCCTCAGTGATGGGGTGTGATATGAGAGCAGGAAGATAAGCCCTTTCCTCCCCAGGTTGCTTGTGGTCATGGTGTTTTGTCAAAGCAACAGAAACCCTAACTAGGACACAGGGTCTCAGGGGACATCAGAAGGGTCCTTGCTTTGAAACTCAGGGCTGAGTCCCAACCACACAGGTACTGCAGACCAACTTGCTTTCCTCCAGGCCTCAGTTTCCACATCTGTCATGTGGTTGTCATCCTAATCTCCCTAGCCCTGGGAGTAGATGATCTGGTAAAAATATAGTCCTCACAGGGAGAAGGATGCCTGGAGAAGGGCCCCTGACGCGATGCCCGGAGAAGGGCCCCTGACCCTTAGGCCTTTGTTTGAAATGCCTCAAGCAGGGAGTCTGAGCACAGTGAGTGCCTGGGACCCTGTCCATGGGAGGGCAGATCTCAGCCAGCCCACTCCAGGGCCAGTGGCCCCGGGCGCTTTGCATACAGCCATCACTCAGAGATAGGTTTGGGAAAGTTGAAGAGTCCGGCTAGGCTCCAGCTGTTTCTTCTATAAAATGGGAACAAAAAGCTTAGAGCCTCCCCTTCGCCCTAAGGGTGGAGTCAGGTTTAAGAGGTGCACAGCCCACAGGACCTACCTTCAAGGGAGGTGACAGCCCTGCTCTGACCTGCCTCCCACTCCTGGGTCAACAGCTCCCATTGAGCAGAACTTAGCCATTAGTGGACCCCACAGGCAGGTGACACAGGTCAGGACCCCACAGGCAGGTGACACAGGTCCAAGGCTCTATAGACAGGGAGATTCCCCAGGAATACATAGTAGTCCAGCTGGGTGGGATTCCCTTATTGGTCCCAGCTAGGCCAGCATGGGGTACTCCACCTGCCAGATTCCTGGTGTCTCCTGAGCCAAGCATCTGCCAAGGTTAGTCCCTGCCTGCAGCAGGTGGGGCAGGAGGAGGCCGGGATCACTGTGCCCAGCGGACCACACATATAACTTTAAGACCACAACCCTCCAAGAGGCTCCCTCTCCCCTCCCAGCCACTATTCCTGCCCCCCTTCCCAACAGATGGGCAGAGAAGGCACAAGGCCGAGGTCACAAGGTGATACTAAAACCTGGAATGAGCTGCCTAGCCCACAGAGGAGAGCTGGGCTCTGGCTGGCAAGGGGCCAGCTCCATGTCTGGCCTCAAAGAGGCAGGAGGTAGGATGCAGAGAGAGAGGGAGAGAGAGGCAAAGTCGGGTAGGGCCCTGAGAACAAGGTGAGTCCCCAGCCCTCAGACCTTGGGCTGGTCCAGAGCTTCCCAGCGGCCTCCCTGCAGCCTGCAACCCACACACAGGAGCCACTGTACGCCTGCTGTAGCAGCTTGCTCTGCGGCCTGTGGGGAGATTTACACCAGACTCGGATCAGCCGCTCGGATGGCAGGCGGGTGCCGGGCCTGGGGTGGTCTGCTGTGAATTGGCCCCCTGTGAGCAGATGAAAACCAGTGGTGGCTGGGCCGGGAAGCTGGCTGGCAGAGGGCCAGTGGTAGGGAGGTAGCAGGCTCCCGCCCAGGGCAGCAACTGGGGTTTCCAGGCCTGGGCCTGATTAGGGGAGCTGGGAGGTCTGAGGTTAACCCTTTCCCTTCTACTGGGCGGGCCCTCTCAGATCTGCCAGGCCTTCCTTGGGTGCTCCCAGGTTCGGGGGTGGGGGGTGGGGGAGCGAATGACCAGGAGTGGCTGTCTCTCTGGACCCAAGCATCCTGCTCTCCGTTTCCCCATACCTGGAGTCTGGATGACACCACCCTTCAGTTCTCTCCATGCTCCAGGTATAGCACTGGGCCATTTTTCCTGCTCATCCCAGGTCCCAAGAGGCCACACTGCTATGTGCCCGCTTTCTTCAGGACTGAACCTCAACGAGGAAGCCCTCCCACCCTGCCCACCCTTTGCCTACTATGTCTTCGTCCCAGCTTTGATGAAACGAACAAATGATTTACTTAGCTCGTTTCCTGACCTATTTAAGGAAGATGAACTAAACGCTCCTGTGGACATCCTCGGGGCCAGGTGCAAATGGCAGACAGGCAAAAGAGAATGCTGATGTAGTGTAACACGCAGACCAGCACAGAGGCATAACTCCGGCATGGGAGTGGCTGTGCAAAGGCCCTGAGGCAGGAATGTCCCTGGCAGAAGCCAGCAGCTGGAGTGGGGAAGAGGGTCTAAGAGAGGAAGGGGTCACCATCAGATTTGGCAGGGCCATGGACACTGTAAAACCTGTTTCCTCCTTTCTCCTGTGGAATGTGAGGCCCAGGAGGGTGGGACCCAGCAGGTGTCGGGTAGTGCTGGAGGTATGGCCCGTGCCTGGGAAACTATTGGTGGGAATTGCTTTGTGCCCATTTAGAGGAAGAGACGCTTCCAAGATGTACTCTCAGCCTCCAGAAGGGCATGGAGGCTGGCTTCCACACTTTTGGTAGCAGCACCTGCTCCGTCTGGAGGATGAGGTTAGTTGTTCCCCAGCTGTGGCCACTGCCAGTGTGACCAGCTCCTACCCCACCTCCCATCCCAGTGCTGGATCCAGCTCAGTGTCCTGCATTTGAACCAGTCCCCAGTGACTGGGGCGATATGGAGGCCACACAGGCAGGAAGCCACTGAGCCAGCCTCAGTCCTAGCTGGCTACCCGACTGCAGGCTGGGCACGCTCTGCAGGGCACCAGAGGGGACCAACCTGGCCGCAGAAGCCACAGCTGGGCCTCAGGGATGCAGGACTGCCGCTCCCAGACTCTGGACCAGCCCTACCCACCCACAGAGGCTCTGACCTCACAGAGGTTGGCAAGCGGAGTAAGGGGAAATGCAGAAACCTGAGAGCCAGGAGGCTGGCCAGGTCTCTGAGGGGTGTGACACTTCCTGTAGGATAGTGATAAGACAGGAATTGTATGATCCCCCTAAGTCCCGGACCTACACCCTCAGCTTGTACCCCTGGGAGAACCACTGAAGCCTGGAGATGCTAAGGCAACCTCAGGCAGTGACGCTACGTCCCCAGGATGCAGGATGTTGCTGATGGTCAGTCCATGGAAACACCGTATGAGGCGCATACAGGGTTCCTCAGTGCTGCCGCTGCCTAGGTAGGGGGTCTTCCCCCTTTACATGGGGAAACTGAGTCCAGCAAAGAAGAATGCTAAGCATGTTGCGTCTAGAGAATAGGAACTAGAGACCTGATCTCTGGGCCAGGTAGGCCATGGGCAGAACTTAGCATGCCCCAAGAATGGGATAACCTGGAGTAACCTGGAGGATAGCCTCTCTGTTCTGTTCCAAAAATGAGCTAGTAAGAAGGCCAAGAGAGAGATACTAAGCGTCTCAGGCCACACAGCAATCCCACCCTCTGACCCCAGCCACCTCTTCCTGGTCTGTCCCCTTCCCAGCCCCTCAAAGGTATGATGGGTTGGGGAACCAAGAGAAGGTGGGCAGAGGACTCCCTGGGGGATCTCTGAGCAGGCTGACTCACATCCTCCCCTACAGGCCACAGGAAGCACAGCTAACAGGCGTACGCAGGGTACTCTTGGGACCCACAGGCATTGCCTGGCCTCTTGGAACCTCTATCCTCAGTGCCTGTCTCCTGGCCATACGGTCGCTGAGGCCCTGGCTGAGGTGCCCATCAGTCACCTCCGTAAGCTGCCTTGTACAGATGTATCTGTTGCCTCTGCACAGCGGCAGCCTAGGCAGCTGCTTATGCAAACCCATTTTTCAGACAAGAAATATGAGGCTGAAACTGATCTGCCCAAGACCTGCAGTTCAGGGCATGGGAGAAGGTGACCCTGAGGCGAAGTGGCTTCCCAAAGTCCATTGCCCATCTCTAGGCCCCTCCCAAGAGCTACCTGCTGGATCACTAGGTGAGGGGTGAAGCCTGACTCCTGTGCTGGAATGGCTCTCCCTGCGGCCCTAGTGAGCCACTCTCCCTTGAGTTTCCTGGGCACCAAGCAGAGGTTCCAGGCCCTGTCCTCCTGTCCCAAGCTCTGGCAGCCTGAGGCAGGAGCATATCCCTACTGGCACAGATCAAGGTCCCTACAAGCACCGGGCCATCACCTCCCTCAAACAGGGAAATCCTTAGGCTCAGCTGTCAATGAAAAGCTCCTTTAATGAGTGTTTAAACTCCACCCCCTGCTGCAGATACTAGGACGGGAAATTGCCGAATGTAGCGGATGCTCAGGGTACACTCACTGCACCCCCACTCCCATCTGCATGGATCCTGTAACCAGTGTGCCTGGGCTCTGAAGATCCAGGGCTTTCAGAAGGGGGCGTGGCTTCACGGCACTCTTGGTCGCTGTTCCTCTATATCCTTCATCACTGCAGAGGCAGCTGGGATGCAGAGCACACTGGCCTAAGCCCCATCCCAAACGCTGCCCGCCATGGCACCCTTCCTCTTTCCTGCTGTCCCTAGAGAGGCTGGGCTATCTTGGTCTCCTTGCTGATCCTTCAGAGCCTGGGGCTGAGCCCAGAGGGCTTAAATTTAGTACTGAGACCCTTTGAGTGCTTGGAGGGAGACACAAAGCTACAGGTCCAGCCCCTTGGTGCCCTTCTCCCCTCGACCCTTTGCCCTGACTAGGGCTCAGTAGCACTTACGTCGGGGTTCCCGAGGTCCATCCACGGTGACCTTGATGGCTCGGTGGTAGGTGGCCACTTGGGTAGGGTTGGTGAACACGGTGATTGTGAGCGTGAAACTCTTCCCTGGGGAAATCAAGGCAGGAGTTGGATGAAAGGCACATGCATAGCCCCCGGCCTCCCTCCTGTGCTCTGCCGCTGGACCCCGCCCCCAACTTTAGTCCCTTGCAATCACAGAGAGAAGGCAGGGGGAGTATAGTTCAAGCTGTTGGGCTTGACATTCAAGGCCACAGGAGGTGTGGCCTTAGTTGTCCTTCGACTGTACAGGGCCCTCCCACCATTCTATGAGACTATATTTGTGTGATATTCTTTCTATTTAGGGCATACACATGTAATTTTGAGGTAAAGATCTCAGATGGGCGTGTGCTCTTTCCTGAGAGTAATTAGTGACCTTTACAGAAAAAAAATGAGAACATAAAACATACTTAAAAAGAAGAAGAAATCCCTCCTACAGTCCCAGTGGCTGAGACAGCCACCATCATTTGGAGTTTCTCTTCCACTTCTCTGCGTAGAACAGTTTTTATGCAGTTGCTATGGTGATAACATCCACAGCTTTTCATTTCTTATTTGTTTGTTTTTGAGACAGGATCTCTCAGTGTATCCCTGGCTGTCTTGGAACTCAATGTATAAACCAGGCTGGCCTTGAACTTGCAGAGATCCACCTGCCTCTGCCTCCCAAGTACTAGTACCTATCTTGTTTGTTTGTTTACGTATTTATTTTTATTTATTTATATGAGAATTTTGCCTGCATGTATGTATGTGCACTGTGCCTGTGATCCGGCACCCACAAAGGCCAAGAGAGGCCATCAGATCCCCTGGAACTGTAGTTATAGATTGTTGTGAGCCACCGTGTGTGTGTTGGAAATCAAACCCAGGTCCCCTGCAAGAGGAGTCAGCGCTCTAACCCCTGAGGTATCTCTCCAGCCCCCTGTCTTGTTTTCTTTCCTCCTAGGCATAACAAGTTCATAAACTTCCAATTTTAGTGGCTGCTAAGTATTCCCTTGGCAGAAGTCTCAGCTTTGATTGGTCCACCCCCTTATGTCACATTAAGTTCTTGCTGTTGTGTGCAGCCCGCACTGTGAGAGGACTGACCTGGGAGCTATAGACACAACTGTCATTTCCAGAACCCTGTTCTATTCTTAGATAGACGTTTGGCTTCAATGTCTCCATTCAAAATTCCTCAGAAGGGAAAATCTTTTAAAATAATACTTTTTTTTCTCTTTACCATTTAAAATATGACTTTCCATGTGTCAAAATCTCTGTCTACATCTCTTCTCTGTAGACTTCCTCCCAGCCAGTTGCAAGAGGTGTTGAGCAAGTGTGTCACCTCAGATGCCCAGGGATGAGATTTTGGGGGCTGATCTTGACTCTCTGGGGACACGTACCTCATCATGAGTGATGTGAGGCATTGACGTCATCCCAATGCCACTGGCTTCTGTCTATCACAACGGAAGATCTTCAATTCCTCTTGATTTTGTTTGCCTTTCTTGTATTAGTGAGACTGAAACTGTCTCTGGTCACTATCCATCACCGGAATCCAGTTCGCATCACTATCTCTTGTTCTTGAGACTTCCCCATTGGGGCGTGAGAACCTTGGACAACCGCTGCATCGGAAGCCTGCTCACAGCTATGGCCTGTCTGAGTGGCGACCACCACAGTCTGACTTCTAACTTCCTCTCTGTGCTCTCTCTCGCTCGCTCTCTCTCTCTCTCTCTCTCTCTCTCTCTCTCTCTCTCCCCTTCTCTTTCTTATTGGTGGTTTCTACTATCCATGCTGGAGGCTTCCCCAGGCAGGAAATAGATGAAGGTATACTTTCAAGGTTCTCCATGGTGAAGGCTCTGACTACCTCACAAGGCCTCAAGTGAAGGGACATATGTCAGAGGACAGGCCTGATTTTTCTACCATCTTTGTCATTCAATCGCTGTACACTGGCTGTGTCCAGGGTTTCATGTCTCTACCTGCTTCCCCAAGGTCTAGGCCAGTACCATTATCATTTCAGATGAGCCTGGGGGTGGGGCGGGGACAGGATAGGACTCCACAGATCTCCAATTTCCCCTGGTCCAGCTTTGCTTCTGTAGATTGACTCTCAACCCGAGTTAGAGGCTTGGGAACTCCCCCTGGGCAGTCCAGGGCCAGGCATTTGTGCCCCTTTGGAGTGGTCCCCAAGGACACCCTGGAGGCTCCTGGAGACAGGTCATGTTAATGGTACCCTAAGGAGAGGGCCAGTTTTCAGAGTCCTGCTGTACACAAGGACACAGGCAATCTTATTGTTCTCTTTGCTCAAGGGAAAATTCTAGCCCTGGAAACAGGAGATGCGGGCCTGGGCATGGCTAAGACAGTCAGGCAAGCTGAGCCTCCAAACTCAAGGGCTTCTGGGAGAGTAAAGAGCACCCTGGGAAACAGACCCTCACTGGAAGAAGGTCCCTGAGGCGAACAGCAGAGCTCAGGACACACATATTAACGGATCTATCCTTGGAGGTTTGAGCTAGGAAAGCCAGCTTGGCCCCATACTCAGGCCCAGAGACCATTTGGTTGATTTCTGGAAAGAAAACTGCAGACAGTCTGGGGAGACACAGGGCAGGTGGCCTCAGATTCCTTTCCACTCCCCTTGGGGACACTCTTTCTCTGCCTTCTCATTTTGAGGTCACTTCTCTCCTAGACTCCTCCTCCCAACCAATGGGGCACCAAGGGGAAGTTGGAGTCTGTCTGACCTCATTGCTTCTGGGGCCACAATGAAGGGGGTGGGGGTTGGGTTAGGCTGATACCTGGAGCCTTAGCTGCCAGGACTCCAGACTGAGGGCTAAGTCTGTTTTGCAGAGTGGCCTTCTCAATGAGGACTTCCTCTAGCTACTTTGTTTAAAGGTGACATTTCAAAAGCCAGGGAGTTGACTTCAGTGGTAGGTTTGTCTAGAATGCTTCAGGCCCTGGGCTCCACCCTCAGGGCCCAAACCCTCAAACAAACAGACTGGAGATTTTCAATTTGGCCTCTGTGGTTGGCCTTTCTTAGCATAGAGCAGGCCAGGGATCTGGGACAGGAAAATCAGCAATAGTATTGTCCCCAACCCCTAACTGGAAGAGCTTCTCTCAAGCCAGAGTGCAAGCCACAAGCCACAGAAGTATAATGAGCAGTGCCTGTGACCTTGTCACCAACAAGCTGCACAGACATTTCCAGATCACATGACAGTTCTTAGAGATTTCTCTGAACACTCCTAAAGTCAACGTTACGGTCATCTCCAGCACCACTGCTAGGTTTACTATGGAATCTGTCCCACAGAACACCAATATTCCATGATCCCCTCCTCTGTGGCTAAACATAGCTGTCCTCCTCCACAGCTCCATGTGCCTCCTGCCCCGGGGAAAGTTTCTTTATAAAGTTCACTTCAGAATCTGCCTGCTTATGCGCGCTCTCTCTCTCTCTCTCTCTCTCTCTCTCTCTCTCTCTCTCTCTCTCTCTCTCTCTCTCCTAGGTGCTAAGCTCACAGGGTCACAGGGGCCAGAGTGTTACCCTACCTCTCCCCCACCCTATCCCCAGTCTCTAGGATGCCACCTGGTGTAGACTGAACTATTTTAAATGCGCTAATTTTCCAGATGCAAAGACTGAGGCTCATAGAGGAGGTGTGGTTGCCCAGCTGACACAGTATCCAGCCAGGACCCAGAATCACACACACAACTAGACACCTGCCACCTGCCTCCCATCCTGCCCCAGGGAAAAAACCACATGTCCACTCCTGAGATCACCAGCAGATCTCGACAGCTCCTTGCCTTCTCAACCACCCATAGAGCAGAAAGGGAGTCAGGGCCAAGAGCAAGAGACTTTGAGAAAGATGATAGAGCAAGCTGCCCCCAGTTCTCAGTCCTCCCCCTGGTGGTGCCCAGTGTGAGCATCTTTCCTTTGGGGCAGGAAGCTGAGAGGAAGACGCAGGAGGTGGCTGGCTGGGCAGGAGCCTAGCAACCATGCTATGGGACCAGGCCACAAGGCCAGGAGTTGCAATCAAGGAACTGTGTGGGATGGCCTAGCTGGCAGGAGGTGTGGATGGGGTAGGAAGGCTGTCCTGTTCAGGTGTGTGAAACACATGTACACTGCACCCCTGACCAATCAGCCGTCTCAAGTGGGTCAGGAAGTATGACTGATAAGCCCCGCCCACAGGGAGCTGCCCGGTCTCCTGGGGCCTCAACTCAGCTCTGTATCCTCCAGCTTCAGCAAGAGGCGGTTATCCCTTGTCTAGTGGTGCTGTCAGCCTGTACCTACAGCTCTCACCCCAAGTCTCTCTCCACACACCTCGGCTGCTTCTTAGCCAGTTAATGACAGGTGCTCAGCGTCTCCTCTGTGCCTAGGCCAGGGTTACTTTGTCCCCTAGACGACAAGCTGGGGATTTGCCGTGGTGAAGAGTCAGGAGAGCACCAGCCCTTGTGTGGATGTGTGCTCACTAGAGTTCATGCACATGTGAACAGCTGAGTGTGTGTGTGTGTGTGTGTGTGCGTGTATGTAAGCACACACAAGCCCAGCACTGCATAGGACCACAAAGAATTCATTTTTCCTAGGAGGAAAAAAAATGTACTTAAAAAAAAAAACAAACTACCACCAGGAACAGAAAATAAAAACAAAAACAAAAAACAAATAAACAAAAAACCCAAACCTTTCCAAAGCCACAAACCTAACCCAGTTTTACCTAGACAAAAGCAAAATTGTGGGTTCTTCTAATAACTACTGAATGTTTCAGAGGATGGGGGTCTTCCATCTGGAGGGATTCTGAGGTGGCTCAGTGGTAGACCGTTTGTCCAGCATGAGTCAGGGCCAGGCTTTGATACCTGGCTCTGCAAAAGAGCCAAAACAGAACATCCTTACCCCCACCCCAAAAAAACCCTGTTCACTACTCTGTAGAGACTTTCCTCATCTCCAGCAAATCCTGGCACAGGCTGACGCTAGGTCACATTCTCACTTTGAGTCCCGTCATTCTGTGTTGAGGGGATTCTGCGAGGAGTGCGCTGCCCCACTGCCGGGGTTGAAGAGCGGCGTCTCACTGGGTCATTTACATGTTCAAATCTGCATCTGCAATGAATGGCTTTTCTTTGGAGCTACTAGGAAAGGACAGAGATCCAGGAATTGCTGGGAGAAGGTGACCACAGCCTCCGAAGGAAGCTGAGGTTCAGGTGAGATGCTGAGGGCAGGGAAGGGTGCGGCGGCTGGCTAGTACGCCTTTCTGTTCACACCTGCAGCACTGTGAGAGTACCGGGGGTGCTGGTGCATGCGGGTGTTCATGCATGCCTTTCCTTTTTGGAAAATGTTCTGGGATTCAGACAAAAATCAGAATTAAAAAAAAAAGGCAAAATTCTTGGGTTCTCTAGCAGGACCTAAAGTGGCCCTGGTTCTCCCTGTCAGTCAGAGGCAGGCACTCAGGCAGGAATTTCCCAGTTGTTGGTACAGGCATGGCAGAGGTGTGGCACCATGCTCTGGACCTCCTCTCTACCCTCCCCACACCAGCACCCCCACCTCTTCCACTCAACAGCGCACACCTTCTGGGTTTCCCCCACCCCCGGCCAAACCACAGTGCAATCAGAGACTGGGTGAGTATCAGTGCTCAAAGAGACCTCAAAGGCTCTTCCCGTGCCACCCGTTTAAAGTACAAAATCTCTACCATGTACCTGGACCTCAGTATCTAAGGACTCATGCATTTATACCAGTGTCTTCAATCCACTCCAGATCTCATTAAAATGTGGGATTATCACCCTCCCCCCATCTCACAGATAAGGAAATGGAGGCACAGAGAGGTTAAGTCAGTTTCCTAACACCATCCAGCAAGCCCCTAGCTGGCTTGGAACGCAGGCTGAGGTCAGCCCCCCTAGCTCAGACTGGAAAGCCAAGAGCTCTATCCAGAGTTCCGTGGACGTGGGGATGTCATGAGGTTCCTCCTCCCTTCCAGGACCAAAAGATCCAGGAGCATGCAATTCAGCGATCCCTTAGAAACATATTTCTCTTTGAGGGGCCCTTGGATCTGGGCCGTACAATTCACTAGGAGATCATCTGTGGGCTAGGTGCAGTAGCACACACCTGTAATCCCAGCACTCGGAAGGCTGAGGCAGTACGGAAAATCTGGGGTTAATCTTGACTACATAACAAGTTCCAGGCCAGCCTATACTACACTGTGTGTGAGACTGCCTCAAAATAAATAAAGCAAAAATACTTCTTAGTAGCAGACAGGCCATAGTAAGTTAGAGAATCATCACCGTTTTCCTTCTCTGCTACCTCCCAGGAGAGGAGGGAGCTCTGAGTGCCTAGTGCCTTGTGGGGTTTAGGGAATCCACTTCACTTTCCACCAACTTCCCTAGGGACCAACGCTATAATGTGCCCTCCCTCCCCTTCCCCTTCCCCCTCCCCCCACGCCCGCATCACCTGGACCCTACATCCAATGATGTGACTCTCAACTCAGGGCCAGGCCTTCGATTAAGTTGCAAAGGGCTCAGAGATTGGGGATGACAAAGGGGGCTTGGAGACTAATTAGGAGCAGCAACGAGAGCTTAATTCATAAAAGCAAACATTTTCCACCCATCAACCTGCAACCAGTTAAGGGCTACGTTTGAAAGAAATCTGTGCGTGGGGAAGAGGGCCAACAGGAACAGGAAATGTTCGAAAGAATGTAAACTATTTCAGTTTCATAAAAAGTAACAAGTAAACAGTTATTACATGCAAATAACGCCCTGGTTTTAATTAATGCGGAAAAGTCCAAAATATGTTTGACATTTGTATGTATATACCGAACGGCTGCAGAGCACAAAATGGTGCCCAGATGCTGGGCGGGAGCAGGCTGGCAGCTCCCAGGGAACTCCAACCTTGAGAAGGTCTTGTTTATTGGTGTTGAAAAGGACCATTTTGCCTCAGCCATAGCAGCCAGGAGCCGGTTCACTTCCTAACCCTCGAGGGCTCCCAGAGCTTGGGAAGGTGGCTACTCAGCCACTTCAAGGCTCAGCCGCGTCTCAGCAGGCTAGTCTTAAAGCCACAGATCCGCCTATCCCCAGGGCATGGGGACAGGGAGGGCTCCTCCAGCCCAGAGTTACATGATGATGGGTTTCAGGTCCCAGCAACCTCCCACTCAACAGCCCCTGGCGGCAGCCACTGTGGCGTCTGGTCCTGCTTTCTTGCTACTACCAGGGTAGATCAGTCCGGCAGGTCAGCCATAGTGAGCCTGGGGCTGAGATGGCGCAGCCTTCAAACTTCTCTTTCCAGCATCCATCACCGCACTCAGAATTCTCTTTCTGAAAATACCCGAAGAAGCCCCCAGCTCTGGGGAGACTACAGATGGAGTGGACAGGATGCCTCAACCCCAAGTGAAAGAATCTACACCCTGCTTGAGCTGTGCGCACAGGAACCTCCCTCTGCCTCTGTTGTGAGACCACGGATGCTAATGGGGAAAGAAGTGCAGCACCGGAAGCTTCAGAAGTTGCTAAACCCTGGAACCTGGGAGAAAACTCTCCATTGCTAGGAAGAGACCACAGACATATCCATGGAAAAGGGCGGCCGGTGTACTGCCTACAGGAGGGAGACTTGGGAGACAGCACCGGGCCTGTAGATCTGTTTTGGGGCTCTTGCTGAGAACCAGAGGTTTTTCTCAATCCCTCTCCCCACCTTTGCCATCCCAGAGTCCCTTCTGCTCACCTCGCCCACTGCGGCCCACAAAGCGAAGGTCGTTGAACCTGGCCACTTGGTTCTTCATGACGGCGGAAGCGTTGCGCAGCTCGGCGGAGTAATTCTCATCATTGCCGGCCATCACGGTCACCACCGTTCCGTCAGGCACATCCCCCAGTGCTACCACCTGAGGAAAGGGGCAGGACAGAGGACGGCTTAGTAAAGGCCAAAGGGAGGGGCTCACGCAGCTGCCCGCCTAGGTCCCAGGCTCGCTGAGGAGTTCTGAGTCAGAGGTGGAAGAGGCTTGCCGGTGTGGAGATCCATTCCCAATACAACCAATCCCAGATGAAGAACGCTCTAACCTCCATACTCAAATCCTGAGTCGGGTGGTCGAGGGGAGCCCCAAGAAAGCACCCATTTTTATTAAATTAAGTCTAAGCTAGAGGTATTAACCAGCAAGGTCACAGGTAAGGGTGGGGCGGGACAGGAAACTACACTGCTCTCAGCCAGAGAGTCGGCAACCATAATAACCGGGCTACTCCTTGCAGTCAGTTAAGGCATTGGTCCTTTAGGGTACGAAATTTGGCCTTGCAGTGTGACCAAGGCCTGGTTAAACGGCCTCAGCAGGGCCTGGATTCGTTAAGCAGAGAAAATGCAAAATGCAAAACAAACTGCTGTTTTGCAAGTTGATCCAGAAAACCCCAGGCAAGAGGACAGGGTGGTTTCGATCACTGAGCTTGTACCTGCTGGGAACTGTTGGATGGGTGGGTGGGGATGCCCCTTAAATGTCATCTCTCTCCCCCCTCCTTCCCACCCAAGGCGCATCAAGAGGCAGATGCCTTTTGAACCAGATTTTAAACAGAGTCACAGCCATTTAAACGTGGCTGCCGTGTGCAGTGACTGGGGATCCAGATGGTAAAGATTTCAAGGAGAAAATGTTTGGGGTCTGATTAAAAAGGCCAGATTTCCTGTCAACATCCTGTCTTCTTTTAATTTCAAAGATTCCTTTTAAGCTCCAAGTGACAGTAAAACCTCCGATCTGACGATTACAGTCACACGGCCTCCTCCCCCTCCTCCCCTTCTCCCCTCCTCCCCCTCCTCCCCGGGAGATTTCCCCCGCTGGTATTTTAAGATGTCACCCGGGAGACCTCAAAGAGTCACCAGCTTTTTTCTCCCCCCTTTCCAATTTGAAGTCCTAATGGGAGCAAGGGAGGCCTCAGCTGCCAGCAGCCGGCGTTTGCAGCCACCTCCGGCATCACTACCCCCCAGCCGCTGGCCCTTCCTACTCTAGCCTTTCTCACGGCAGCTGCGAGAGGTTTAGGGGAAAACCAAGGCGTTTTCGTTTCATCTGGCTGCCCCCCTTACAAAAAGAGAGAGAGAGAGAGAGAGAGAGAGAGAGAGAGAGAGAGAGAGAGAGAGAGAGAGAGAGAGAGAGAGAGAGAGAGAGAGAGAGGAAAAAGAAAAAGAAAGAAGAAAATGAAACAGTTGCCCATCCCCGGTATAGTTGAAAAAAATTTTCTCTGAACGACTCAGGGCTCCCAGGATGGAGGCACTCCCCAAGTCTCTGCCCATCTTTCGGGATGCAGACTTATGCCAGAGGCGGCCCTTTAGGACCGGCCTACGATCGCCCTGCACAGCACTTCAGCCGCCGAGGTTCAGAGTGTGAGAAGGAAGTGCTTCTGCAGTAGAGCAGGAGGCGCGGCGCCGCGGGGTAGGCCAGGCCCTCCTCACCCTCTGCACCCCACACCTCCCGGGTCCTTGCCCAGCTCCGGCGGTCCTCATCCCGGTTACGGGTTAGGCTGTGCCCAAGAATCTGGAAGCCCCAATCCTCCGATTTCCATACCGCCATACCCTGCAGGGCCCTGCGAGGGCCAGGTGGAGCGGGGTATGTAGCCAAGCTGTCAGTGTGACCAAGGAGCGCCCCGAGTCTCTGTGTCCTGCGGGCAGTGAGGCCGCGGTGCACCGTTCCCATCGCGGGGTCCCGGGTGCTGGCTCTTAGAGTGGGAGCGGAGGGAGGACTACCCACGCCCGGTTCTCCTGGACGCCCTCCTGGTACCTTCCCTCACTGATGTACACCATCTCTCTCTCTCTGGACCCGGGCTCAGGCAGCGGGGACACCCAGGTCCCTTTCATGTTCTGCCGGGCCTGGGCTCCTTCAGAGTGGGTGACCGGGAACCCCTGTGTTCTGCTAGCTGAGTGGTCCCCTTTCCTCCTACCCCGGTACCTCCCATGTTCTCTGGGGTCTGAGGTCTTATTGCGGGGTCGCCTGGAGTCCAGCGAGGGTCCTTCCGGGAGTGGGATCCGACATTCGGGACGCCCGGGTACGCCGGTGTCTTGCCAGCTGGGTGTCATCCCCCGCTCCGTGTCCTACCAGCTAGGTGCTCCCCAAGTCCTCTCCTGTCTAGGCTCCTGCAAACGGGGGCGCCCAGGTTCCCCGGTGTGTCCTCCCGGCTCGGGCCCCTGCACTCACCTTGAAGGCGACCGGCAGCGTCTTGTTGCAGCGCCAGTGCGAGGGCAGCACGGAGCAGAGGAAGTTGGGGCTGTCGGTGCGCACGAGCTCTCCCGCGTGGTCCGCCAGCACGTCCACCATCGAGCGCACTTCGGGCCGGGTGCGGCCGCCGGGGCCCGCCGCCGCCTGCGCGCTCAGCGCGCCGCTGTTCTCGCCCATCTTGCCGCCGCCGCCGCCGCCGCCGCAGGGGAAGGCCGTGGAGGGGGGAGTGAAGCGGCGGCTGGTGCTCGGGTCTACGGGAATACGCATGCCGCGGCCGTCAGGGCGCGGGCGGCCGCAGCCGCGGGAAGCGGGAGGCGGGAAGGCGGCGGCTCGGGGCCCGGCCGGGGGGGGGGGGGAGGGGCGGCGCCGGGAGGGGGGGACGCCCCGACGGTCGGCCGCGCGCCCGTTAGTCCCGCATCCCGCGCGCGCGGCCGCCCCACGGACTCGGTGGCCGCGGCCCCAGCCCGGATCCTAGAGAATCAAGTGGCGGCGCCGCGGCCGCCCGCGCGGGGTTAGTACCCGGGGCCTCGGGGCGGGGCCGTGCGTGCGACGCGGGGCGCAGCCAATCGCAGCCCCCCAGGCTCGGGGTTCGCCGTGGAAGACCGGGTGGCTCGGGCCCGAGCGAGCCAAGCAGGGGCCAGGCTCCGCCCCGGAGGGTCTAGACACTCGCGTCCCGGGAGCAGCGCGGGAGCCGCGGTCCCGCGGAGTCAGGAGCCGCCGCTGCGACCTGGGCAGAAATGAGTTTCCAGGCTCCTGGTTGCGCCTCGGTTCCCCTCCCTCGAGTCGTAGCCTGGCTGCTTCAACTCTGACCACCGCAGCCCGGAACCTGCACCCTCAGCTGGTCGCCGCGGTGACACCCAAGACGGGTTCCTCACTCTCTCCACTCCACCAACGATTTTGACCCTAGAGCTTCCACCCCAGGAGGGATTGATTCCACCGCTCCGCGCGGCCTCGGCCCTCGCCTCTGTGGCCTCTGTGTCAACCTTCGAGGCAGACAGAATGGGGTTGCCACAGGGACCAGCAGTGGGGTGGGGACAACCACACCGTTCCTGTCCACGCAAAACTAGTTTCAGGATCGCTCAGGCCTCGTGGAGTTGTTGTCTGTCTTGACAGCTCATGGGTCTTTAAAAAATACAACAGGGCCTACAACAGCGTGCTTTTTGCAATCATCCCCCACCCCACCCCACACGCATGCAGCCACCGTCCGGTGTAGTGGAAGTGGATGCGGGTCTGTGGCTGAAAGAAAGCGGTCTGTGGCTTAGCGCTCAGTCGGACTGCTTTCTCCCGGTGGATGGAAAGGGGGTCCTCCCAGGGCCCTGCCATGGTCTTCTTGGCTCTAGAGCGCTGAGTCTACAGCGCTGTCAGGTGCCCGGTGGGAAATCGGCCCTGGGGTCTCCGTTGTTATTCATGCTTGGTGGCTCACCCTTTCTGACCTTCACTGACGGCAACTCTTCCCTGGCCTGTCTCCTGAGCTTGGCAAGGGTGCACAGACACACAACTAAAGGGCCCACAGTCACTAAGAGCTGCGTTCCCCACCCAACCCCGCGCACTCTCTGGACGGCGGCAACGAACGCGCTCGTTTCTCTCAGTGCTTTGGAAATTCGACTGCATTTTCGTTCCCAGCGGCAGTGGCTCTGTCTACAACGACCAATTCCAAGCCCCAGAAGCGACACAATCTAGGATCCGACGGCGACAGCGGCAGGATTTCATCCTGGTTCTGACCTCAGCCTAGCACACTCCATTTTGTCAAAAAAACGAAATCAGGCCCTAGGTGTACGACAGCGGGGGACTAGTTCTGTCCTGAATCGAAGGGGCGCCAGGAGAATTGTCTTCTGCCCCTCTCTGGGCCTTATGCCAGCGCCTCAGGCCACCAGGGAAGCAAGGACAGTGAAGGTCCCTTACTGAACCTTTTTGGGAACCTATGATTCGGAGTTGCCCATTATTAGGCCTTGGGCCGCCATGGAAACAGCCTCAGGACCAGAGGGGATCCAGGGAGCCTGGCCCTCGAGCATGGGCCCTCAGGGGGCTCCCCTGAAAAGGTAGCACTGATAGGCATTAGGTAGGACCCAGACCCGCTACAAGCCACCTATTCTGCCGTCGAGCGACTGTGGGCGGTGACTGGCCGCCTCTGTGATGTGTAAATTCGATTTCTCGAGTGATTCCAGTTCGCATCTGCCCATTTACTAGTCCCTCCGCCTGATTTCTCTCTCTGATCTTACAACGAGTTAATAACCGGGTCTTCAGAAAGTGAGGGGTTACGGGGAAGTCTGACATCTCACCCTGGACCCGGACTCAGCTACAGCCCTCGGAAGACCCCAGTCCAGTGTGGGCACGAGAACCAAGAGTTGGGGAAGTGCTGGCTCTGAGTACGCAGCCGGAGGTCGCGGTGCAGGGTCGCCCGGGCTGCAGCAGTGACGGGAACTGCCCACTAGTTGGCGCTGTCGCCTTGCTGGCTTCTCAGGTGGCCCGCCAGACTCAGCGCACAAACGTGCGCCTGGAGCAGGGCAGCCCCGGTTTTCCACGTACCGGGCCTCTGGGGAAGAGCTACTTTCTGGAGAGTGCGCGCCTGACTTCTTTTTATACCTGGGGTCACACATCAGATAAATGGATGGTGTGATGTTAGGCCGAGGGCTGCCTGCCCGGGTTCTCAGGAAAACACGCCGCCGTTCTCTGGAGTCTCAGACACCGAAGGGCCTGCGACCAGCACAACTCTCTCTTCAACAGAACCGCGCCTCCGGCTTCCCTGGACCCGTTCTGTTCTGAGACCCATTCTGAACGTAGGACAGAAGGCGCAGTCTTGCATCTTATACTTGTCTAGAACCCAACCAGCTTCCTACTCTCCTCTCTGGACCGACAAACCTAGAACTATCTATGTATTGTCAAATTTTCACACCAGGAGAGCTGCTGCCGCCAACCAGGATGTCACTCCCTCCCCCTTCCCCACCGAGCACACCTATGTTCAGTCTTCCTTTCTGTCCCACCTACAGACAACAGTCTGCCTTCTCTCAAATGTCCCCATCTAAGTCCACCTCACTGTGTCCCCTACAGGGGACAGGAAGCTGAGATCAAAGCTCCTCTCTCACTCCTATGTCCGCTGTAGGGCAAATAGGACCAGCCTGGGTAAATGGGGCCAGCCTGGGTTATCTCCAGTAGGTTCTTATCCTGAGAGGAACCCCCACCTAAGAGAGGGCTCTAGCCGGGCAGTGGTGGTGCACACCTTTAATCCCAGCATTTGGGAGGCAGAGGCAGGTGGATTTCTGAGTTTGAGGCCAGCCTGGTCTACAGAGTGAGTTCCAGGACAGCCAGGGCTACACAGAGAAACCCTGTCTCGAAAAAACAAACAAACAAAAAAGAGAGGGCTCTAATAGTTTCTTGGCTGTGCAGTGTTGCCTCTGTCTTTGAGGAAAAGGACTGACTGGGTCTGATTCCTTGGGAGTCTGGAGTCTAAGGAGGGTAGGTTTGTTCTTAAATCTGTTTCCTGTATCCCTCTGGTCCAGGAACCCTGCATCAAATATTCCTGAGCTTTCCCTTCCTCTCGCCAGTACAGGGGACAGCAACTCTATCTGGGATCATGTGCAAAGGGCTTAGGACAGGCCTACCACAGAAGGATGCCCTGTCATGCCAACTCTCTTTGGCAAGTGTCACACCCCCAACTGTGAAACACCCGTCTGGTTGTAGCTTCCACAGAGCTTGCCAGAACTCAGAGCCTTGGCATGACTATGGCCCTCTTGCTCCTCCTTTCTCCTGGGCTGGCCTGAGGGCTACCTGCTGCCTAAAGACTGTCTTTACATAGAGCTAGCCCTGAAGGCAACCTTCAAGGGTCTTCTTGCCTTCCAGGCTCCCAGACCCTAACCACCACCCTGCCACAGGCAGCCCTGACCTAAGTAGAAAGTGACCATGACCATGGATACCTTAGTCTCTTCCTCTCCCCCAGAAGTGTCTGTTCCTTCTAGAAACTGAATTTATTCTGGTCCTGGTGCCAAGTAGTGTGGATCCTGCCTTTAACTTAGTCCAAGGACTAGTCCAGGGGACTTAGTCCAGGGGACTTTCCGATCCTCAAGGAATGCCTTTCTAACATTTGTTTGTGGGGAGGGGGAATCAGGGATTCCTGCTGAAAGGAGAGGGGCAGTGAGCAGTCCCCCCTCACCCCGCCAAGGCTGAGAAAGAGAAAGCCAGAAAATGCTGTTAGTAATCACAACTCTGCATCCCGTTTTCAGATGTGTGTAGTTACATACATGATATAAAACATTAAAATACAAAAGATGTCATGTCCCCCGTCTATGTACACCTACTGAACCTGTCAGAACCAGCGGTAGATCACAGTACTGTAACTAAATTGAGAAGCAGTCTCTGAGAGGCGGAGATTCCACCTCAGAGGTTCCAACTCTGGGGTCACCTCTCCTGGGTGACTTGAGAGGAGGATCGGAATGGCTGGGTGTGCTTTCCAATTGCAGAACCGAGAACCAGACTTAGAGGGAGGGAGAAGAGGGAGAGCTGAGAGATGGGACACCTTTCCTGACACTGCTGCGGGGGTGGGGGGGGGTTGTGTCCTGTCATGGGTTCAGCTAGAAGACCAGTTCCAGCCTTGGCTGAGGCCTGACTAAGAACCAGACGGTCTGCTGGCCTTTGAGATGAGACTGAGTCCCCTACGCCGTCACTTAACCCATTCAGCATAATGGAATGGGGCATCCGCAGACCCTTCAAACCCGGAGGACACAGAAAGTGCCCCAGAAAGGATGAGGAAAGGGGGAGTGCATAGCTTTAGGGTTCAAAGCAGGGGGCAGGGTGTGTCTGCCTTCAGCTGCCTGAGGGAGGGAGGGTGTGATCCCAGTACCCAACAGGGGCCAGGAAGGACCAGAGTCGGTTGCTTCCTCCGGGACTCAGGTTCCCACCTCAGCAAGGAGCTTCCTAAGTCATCCTGGATTCCAGCTGGCTCTCCAGCCCAGGGGATACCAGACAGGTTTTGTCTGTGACCTACAAGTCGTTCCTGTACTCTCAGAGTCCAGTCACCTTTTAGGGGATGGGGATCCCCACTCTGTCATAAGTGTCCTATCTGAATGCAGATTAACTCTGAGGAGACAGTCTTGAGGGAACTCACTGGGTCTTGGGGATGGAAAGGAAGCCCACTGTAGCTTCTATATCTGGAGGGAGTTGGTCTAGCCTGGCAGGTGAGGTATGGTCTCTGACCCCCATGGCTGCTGTATGGGCAGGGCTGAGAGCCCCGTTCTTGAACCACCTGCTGAGCATGCTCACCCTCCCTCTGCATGCATCTGAGGGACAGAGAGTTTATTCTGGGGGGGGGGGGTTTCCAGGGTGACCTGGGCTCACTCCCAGAAGAGTGAGCTTCCCCTGCAGGGACTCAGCACCTAAACAACACTCAACACTCAACAGCCTCCATGACTCCCCAGTGGCTCCCTCTTGGCTGTATCAGAGCGGGGACTCCCACTGTGCACCTGGAGCCCAAGAAGGCCCTGACAGAAACGTGTACTTTTCCCTCAGCTCATGCCGACCATGCCCCCACAGCAAGGAGTGACTGCTGCAGCGGGCAGGGACAGGACAAGCACCTCTACGTGGCAGTCACCTCTGTCACATTCTATACTCCACGCTCACTTATGCCACCTTGAAGCATTTTTCCTGGGGTCTCTGTCATCATATCCATTTTACAAGAGAAAAACAGAAGCCCAGAGAGGTTAAGAAACTTGCACAAGGTTACACAGCTGGGAACACAGAGCTGAGATTCCATCTAGGCATCCTGACCCCAGAGCGCACATTCCTGGCTATTCTGCTTGTCTCAGAGAGCAGAATCAGATTTGAGAAATGACAGCCATGGGACTGTCATTAGATTCCTGGGTTGGCATCAGAATTCTAGTGTCACTCATGAAGCCCCTAAAACATCAAGTCCAAGACCCTGACACTGTCAAATAGCAGAACCAAGGACTATGGAGGAAAGGGTCTGTTGAGATCACAGTCTAGGCCAGTGTAGTGTCTGAGCATCTCTTGCTGCCACCTCCTGCTGGCTGGGTCCCCCATTGATCTTCTGTCTGTCCCCGCTGTAGGCTGCAGGCTCCCTTGTCCCCAAAGCCCACCCAGCAGTGCCTGGGCCACAGGGTCCTATTAGGGATTTTCCACCTCTCCAAAAAGGTCTTAATGCCTGTCAGTCCTTGTGAAACTTTAATTAATCTCAGAGGCCGATGGCTTGAAGGAGAGCAGCCTTGGCCTCACAAGGCTGAGGGTGACGGTTCCATTTATGTGGTGTGGAGGAACGCTGCAGACATTCCTGCCAGCAATAAAAGCCACATGGCTTTCCAGCGTCGCCCTTGGAAAAGAAAAAAAAAAAATGCAGCCCTCTGCGGAAAGAAAGCAGCTGTGTACTGTATGCATGGCGTGAGATAAAAACAGGCGTTCTGAGGTGGAGAACAGTCAGGCTTTTATGCCTGCTCCGTGACCACCGACAGTGGCAGGGCCCTGCGGTCACCCTCTTAGCCACAGGCAGCTCAGGGAACAGGGTTGGCCCCAATGTAAGGCCTTTAGCTGCTAGGAAAAGAGCCTCAGCCCTTCCACCTGGGCTGGGTCTAAGCTCCCTGGCTGTCTCTGAGGTAGTGCCAGCACCCTAGGGTGTGACCTGTACGGTGTCACAGGGCCCTACTCCTCAGAAGGGCACGCGCTGTGTTGAATGCACGCTCTACCAAAGCAACTTTGAACATTTTAGTGCCTTGTTGAACGAGGTGATGTATTTGAGTTTTCATGAGGTCCCCCAAATCATATGGCTACGTTCCTGGCCACAGAGCCCCCATGGGCCAGGTACCTACCCCATGCCATAGCTTGGCCTGAAGGGTAGGAGGGTGTTGCTTCTGTTGCTTATTGTAGCTTAGTGGAACCAGCAGAGGCTCACTGGCTTCTTGTGCCAAGGAAGTCAAGACTTGAACTCAGTTCTCCCAGACTCAAAAATGAGGAGTGTGTGTGTGCATGTGTGTGTCTCTGTGTGTCCCTCTGTGTGTGTGTATAAGCGCATTTGAGTGTACCTGGGCCTGTGTGTGTTTGTGTATATTTCTTTGTATATAGGCACACCTGTATGTACAGGTAGTGGCCCAAGGCTGACACCAGGACTCTTGCTTGTTTACTCTCTACCTTATTCACTGAGGCAAGGTCTCCCACCTGAAGCCAGAGCTCACCACACAGCCTATCTGGCTAGATAGTTGGCTTCGAGGACCCCCATCTCTGACTGTGAGCTGTCACTCTCTCCTGGAGCCCCTAACCACTCTATTCTGCAATGTTCCTTATTTCCTGGGCCATGTGGCCATGTGTACAGTCAGGCTTCCCTTTATTACCAAATAATAGAAAGTACAAGATAAGTCCCGGGAGGAGCCTGCGCAGCGAGGACCTGGCCCGTGTCCACAGGACTGGGCTGTGGGGCAGTTCTACAACTATGTCATTGGCCTGAACCTGGGACGTAGAACAGAGTCAAAGGACATCAGTCTTTTCCTTCTCTGGGTCTTGGGCACTCTTTCAGGGACACAGTGGCTTGACTCCTGCCTCATCCCTAAGAGACCTAGAATTTATCCACCTACAATAGATCTGTCCATTTTTTCCATCCAATGGCTAAAGAAAGTGAGAGCTAAGAAAGTCTGGTGGATTACCCAGGTCACACGGGGTGCTGGCAAGAACCCTGGCCCTGGCTCTGGGCAGTGACTGACTGGAAGCAGCTTCACCCCATGCCCACAGCCACACTGGCCTGTCGGGAGCCCCAAGTGCCAAGTGTGGAAGTCACAGCCACACTTCCTGATGGGTGTTAATGATCCCCACTGTGGTCCACGTGGCTCCAATTCCCTGCAGACTTCCTCTGAACTATGGCCTTAGGTAAAGGACTTTGGGAAGGGTTTACATCATGAGAGCAGTGGCCGGCAGACTGGAGGCTTGTGAAGGAGGGGGGGGTTAGGAGGGTGGCGGCATGGGGTAGTGGAGGGGTGGGGGACTGCCCTCCTGCTGTTCTGGAGAACACAGAGACAGGTGTCATCATGGAACAGTGACGCAGGCCCCCACAGCTCTGCAGTGCCTTGACCTCGGATGTGCTATTCAGTAGGGGGAGGGGTAAGCGACCCGGGCTCAGGCGGTTCATTAGGGCAACGTGTGGGGATGGAGACGTGGTCCTTTCCCATCACGTGCCTCCAGAACAAGGGCCCCATTCCAGGGCTCTGCTGCATCTCGGTAATGGGAGAGTGGACAGGAGAGTGGACGTGCTTAGCAGGCAGAGTGGGAGGAGATCCTAGCCTGCACCTGAGCTTTCCCCTCCCCCACAGTGACCCAGGGTAGAGAGCAGGCTCATTGGTAACGGGACCCTTCAGACACCTCCCGGCCTGGAAGGTAGAGCGCTAGCCGGGGCTGGACCCTAGGCTCCTGCTTGGATTGACAGGGTGTTGTTTTCCCCCTCAGCTTTGTCTCCTTCACCTGAAAGTGGAGAAGATTCTCAAAATGAGGTGTGAGGGCCTGGCACGCAGGGGTCTCAGAGACCACAGTTCCTATAGCCGGTATCTCAGAGAAAAGGAATCGCTGAGCCCATTGGTTTCGGTCGGTCTTGTGACACTCCAGGGACCTTGGGAAGACTATTGAAGCCACATCCCATGACAAGCTGTTAGGGCACAGGGGGCTTTGTTCTGGAGAAGGGCCACCCTGGGTAAGAACTCCTCTTTAGATGAATAGGTTCCGCTTACTTCTGTGTATTTGCCATGTGTGTGCAAATGCACACGTGCATATAGGTTTGCATGTACGTGTGTGTGTGCATGCTCGTGTGTGTGCATGCTTGTGTGTGTATGCATGTATGTGTGTGTGCATGTACCTGTGTGTGTGCATGCTTTGTGTGCATGCATGTACATGTGTGTTGTGTGCATGCTTGTGTGTGTGCATGCTCATATGTGTGCATGCTTGTGTGTATGCATGTATGTGTGTGCATGCTCATGTGTGTATGCATGTACCTGTGTATGCATGCTCATGTGTGTGTGCATGTTCGTGTGTGTGCATGCTCGTGGAGGCCAGAGGTTAGTGTCTTCTCCAATTTCTTTCCACCTCCAAACTCAGATCGTGAAGGCTTAGCAGCAAACGCTTTTCCAGGCTGAGCCATCTCACCAGCATGGCTGTATGGGTTTGGGAGAGCAGAAGCAGGGACGAGTGAAGACCAGCCATGAGGGACCTGACAGTTAGGCTTTCTCATTGGCCTGGAGCTTATTGTTGGTATTAAACTGGTTGGCCAGGAAGTCTCAGGCATCCTCCTGTCTCCACATCCCCAACACTGAGACTGTAGATACTCATGCTACCACACCTGCTTTTTTTAGACGTGGGTTCTGAGGGATCCAACTCTGATCTTCATGTTTGCACAGTAAACACTTTATTGACTAAATTGTCTTCTCAACCTTGGCTGCTTTCATCCTCACCATCCTCACCATCACCACCATCATCACCATCATCACCATCATCACCATCATCACCATCCTCACCATCATCACCATCAAAGACAGGGCCTCATAGATCCCAAATTGGCCTTGAACTTACTGTGTTGCTGAGAGTAACCTTGAACTCCTGATCCTCCTGCATCTACCTCCCGGGAATCCACATGGAAGAAGGAAAGAACCAGTTCCTGCACGTTGTCCTCTGATCCTAAGATGTGTGCTGACACACATGCAGGCCCGTAAGTGAATAAATATATAAAACATGAACTTAGAGCACAGTATGCGCAGAGACCAGACGGCAATCCCCACCCTGGAAGGAGGGGTGTGTCTGGAGAGAGGCTCCTTCAGGGTAGGAGGGGGATCTGATCTTCACTTCAGTCACCTAGGCAGCTAAGTCCTGTGTGGGCCCAGAGGCCTGCCTGCTTTGCTTTATCACCATTCTTTCGTTGTTCAACAAAAATTGTTTTTATATGCTCTTCCATGCTTTAAAGTTTACAATAAATATTTTAAAGGCAAGCAATACATATCATATGTATACACGTAATACACATACATATACATTTAAGCTGCCTGGGTATGCTGGAGTCATCAGCACTCAGAAGCTGAGGCAAGAGAATCTCCGTGAGGTCAAGACCAGCCTGGTATACATACTAAATTCCAGAACAGCTGGAGCTGCGTAATAGAGAACCGGTCTCAAAGCACAGTCTTAAAAACCAGAGGATACTGCTGTGTGTCTGTAATTCCAGCCCTTGAGATGTGGAACAGGAAAACCAAGAGCTTAAGGTTATCCTCTGCTACATATGGAGTTTGAGGCCAGCCTGGGCTACATGAGATCCTGTTAATCTCATAAATACATAGAAAATACATAGAAAAAGCTTTGAAGTTTCTCTGTCTTCCAAACCTCAGTGCAGGTGGGGGACGCAGATAAAACAAGATTACATTTAGGTGCGCGCCTTTCATCCCAGCACTGGGAGGCAGAGGCAGGCAGATCTCTGTGAGTTTGAGGCCAGCCTGGTCTACAGGGTGAGTTCCAGGCCAACCGTGGCTACATAGTGAGACCTTGTCTCAAAAACAACAAGAACAACAACAGCAAAACAAACACAGCAACAACAAATCACTACCAACAAAACACAGGCAAACAAACGCCCACATCTGTGTTGCTATACAACTGTCCGTGACACATCACAACAGGGGCTGCTTACCCTTTCAGCTTTTATTTCTGCGTTTCTTTTGGGGCCTGGGATTGAACCCCAGGCCTCCCATGTCCCAGGCTGGTTCCACTGAGCCACTGTCCCCAGCCCCAGGAATGTTGTTATTCTTGGCTAAATAACTGTTTCACCTACATGGCCAGCCTACCTAGCTCTCAGTCCAGTGGCCTGATAGTTCCTGAAGCCAGCTCGTGGCAGCAGGCCCATCTCCAGGCATCTCCTGCTACCTGGCAGGTAACCAGCGCCCACTGAGCATGCTCCCTGCAACCTCCACAAATCCCACCGACAATCCTCCCTGCCATGGCTCACTTCACAGGTGACAGTGAGTTCAGCCTGGGAATTCAGCTTGGGAGGGTGGGGCTGGGACAAGGAGGAAGAGCTCTGGCTGTTGACACCCTGTTATGTGCACCAGCCCCACTCCGCCCCCACCCACCCACGACCCCTTACTCCTAACAATATACACCAGATACACCTCTGCAGGCTGGTCTGAATTTCCTTAGGGATTAGGCATCTCTATTGTCACCCCGTTCTCACAGGAAGAAGCTGAGGTAAAGGTGGTGACTCGGCCTAAGTTCACAACAGAGCGGCCAGTTTCAGAGCTCAGTCCTCTCTCCAGGAGCAGGACAGGTCTGTGGCCGTGGCTCCACAGCGGATCTAGGGATGGAAGGCCAGGAGGGTGAATGGCAAGGACTGAGGACGAGAGGAAGCTGCGTGGGAGGTCTATTCCCAATCTAAGCAGCAGTATGTTGAGTGGCTGGCTGTCTCTTCTCACTGTGTCTGTGGCCCTTGGGGAGGGAGCCTCTGAGGATGTGGGCAGCTGACCCTGGGCTGCAGTGGACTTATAAACCCTGCCCCAACATCCTGGCCACAGTCCCCTGACAGCGGTGACAGTGTAACAAGTCCAGAACCTTCACATGCTTCCAAATGTGCTCAGACCCAGAGCCTCTGTCCTAGTCCATCTCAGAACCTCAATCAGAGCCTCAAACTTACAGACCGGGTCAGTCCTCATCCCAACCTGGTCCCCAGGGACCGGGCTTACAGTCTTGGGCTCAGGAGCTGTGTGCTTCCGTTAGAAGGTAGAGATAAAGGGAAAGAGGAAAGAGATGGAAGATATTAATTTCCATTTCCACAATAACACAGGGCACTCAGTGTGCCGTGGGGACTGAGGATGCAGCAAGGGGTGCGGCAGCTGGTAGAGAAGACAGAAGATGTGCCTTGTGACATTGCTGACAGACCGTGAAGAGAGATGTGGAGTGACCCATGATTGATGCTGAGGGGTGGCCACCGATGCCTTAGGGCAATCAGGAAGGGCCACCTGGAGGAGGTGACAGGCTGAGCTCTGAGGGTTGGGGAAGATTTAAAGACTCAGCAGCTGGTAGCCAAGCTCACCACAGGACACTAGCTTCCTTCCCCACAGGCTCCTGTCACCCTCTGTTTGACCATGGGTATCCTCTGTCTTTTATCTCGTCTGCCCTGAGAACCAGAGGAGCCGGCGAAACAGAAGAGGGTAGGATTCAGGTGGTGCTGTCTGGGTACTACTTGTGGCCCGAGTCCGGTGGCTGCGGCTCCTGCTGGTCACTGGCTGCGCCTGGGAGGACCAGGGCTGGTACTGGGCACGGTCCCCAGCGGAAGGCGCCCGGCTCTGATTGGAACAAGGTGGCGACGCCCCGCCGGCCGCATTGATCTCGCCCGGTGTTCCAGCCGCGGGGCGGGGCCGCGCTGGGCGCTCTGCCTGCTTTCCCAGGTGTGGGGACACCCCGGGGAAATGGCTTTTCATGTGGTTGTGGCAAAGCCTTGCCACCCAGCATGTGGGGGAGAACGGGGAATCGGGGGCACACTGGCAGTGGGGAGGAGGGTCTGAGGCTGGAGACCCATAGCCAACCAGTGCCAGACCCCGGAGAGGGTCAGGAGACTGGGACAGAGGGGATGTCGCGGCTACCGAAAGGCTGTGGGACACTGTGTTCCCTTACTGTCCTATTCCAGCTGTGTGCCACATAGGTTTGGGACTCACCCCCACGTACACACAGGGACACTGCTCCTGTGTTAAGGGATGTGCCTGAGTCAGAGGTTCTTTGTCTTAGTTCTGGGCTGCGGATGTAGCTCAGCTGGTGAAGACGCTTAGCATCAGGAAGTCCTGGGCGCGACCCTCAGCAGCTCCCAGTAAACTAGAGGCGGTGGTTCAGGCCTGTAATCTCAGAGGAGGCGGGAGTGGGTGGTGGGGTAGTGGAGGATCAGATGTTCAAGGCCATTCTCAGCTCCCCCAGACCTTCCCTCAAAATATACAAAAGAACCCAGAAGCCCCAGGACCGGGTTTTTGATGTGAGACTGGCAACTGGTCCTGGCAACTGGTCCACACTGGAGGGAGTGGTTTGGGCAGAATACCCCTGTGTCCAGCTCGCCTTGCTGGAGACACAGGTCCACAGAGGGTGTGCTGAAGTGACAGGACACTGAGTGGCCACCTCGGAGACTACAGCTACTAGTCTTCATGGGCAGTTCCCTTCTGGCACATAGAAAGTTCTAATTAAAACAAGCTTGTATTACATGGGTTTCTGTGTGTGTGCGCATGCTCTGGCGTGTGTGTGTGTGTGTGTGTGTGTGTGTGTGTGTGTGTAGGTCAGAGGACAGCTTGTGGGATTTAGTTCTCTCCCTCCACCATGTATGACCCAGTAATCAAACTGAGGTCATCAACCTTGGCAGCAGGCGCCTTTACACCGTGGGCTATCCTGCCCACCCCAGTTCTTTCTAAACCTCGAGCTCAGATCTCTCATGCTTCACGGAATCTTCTCTGATCTGGGGCTAGCTTTAAGAAGTCTGGCCCTTGATGTCAGCAAACATTGCTGGTTTCCTGGTGCTATGGCCGACGAGAGAGAGGCCTTCTCTCAAATATGGTGTTCCCTGCTTGTCACTGTGGCAAACCCCACAGCTTTTTATTAACCTGGGAAGTGAAAGCTCTCAGACTGGCTAGTAGCTTAGCATCATGGGGTTGCACTGGGGACAGGGTTGGGGGCAGTGGAGGAAAAGGAGGGGTGGGGGTGTCACTGATTGCTTGCCTCTTTCTGACAGGCCTTGATGGGATTCTGTGGGCCTTGTACCCTCCTATGCTCTGTCTTTGTCTCCTTCTAAGCTGTCCCTCCACCATCCCAGTCTACCCACTGAGGTCTTCAGCACGCCAGTTTCTTCTACTCCCTACTTCAGAGCCTCTGTCTGTCTGTCTGCCTGCCTGCCTGCCTGCCTGTCTGTTTGTCTGCACAAGTCAATTCAACTCTGTCTGGTCCCTCCTCCTTCTCAGAATCCCCTTTGCAGGAAGAATCATAATGACATCTACATCCTAATCCCAAGATCTGGGGATAAATCATCTTATAGGGCAAATGGGCTTAGCGGATGCCGTGCGGGTTAAGGCTCGGAGAGTAGCCTGGGCTATGCTGGTGAGTGTGGAAGCAGCAATGAGGAGAGTCAGAGAGGCATGGGGAACAGGCCAGAGAGCTGTGGGGACAACAGGGGACCTGGCACTGGGAGAAGACCGGACCCATCAGCATTGGATGGGGAGAGAGCTAGAGGCCAGGAGCCAGGGACATGGGACGGGAGCAGGAGCAGGAGCAGGACCCAGTGACTGTGGCAGCCCCACAGCATCAGAACAGAGTGTAACTCCATCCTCGGCCCTCATTGGAGTCTCGTTGGGATTTCTGGACACACTGGGCTCTTGGTCACTCTGGAGAGTAGCAAGGACTTCCCTGGGGCCTGGCTGCTCTGCAGATATCAGTGCCCTGCAGGCAGCTCTTGTCTCCTGTGTCCTGTGTTCCAGGGGGACAAAAGCTTTGCTTTGACTAGAGTCTTCCACGCAGAGCAGAGAGAAAAACTATAAGCCTGTCCCCGGTGCAGCGATGCTTCCTTGTTTACCTGAAGTCAGGAAACCTGGGTGTCCATATTTTACATGGCTCCTCAGTCCCTCCTCATCTGAGGTAAATCCTGGCTATACACTCAGAGCTCCACACATGCTCGCTTAATGGGTGGAGCGAGCGGATGGACGCTCTATCGCTTAGCCTAGTGCACTCGGTCTTCCAGCCCATGGCCAGGAAAATGAAAGCAAATGGTCTGGCACTTGGGAGAGCAAGGCAAGAGGATTGTTGCAAGTTTGAGGCCAGCCTCCTCTACATAGTGAATTGTAGGCCAGTCAGAGCTACATGGTAAGACCCTGTCTCAGAAAACAAAACAAAAACCAAACCATCTCTACACCAGGAGTGGTTCTGAGCTCTCTCTAATGGTCCATGGGTAATGGACGCAGTGATGATGTCATTAACCCATTTTCTAGGGGACAAAACCATGGCCCAGGAGACTCAGCTACAGAATGTTAGACTGGGGAATGCCAGGCATCCAGAGGAGCAGGCTGCTCCAGGCCGTCTTCCTCTTTACCCTCTTCTCACACCAGAGTCTCTATTAGCCCAAAGGATCTTCATTTTATGACTATCAAACTTCTACTCATACACCAAAGCCCCATCTTCATTTCCCCTCTCCATGAAACTACCTCCAACACTCCCCTGGTGCTCCCTGTCCTGATGTACTGAGGACTCGCTGGTGGCCCTTTCCTTTCCAGGACTGTGACGCCCTGAGGACAGACACGGGTCATTTCTAGCTCTCTGGGAATGAACAGACACTTCCCGTAGCATTGCAGACCAGGCAAAAGAGTGAAGGTTGCCTTTCCCACTCAGAGCCTCGGTTTTAGAGTTCAGAGTCCACAAGAGGGAGAAGAGAATCCTTCACTCCCTCGTCTCTTAAAACAAAACACATATTTTTCTGGGTATGAAAATAATACCTATTCATTAAGGAAAAATTGGAAAATAATAGAATTATGGAGAAGAAAATTAAAACCACCCCAAGTGTGCCACCCAGAACCACTGCTGGCGTCTGCCCTTCGGATGCTCCTTCCTCCTGTGTAGCTCTTACTGCCTCCCTCCCCGCCTTCCCGAGCTTCTTTGCTTCTTCCTATAATGCTAAGAACGCATAGCGCACACTGTTTGAAATGACTCCACTTACTGTCACCGAGTTCCTTCCATGATGGCAGAAACTAGAAGCTGGGGCCCTCTGATTGGGCCACTATCATGTTGCCTTGGGCCAACAGCCCAGCTGTCTAGGGTGTCCCTGGATTTCTGTCAGTGTGAGGGACACCCCTCAGATGGAATGAGTTATATGCCTCACCCCACCACCCTTAGGACAAAGATTCTGGGACAGAGCTGGCTGGGCCCGGAATGAGTGCCCAGAGGAGTAGCCCCCCAGCTGTTTCTCAGCTGTCTCCTCAAAGTCCTTACTGGGCAAGAAGCTGGAGGTACAGCCCCTTTTCTTCCCAAGAAAACCCCATTCACACCCAACGACTCCTGGCTCCATCCAAGGGTAAGAACACCCAACATCCATTTTTCTGGTGCTCTATTCAAGCCACGTCAAAGGCTTGTCATCCGTCTCTGAGATGCTCAGCTTTACATGGTCACCCCAGGCTTAGGATGCTGTGACCTCAGGCTAGACAAAGCTCACTTTTTAATAACCACAAGCTGGCCAAACACCAGATCCTGGAGATCTGTGTTCTTGGAGATGGGAGTGGTTGCCTCCTGTCCCACAGCAGAGAACATAGAAATGTTATGGCTGGACCTCACCCACAGAGAATTTGCTGAGACCCATGTACAGCTGATTTTCCACCACAGGCTGCTGGCGCTGTCACAGAGAGCTGAGGGACCGGGGCCCTTGTGGTCTGGGTGGCTGTGCTGCTGCTGTGTGACACCTGCAGCTAGCTGTCAGTGGCCACAGTCTTATCTTTGCTGGGAATCAGAGAGAAGCTTTGGCCAGACATGGAGGTAGCCAGATGCTGCCTGGAGTCCCCTTCTCCTGTGCCCTGGGAGTTTCTCTCTCCTCATCTTTCCCGTCTCCATTGTGGAGTAGACCCGTCTTGGGTGTAGGTAGCAGGGAGAACTTTCCATCTTCCCTCTCCACAGTCACCCTGTGTTCTAACAGGGCTCATCCCTGCTGTGCTGGGAGCTCCCCAACCCCCACCTCCAGACAAAGTGTTCACCATGCCCTGGTGATAGACGATACATTTTTAGGCCACCTCACAGGAAGAAGAGGCCAGAAATGAGCTCTGGGGTTGCCCAGGACCCTGGGGACACTTCCTATTTGCATGTCTTTCCCCACCACCCCAAGAGACCTGTGGATTTTACCACACTCCTGAGAGACTTCCCAGCTCTGGCACAGGAGACTGCAGTGGCCAGAAGGTCCCTGGTATCCCCCTGTGTTAGTGCTGAGGAGCTCAAAGCCCAGAAGTGTGTCACCAACTTCTCTGTAGCCCTCTTGCTTCTCAGAGCACCCCCACCCCCACCATCACATCTGTGTTTAGACAGGAGCTGGGGCAGGTGGCTGGATCTCTAAGAGTGTGAGAGGTTTCCACTCCACAATGGAGACAGAAAAGAGGAGGAGGGAGAAACTCCCAGGGCACAGGAGAAGGGGACTCCAGGCAGCATTTGGCTACCTCCATGTCTTTAAGGGTGTAAGAGAAGTCTTTCTGGCACTGCCCACCCCCAGCCTCTCCATAGCCTCTCTGGGATCCCTAGGTGGCTGTGTCTACTGTGACAGGGCCTGCAGCGACTGAAGTGACCGTGCCTGTGCGAGGCTTTGTGCATACACACCACACAGTAAGTAGGCACAGGGCCCAAAGCCCAAGGCTCAGGGCTCAGCATGCAGGGCCTGAGGTGCTATGGGGTCAAACCTTGGTTGCTGTGTCAATCTAGTACAAAGGAGGGCACAGATGGGAAGGGCTTGGGGAGGGACAGTTCCACAGAAGATAGGGGTGTACCTTGGAGCTGTGTGGAAGACGGGAGGGCTGCCAGCCCTGTGCTGACAGGGCCTGGGGCAGCTGGATTTGGGGATGCTTGCTGGGGGACTTGCCTTGGTTGGCCTCTCTTATTTATTGTCTGTTTAAACAATGGGGTTAATATAGAGCTGCCATCCTACCCAGCCTGGGACGCAAATCACAAGACTGCAGTGAGAAACGGGGAAATAAAGACAAATGACCAAAAATGTCCAAGCCGGAGATCTCATCCCCCGAGAGAACAATGAGTGTGTGGTGGGGTGGGGTGTGGGGAGCATCTTAGGAACAGGGTTGGGCTCTATAGTACAACAGAGGCAAAGTTAGTCAACAGGCTCTGTATCCCTTGCAAGGCCCCTTTGGAGCTCAGTCTTGTCTCTGTTTGTCTCTGACACCCTTGGGGGGGGGCGCTGTTCTCGCTGGGTGCAGTGATCAATATTGAGTCAAAGATGGTTGGGCACAGCCCCCTGGATGCAGATGTCAGAGCTGAGATGATACTCGGACTCTGGGGTTGGTGGCCATGAGTGTGAATCCATCCACAGCCCTAGGCTGAACTGCAGCCGGGCCTCTGGCAGAACTGCTCACGGATCCCACTCTGTGTGGTATGCGCTGTGCAAAACACAGACGTGTCTCTGACATGAAACCCCGGACCCCACAAACAAGGCCCCAATCATGGTACCTTGTCCAGGTGCCACTGCCCTCAACCCCAGCCCCGGTCGCTGACGAAGCTACAGTCCCACTACACTTGTTTACCAGGCCTCTTAGAAGCTACCTTCCAGCGCCACAGGTAAAAGTCAAGGGTAAAAGGACTTATCACCAGCCCCAGTGTCCACACAGGCAGGACAGGAAGGGTGATGCCACCGCCATCCCAGGCCTGTTAGTCTAGGCCAAGTCCCTGAGCTCCAGGTCCCCTCAGGCCTGGACAGGCTGGAAAGGTCACAGGGGTTTCACTGAGCTTGGGCTGTTGATGGCTGGCCTGCAGAGTTGGCACAGGATACCAACCACAGGTCTCCATGTCCCCACACCCTTCTGCTCCCCTCCTCCTCCCCACCCCAGGCAGGGGGCTGGTGTGGACCTGGGGTTATATGGCGCTCTCAAGGATTCTGCAGGTCCCTCAGGTTCCATCCACGATCACTCCGGCTGAAGGCCCTCTCTCTGTGCCTCAGTTTTCCATTTCCATCCATTACCTTCTGAAGGTTCACGGCCAGGTTCCACGGCCTCCTCCTCCGGGCCCTTAGACCCATTCCTCGGGAGACAAAATGTCTCCCACCCCCACCCCTCACCACCATACATGCTTCTTCCTCTTGTGGAATCATGTGACCAGTGCTCATGGGAGCCAGTGGGAGCCAAAGGGTGTTCCTTCATGTAGGGGAGCCCAGATTTCTGTGTAGCTGCTCTGTTGTGGCGAGGTGTGAAGGCTTCCAGGCCGGCTGCCTGGGCTTCAACCCAGGCTGGGAGGTCTCAGGCGGATGGAACAATCTCTTTGGGCCTTACCATTTATTAAATGGGATTTATACCAGAATCTCCGAATAGGGCTCACTGAACAAAGGGATGGAAATCACTCGGTGCCTGAAGCCTGCAACTATTTAAAAGTCCAGCCATCGTCGTTCATATTTTCTAGAGACTCAATTTGCAGCTGTCCTGGCAGGAATGAAGGTACTCTAAAGAGATCCAAGTTTCCCTTTCAGAAACGACAGGTTCCAAGGAGCTAGACTGTCCCCCAGAGTCTCAAGCTGAGAGAAGGAAAAGGCTGAAGCCTGGTGCCAGACCGAAGAGGAATTTGTCCTCTGGAAACAGGTTTTCACGCTTTGAGGACTCGACAGATCGCCTATCTAGAGAGACCGGAAGCCAGAGGGTGATGGGCAGGAGATGGGCGGGACCACACCTTGACCTGACTTAGCCACGCCCCTCATGTTCTCTATTTAAATTGAAACCTCACGTCAGGACCTGAGATGAACTTTTTAGGTCGTTGGCTCTTTGTTCCCCTTCTTAATGTGACCTCAGTAAGTCTCTCTCTTCCTTCTATTACCCTTCTCTTTAATTGGTCTATTGACGGCGTGTGGCTGAGCCTGGATTGTTAGAGCCGCCAGGAACCAGGCTATGACCCTAACAAATTCAGAACCACAGTGTGGGTTTCTGAACTTTGCTTTTGTACTTTCTCCCCTGACATGCTCCTGTAACGTCTCTTGCTGTTCCTGGCTGGTGCTGGTGGCAGGTGGGGACATTGTAGCTTTCCCTGAAACAGCCTATCCCAAGGTTGGCTAGGGTGAACCTTCTAAAGACTGTGCTTCCCAGCATACCAAAGGCTCTGAGAAGTCCCGCAACACAACCCTGTGTGGCACAGCATCCCCTGTCTTGCAGACTTTGAGCCCTCTGTCTCTCTGTACAGGACCCAATACCTGTGTTGAGCACACAAAGGGGTACCCCACTTTCATTTCCTGGTCTCTAGGAAACAAGAGAGGATTTAGAGCTGCAAGACATAGCAGTTCATGGTGAGGGAAGAGTGGTCCCCACTCACAGACTTCATTGAGAGTCCTCCCATCCCTCCTCTACTGTCTGCCTCCACCCCATAGCAGCCAGTGCTACCCCCACCAAGAAGCACTTTTGAGCATCATAGGTGTTTTTATTTTTCTCCCTGCAACATTGAATGCAATGAACAGACTCATCAGGAGCTGTCTTACAAACTCTAAGTGCATGGTGCCTGAGACCTCCTGTGGTCTGAGAGAGAATGCAGAAAACAGTTGGGGAAGCCTTTAGAAGAACAGGTAAAATGAAGTGAGTAGGGGGCCGGGGAGACGCCTCAGTGGTTAAGAACATGTGCTGCTCTCCCAGAGGATCCACATTCTGTTCCAAGCACCTATGGCAGGCAGCTCACAGCTGCCTGTAACTCCAGCTTCCGGGGATCTGAGCCTCTGGCCTCCAGAAGCACCTGCAGACTCAGTCACACACCTGAGCACACATTCACACACAGACTCACACACTTGTGCACGCGCTCAGAGAATCGCACACCTGCACATAATTAAAATAAATAATACAAGTAAACCTTTAAAATAAAGTTAACAACCCGGCCTCACGACACAGGAATCCCAGGTACTCCGGAGGCTGAGGCAAAAGGATCAAAAAGTCAAGGCCAGCCTAGGCTATGTATACAGAGAGGTTCACAAGACCGGTCTGGGCTATATATACAGAAGGATTCATAAGGCTAGCCTAGGTTATATATACATACAGACTGAGTTCATAAGGCCAGCCTTGGCAACTTAGTAAGATTCTGTTTTAAAATAAAAAGCAAAAGGGAGACTGGGGCTATAGCTCAGTGGTAGCATGCCTGCCCAGCATGTATGAGGCCCTGGGTTCAATTCTCAGCACCACAACAACAAACATGAATGAATGAACAAATGAATGAATGTTAAACATCCAAAGGCCTCGTCACATCAGGCCATGTATGGAGCGTTCAGTGTTTGTATGCAACAGTGGTCACGAGTGGGGTGACTAGACAACATTTTCACCATCATGACTCTGAGACAGGATTTTCTTAGCCCATAGGTGTGATGACGGCAAACAGTTTTCCTAAGGTTCTGGGGTACCCCCCCCCCATGTGTCCTCCTCACACACAGTGGGAAACCAGCCCATGGAGCATTCTAGAAGGAAACACACCCAATGATGATGTTTTTGTCCAGGGGCAGGGCCTGCAGCTTGCTGTTAAACTCAGTGGGTTTTGTAGGTGTTTTGTGACCAGAAATGCTATGGCTTGGCTGGACTGTTTGCCCAGATGCTGTCACTGGCTCTGAAATCTGTGGTGCTTGCTCTCACCAGCCTCTTATCTCTGTGTGTCTGTCTGTGTGTGTGTGTTCATGCACATTAGTCTGTATACATGTGTGTGTGTGTGTGTGCCTGTGGGGGCCAGAAGTCAACACTGTGCATCTCCGATTACCCTCCACCTTACTCTCTCCCGTCCAAGTACTAACCAGGCCTGACCCTGCTTAGCTTTTGGGATCATACAAGATTGAGTGGTATGGTCATAAACCACCTTACTTTCTGAGACAGGGTCTCCAAGTAAATCTGGAGGTGGCCAGTTGGATTAGACTGTCCCAGGAATACCCCCCCCACCCCAGTCTCCTCTTCCCAGGTGACAGGTATGTGCTGTCAGGTCCAGCTCTTCTGTGGGGTCTGGGAATCCAGGCTTAGGGTCTTGTGCTCACCTAACAGGCATTTTACCAAGTGAGTTTTCTCCCAGTCCCGTTCATTCACTAGTCAGTTGTAGACGGCAAGGACCATGAGGCTGTGGCAGCAACAGGGAGGCGAAGGAAGGCAGCCAGGTTTCTCAGGCCCAGGGTCCCGGGGCTCCAGTCCTGGCTTCGTGTTCTAAAGTGTCTGCTCTGAAATTGTGTTGCTGTTTGCTTTTTCTTTAAAACTTTTTTCTTTTTAAATTTTTAAATGATATGTATGTGTGTGTGCTTGTGAGTGCAGGTGTCTGCAGAGGCCAGAGGTGGTGCTGGATTTCCTGGAGCTGCAGTTCTAGAAGGATGTGAAGTAGGTGGTGGGACTTGAACTCAGGTCCTCTGGAAAGAGCTGGAAAGAGCAGTATACCCTCTTAACCACAAAGCCATCTCTCCCGTTCTCTGTTTTTGTTGTTTTGAGATAGGGTTTCAAGTAATTCAGGTGGGTTTCGAAATCTTGATCTTCCTACCTTTGCTTTCAGAGTGTGGGACTTCAAACCTGTGCCACCATGTGTGGCTGTCCCTGAGAATCCTCCCTGCCCCTGTGTGTGTGTGTGTGTGTGTGTGTGTGTGTGTGTGTGTGTAGAAGACAACCTAGAGGGTTGGTCCTCGAGCACCTAGTTTGACACAGGTATTTTGTTCTGCTGTGTGAGCCAGGCTAGGTGGCCTGTGAGCCCCAGGATTTCTTCTCCCTGCCTCCCATCTTGCGTAGAGGCTTTGGTCTTATAAATGTCCACAAGCATGCCTGGCTTTACGTGGGTTCTGGCTATCCAAACTTAGAGACTCATGCTTTTGTAGCAAGTATTCGTTGACTAGGCCATCTCTCAATCTCTATCCTGAAAAACGTAATGAATTTTGAACATGTGTCTTGCATCTTCATTTTGCATTGTGTCCTGAAAACATCACCAATGTCTGGGTCCCTAGAGTGTCCCTGAGCTAGGTCTCATTTTGGCTGATTGGAGTTTCTACCTTGTCCTGAACAATTCATGGATTAGGCTATCCCTGGCCACAGTCTACGTGCTTGAGAAGCAGTGTGCTTTGGCTGTCTGGCTGTGTGTCTAGGGAGGGATAAAAATAGGGGTGCGAGCAGCTTGGGAGCCCTGTGGTCTCGCCACACTCATGCACTCACGCACATACAGAACGTAGCTTCACCATACACATCTGCACAGGCCTATTTCAGGGAGCTGCGGGTGTGTCATGGGATGTGGGGTAGTCACCACTGCCCAGCCTGCACTCTGCCCGGATTCCACCTGCCTTGAAGTCATGCCCAACTCTCACATCTGGCTGTCTCCTTCCTTGCCCCTTTCTTGTGTGTTCTCCACAGGACACACAAGCTCCCACCTCCAGGAATCCTCCATGTGACCCTTTCATTCCGTTTACTCGGCATGTTCCAACAGCCTTCTTTATCTCTCCAGATCATGGATCTGGTTCAGACTCCACCACCCTCAGGAACATTCTGGAAGTCTCTCAACAGGGCTGGGAACACCCAGGGGGAATTCTGTGATGGAAGCAGTACATCTGGGCCATTAGGAAGAGGAGACATGGTCCAGGTAGGAGGCGGCTTTCACATCACACAGACCTTGGCATTTGCTAGGCCATGACCTCTTGCTGAGCCTCGGTTTTGCCAACTGTGACACGGTGATAACAATGACCCTGTCCACAGTGTGGATTCTCGTGGAAGATAAGTGGGAATGAGGCCCGACTCGCACGGAACCACTGTAGTGCCTGGCACACAGGAAGTGGCCAACAGGTGCAGCTCCCCCCCCCCCTTACTCTTTCCTTTGGCTTTGCTGGGAGCAGGCCCCACCAACTTTCAATATCTGGGTGCATTTGGAACTCATCCGTGCTGCCCATTTCACTGCAGTGTAGACTTAGTGGGTTCACAAGCATCTACAGAGGTCCCGGGAGACTGAGTCAGGGCTGTCGGAGATCTAAGGGGGGCTGTAGCAGGCGCTCAGGACTCCAGAAGTCCTTAGCTGTGGGGCTTGGGCAAGGACTACCACCCTTCTGGGCCTCGCTTCTCCCATCTGTAAACTGTGTGGGTGTTGGGGGGCTGGATATTAGCCCCAGGAGCACAAATACAGTTGCCTGCTGGGTTCACTCCTGCATGCTTACGTGCAGTAGGCCAGCGGTTCTCAACCTATGGATGACGACCCCTTTAGGGGTGGCATATCAGATATTTACATTATGATTCATAACAGTAGCAGAATTACAGTTATGAAGCGGTATCAAAATAATTTTATGGTTGGGGCTCACCGCAACATGAAGAGCTGTATGAAATGTCGCAGCTTTAGGAAAAAAACCACTGCATTAGTGCCACCAGAGGGATCAGTAGTCCCCACAAAAGAGGAGAAAGAGACAATGGGGAAAAGCAGACTCCCTTTCCCGAGGAGCTGTAGGGCCCGTGCCTCAGATGCAAGCACAGCCTGACTGAGCACCTGCTCTATGGAAGGCTCTACGGAGAGCAGGGGAGACCCTGCGTTCGCTAGCCAACAGGCCAGAGCCACAGCGGGAAAGCAGACAGGGAGCTGTGAGGAGAAGCACAGACAGTGGGTGTCTCTCAGTCCTGGCTCCTGGGAGGCCAGAGTTCCTCTTCTGCTTTCTTTCTTTGGAAATACAAAACAGGTTTTTCTTCCTACATCTATAAGTAACATAGGTTCCATGCTGAGAATTTCCCACAAAGCCTCTGGACTCCTATAGCTTTGCTTGCTCTGGTGGCTAGAGCTGTAGCTGACATTTTATTTCCTTTATTTATTTATTTATTTTTGCTTGAAGATGGCCTTGTGGGGCTTCCTTTCCCTTGCTGACTTCGGATTTGGCTGCATGTAGACAGCATGTCCAGGGAGATGTCAGGGTCTCCCCTCAGGCCCCACTAACCCAGAAGGAACTCTGCTCCCCACCTGCACACTCAGGACCTGGAATTCTTCCTAAGACACCCTTGATCTGGATTAATGCAACTTCCCAACAGGAGTCCAGGCTTCCAGGGCCGGGTGGACAAGGCCAGCACCTGAGGCAGACCTAGAGGACAGCCTCCGAGGGACAGTTCTTAGGCAGCAATCAGCATCCCCAGGTGAGGTGGGTTTGGGGTGCAAAGGAAGCTCTCCTGTCCTCTGCCCCCTCCCTTTACCTTCTTCCCTTTCCTTTGGGGCCTTCAGCCGCCCCCATCTGCCGCTTCTCACATTAGCCACTCCCTCTTCTCGGCATATGTAAAAGGACCAGATGTTGACCGACAGATGTTCAGGTGGGAGACAAGAAAGAACGTACACCAATTACAGTCCGGTGGCAATGGAACCCTGGCAGGAGCCAAGCGGACTCCCCTCTGGAAGGTGCTTGGCTGGGAGGTACTGACCGTGGCAACCTCGAAAATTGTAACTTATACGAATCGCTCCTCTCCGCCCACACACAAGTCTGAGCCTTGTGCCAAAAATGCCTTTCCCAGACTTAAAAGAAAACCCCAAAGAGGAACCTAAACCTCTGAGCCGCCAGCACCCATAGGCTGGGAGAGTTCTGGCTTGATATTCAGAGAAAAACCAGCCAGTGGAGGGAAGTGAAGAGGGGATGGAGACTCGTGTGGAACAGCAGTGCCCGCTCATCCCTCCCTCAGTCACCACCCCTCAGGTCCCCCATCCTCACACCCCCACTCTGCGCCGCAGCAAGGGACACTGAACGTCACTTGGGAGCCCACACTCACTCCCCCGAAACTTCAAGAGTGAGGGGTGACGACAACAGGCATCCTGATTCCTGGGAAAAGAAGCTCTTGAAAGGGGTGGCATTGAAGCCGGGCCTTGAGGAGAGAGAGCCTTTTCTCCCCATTTATTGAAAGAGGAAGAATATGGAATCATAGTACTTTGTGGCATTGATGAAGGGCTTGGCCGTGTCGGGCTCTGTCCTAACCCCATCCTATCCCTAGGCCATCCAAATAGCCTTCAGTGGGTACTGTTAATGTCTCCCACTTTACAGAGAAAACAAGCACAGAGAGGTGAGACACTCTCTCTAGGATGCACAGCAAAGACGTGGATATAGCCTGGTATATACAACTAAATTGTGTGCTGTGTCCTCCCCAGGCTCCATGTGCAAAGGGCCTTGCAGCCTTTCTGAGCTGCCCAGCTCTCCCTATGACTGGAAAGGCAGGAGCCATACGCTGGAGAATGTGAGTGAGCTGGAGGCTTCAGACAGGAGGCCAGCGTGTGGTGTACACTCTTAGCCTGTGCCATGCACGGGGCTCTGGGGGTTGAACCACAGTCCCATCCACAACACTGTCTATACAATGGGTAAAATTTTCTCCTTGAAATTCCTATTAGTCTCTCTCTCTCTTTCTCTCTCTCTCTCTCTCTCTCTCTCTCTCTCTCTCTCTCTCTCTTCCTCTTCCTCTTTGTCTCTGCCAGTCTGACTGTCTCTGTTTGTCTCGCTTTGTCTGACTCTGTCTCTCTCATTCTCCCTCTCTCTCCCTCTCTTTTCCCCTTTCTCTGTCTCTCTCTCTCATTTTTCTTTTGAGACAGTCTTAAATATCTCAGGCTGACTTTGAACTTGTAGTTAGAGGGGAGCAATGATCATGAATGTCTGATCCTCCTGCCTCCACCTCCAGAGTGCTAAGACTTACAGGCACAGTCAGCTTGATGCGGTGCTGAGACTCGAACCCAGATCTCACAGTAAGCAAGCACTCTACCAATGGAACCACATTCTCACCCCAACCCACTCTATACAATGGGGAAAACCGAGGTCTGAGGGAGCTGACAGATTGACATACCCGAATAGCTGCTAAGTAGCTTCAAGCCATGAGCCCTGATCTAAGTGCAAGGCATGGAGCCACTCCTCCAGGTGTCAAGTAAAAAAACAAAACAAAACCAAAAAACCCAAACTGGTTCCCCTGGAGCTGAACAGAACTTCTCCCAAACCCAAGCCTCTCCTCAGAGCTCTGTTTCTTCATCTAAGAAATAAGGACGGTGCTCTCTTCCGCCCACTCCATCTTTCTCTGGAACTACTTGTTTCTGAGCTGCTGGTCTCAGTTCTTGTCCCTGACTGCTGAAGGCAAGACCCAGTTCATCCTGCCTTCTCTCTCCACTCCATCACGAGTAGCTCCCAAGGCCCTTCCCCAGGAGCTACTGTTTCAAGGCCTGTGCTGGGGCCCAGACATCAATCCAGCCTTTCCTTCCCTCTTTGCCTTCCGTCCTCCTTCCCTTCTCTGAAAATGACTCAAGAAGTTCTGACACTGGCTCTGGGAACTGAGGCTCAGAGCTTCAAGGTCCTGGTCTGTTACAGATGAACCTGGGAAGACTTCTGGCAGAGTGGGTGGTGGAGATGAAGGCTGGGCTGGGAACGTGGCTCAGCAGTAGCACACTTACCTAGAATGCCTAGGGCTCTAGGTTTAACACACACACATACACACACACATACACACACACATATACACAGAGACACAGACAGACACACACATACACAGACACAGACAGGCAGACAGACAGACAGACACACACACACATACACACAGAGACACAGACAGACACACACATACACAGACACAGACAGGCAGACAGACAGACAGACACACACACATACACACAGAGACACAGACAGACAGACACACACATACACACACATACACATACACAGACAGACAGACAGACACACATACACACAGAGACACAGACAGACAGACAGACACACACACACACACACATACACAGACAGACAGACAGACCACACACACACACACACACGACTCACTAAGCACAAGTCTTCAGATGGCACAAAACCAGACACGTACATCCATCAGTTAGAATAGAGGGGTACGTGTGGCCCATGCAGCTATAGCTGTGGGATTTTTTGACAAAGATGCACAAAGAACTCTCAGGATTTTGGAGACAGAAGCAGGCAGATATCTTTAGTTTGAAGCCAGCCTTGTCTTCATAACAAGTTCCAGGGCAGCCATGACTGCATAATGAGACCCCATCTCCAACAACAAATAAACAAGCAACCCTACAAATAGAATTTCCACACAATCCAGTTATACTACTCCTGAGTGGTCGGTCAGTCAAAGGAATCCCAGGGCAGCAATAGAGGATTGCTGCTGCCTGAGAGTCCGGTTCCCGTTTCTCCCTGATGTCTGAGCTGCCCATAGACCCCAGCCTCTGAGCGGGGCCCTCTGCTCATCTGGTTTTGTCCATAGCCCCAGAAGATTGATGATGCCACCATCCCCAGCAGGTAACCAAGAAAGTGTATATGCGCATCCGTGTGTGAGTGTGTGTGTATGTATCTATAAAATGAATTTTTTAATCCTTAAGAATGCGAACCCATCCCATGCAAGAAAATGGAGCAGCCGCAGACAATCACACTCAGCAAAATAAGTCAGCTTCAGAAATTTAAATAGTATGCTTTCTCTCCTTTGTGGGTCCTAGATTTTATACAGATACCTAGAGTGATGTATGCATATATGGCAAGAAAGTAGAAGTGAAACTGTCCAGGGGGCCAGAGGACCAAGCGGAGGGGGAGGGGTACGCGGGGAGAGGGAGGGAGGATGCGGAGGAAAATGCTCCAAATATAATCTATGCATCTGTCGATTTTTTTAAAAAAATTTAATTTTAAAAAATGTAAAAAGAGAACCAATGGCAGGTTCCTAGGAGTTGGGGTTAAGAGCTGGTGGCCCGGATGCTCTTCTGAACCCCAAGTTCAGGGTTGTCTCCCCACCTCTCAGAAGGCCTGCTAGATGCTAGACTTTCTTCTCAGTCATTACTCTTGTTGTCCCACAGAGTCTTCTGGAAGGTCATGTTTTCAGGCCCCTCCCCTTCAGGTAACCAAGCAAGCCTCCTCAGCTTTGATGTGGGCACCTCAAGGCCCTGCCATCAATAGGTCCACTATCTGACCTGCAGGGCCGCCAGGGGCCGCCGGTTGGCCGTAGTGGGTGTGGATGGGGCCTGGACACACAGTCCCACTGTGTGGGGCCAGCTCACACACACCCAGACCCTGTGGGCAGTGAGGGGCTACTGGGAACTTCTTTGCAGCCTGGGGGGTGGGGTGAGACAGACAGGGTGGTTTGAGGAGATGGTTTACTTTAGGAGCCTCCATCAAAGAGGCCTGGTAGACATGGCGCCATGGTGGGTGAGGAAAGACCGGCGGTCAGTCATCTCCCGCCAAGCTCAGTAAAGGAGAAGGCCATGGGGTCAAATGCTCAGGGTGACGAGCCACCAGGGTGGGCTGTCACTGGGGGATTCCTTGGGCTTTGAGATATGTTGCAAACTGCAGGCTAAAGGTTCAGCAAGGACATAGACCTCTGTCTGGCTTCATCCCTATCTGGTGGCTTCCAAGTCCGGCAACTTAGACTAGACATGACCCGACCCATTTTGTCAGCACCCAGTTACCACACAGGAATGCCCATGCCTGAGAGTCCGGTTCCCGTTTCTCCCTGATGTCTGAGCTGCCCATAGACCCCAGCCTCTGAGTGGGGCCCTCTGCTCATCTGGTTTTGTCCATAGCCCCAGAAGATTGATGATGCCACCATCCCCAGCAGAAAGGGAAACTGAGGTACAGGGTGGTGAAGGGATCTCCCTATGTGAGCTAGGAGAGATAGCATATAGGCTTCAATTAGAAAGTCCAGCCCCAGAGCCTACGCTTGGCAAGCTTTTGTGGAACGACTGAATTAGCAAGCCAAAGCTGTCTCTGTACAGGGTTCCCCTACATGTGCATGCAAGTAGTGCTCTACACTTCTTCAGATCCCAGTCCCCACCCCAAAGGCCTCTCTTGCCATCTGTGTGTTTGGGAGAGAGACTCTGCCTGTGAATGAGCTGGGTACCTGCAGCTTAGAACCGACTTAATGCTAAGAAGGGCCTTGGGTTGCTGGCCCCCAACAGAGCTTAAGATGGTCACTTGGTCGCACCATTAACTCCTTGGCCTCTCTTGCAGGGTCGGGTCCTTTCCTCAAAAAAACAAAATAAAACAAAAAACAAAACAAACAAACAAAAAGCCCCCAAAACCATGGGGTATCCTGGGCCCAGTGAAGGGCCTGATTTGAGGGCAGGATTGAGAAAACATGAAGGGGCCTCAGCAGCTTCTGGAAGGTTCCATGCAAACCCTGACTGTGAGAAGGCCCAGTTGTCTGTCTCCTGTTGCTTCCAGAGGCCTCACATGTCAGTTGGGCATTGATGGGGGGCATGGAGAGACGGATACCAGAGAAAACAGAGATGAGGTTATTCTCTTCTAGTTTGGGGGCCTCAGGGCTCCCTGACAGTGCAGGGGACCCACCATGCATCAGGGAAAGGACACACAGGGGTTGGAGTCAGACTGTCCTTAGAGCCCCAACTCTAACTCACATGTCCTCTATTACCATAAAAGAGCGGCACTCAGAGACATCAAAGGTCTTGCTTGGAGTCACACAGCACATGGGCATTGGGAGTCGGAGTGGGTGAATTTCGAGACCCAAATCCAACACACGCTGATTCCACAGTCTGAGACAGGAAGCTGGAACATGGGTTTTTAGGCTCTCTGAGAGTGGGGCTGAGGGCTTTGCCGAGGTAGTGAGCGGGGTCTGCGTTTGGAGGAGGCAGGACGGGGAAGTGGAGAGGCAGTGGGAGAGACACAGGGAATCCTTACTGCAACGCCCCCACAGGTGGTAGCAGACCCTGAGAGCCAGCGTGTGTGAGCCCAGTGGTGCTGGGGTTCATGACCTGAGCAGAAATCTGGGGGTCCATGACCCCGGCTGGAAATAATGACAATTTCCCCTCCGTCAGGAACCTTGAAACATTTAGCATCTGTTTTCCACCATGATGGTGTCACTAACGGAAACCACAGGTTTTGTTCGGTCTCAGGAGGGTCATGGCAGATGACCCTTTATATCTATCCGTCAGCACTCCCCCACCCTGAGTTACACTAGATTTCCGATCCACAGGGAGGGCCACTGTCACTCAGGTGTTTCCAGAGAGGCCCGAGGTCACAATTCACAAGCTGGCCTTAATATACTGGAAACTGTTCTCTTAGCTCTGGTGCCCTCCAAAATCCTTTTGAATATGTTTTGTCTTTAATAGTGCAATTTGAGGCGTTATGGGTTTCCTGAGAGTCCAGGATGGTGTGTGGCTACAGGGGGTCCTGAGGCTGCAGCTGTGGGGGGTTCTGTGGGGAAAACCGAGCAAGGAGAGAGATACGAGACAAGGGCAGGATATCTCTTTGGGATCTCCAGGCTGCCCAGTGACTTCAGCCTCCCAGATACCTTCCACCTGCTGACCAGGGACCAGCCTCTCTGCTAAGTGACCTCTTTCTTCTTGGGCCAGAGCTGCTATGGTCCCTTCTTTGTCCTCTTGACTCCAGCTGCCACCTCCGGGGCTTTGGGTCAGGACTCCCATCTAAGGCAGCCGGCACTAGCAAGCCCTGTCTTCTATGGTTCCTTTGTTTAAAGTTCAACTTCTCCATCTTGTTCATGTAAGGCAAGTGGTTTTTATAAACTCTTATTTTCTTGCCGAGCAATCACTTTGAACTAATACCGAAGACTACAAAGGGTGCGTACATAGTACAAGAGCAGTGGCTGGAAGTTACAGCACCCGTTCATCACCAGTCACAGCCAGGTTTGGAGGGAGCATTCCTTCTCCCGAGACTCAACCACGATCTAAGCGCACAACCTGCCTCAGGCTTCCAAGGTCATCAGGAAAGTGATGTGCCTTCTTCTTAGACACGTTCTTGCCACACAGACCAGAACCCTTTAGAACCAAGTGCTGAGCACTGGCGTAGTCACAGCTGGCCACGGCAGACATCCAGATCTTATCTGACCACTTCAATTCAAAAAAGGCGCTGTCTCCCAACCCTAGAACTCTAGAATATTTTCCAGAGGAGCTAGTCCCTTAGAACAGCTCAAAGTAATGCCCTCCCTGCACAGCTTAGACAACAGAACACCACAGCTAGAGGGAACGCTTCGGAGGCAGAGACATTAGTGACCTGTATCAGGTTATTTGTCGAGGTCGGCACAGCTGCGTGGCTGAAGCTTGGGGACCAGGGTCCCCTGATCTCAGGTGACAACCCTGTGGGTTCCTGCTAAGGAATAGGAAAGTGGCTAAGGTATGAGAAGTCAGCGTACCTCACAGGCCACAGGCAGGGCAGGTCTCTCTGGGGTTCAGCCTAAATCAGAGGTTCCTCACCAGACATCTTGGCCCCATCCTTCCTGAGGGGCATATCCCAGAATTCTAGATCCTTCTGTGCCATGAATAGAGACAAAAGCCACCCCCAAACACCTTCCTCTGTGGCCAATACTTCAGGAACAGGGTCTCCCACAGTTATCTGCCCGTGTTGAGCAGATTTCCAAAGAGGCCCGTGGGTTCTTTCTCCACCTTTTGTGCCCACTGCCCTGGGAGTGCACAGAGAATGCTGGGATACTCCTCAGGATCTTTAGGGCAGGATGCATCCCTGCTTGCCTCCCGTGGTCCTCCCAGATACATCTGACCTCTGTCTGTTTGAGCCCTGGCCGGGGCAGATCATCCCGGTGACCAGTGTGGGAGGCAGGAACCGGAGGGCCACACACTTGCCTTGCTTTCTCCATCCCAGAACCCTCTGAGGTCTATAGGTGGTCACACGCTCGGCCAGCCGAGAATCAAATCACACCACGACGCTCATACCAGGAGACCACGGAGGCCACCAATCCCTCTCCCCACTTGCGTTCTCAGAGGCTAGTCACTGAGGTGACCAGAGCAGCGGATTAGAGGGTCATGGTCTGAGAACATTACAGCTTTTCACTGGGGAGAGCCAAGCAGAGCCCCGCCATCAGTACTCACCTCGTATGAAGGTTGGTGTATAGTTGGGGAAGGAGTCGAAGATGCTGTTGGAGGCCATATCCTACACGGATGGACAGAGGCAAGGACTCGGCCTCAGGGGGTTGGGTTCGGACCCACTTGGTTGGCTGCTGTTTTGTTATATTTTTTTTCAAGTTGCTTTCGAAAATAAAAAAAGGGGAGGTGTTGCTTTTTTTTTTTTAATGTTTGGTTTCTTTTTTCCTCCCCCTGCTGCTACTAAAAAGAAAAAAAAAGAAAGAAAGAAAGAAAAAAATGAGGAAAGAACGCGAGAGTGTCTGTGGGCGAGAGAGAAGAAAATCTCTAAGGAAAGAAAGTTTCGGTTTGTACCCAAGAATTTGGCTTCCCAGTCCCACAGGAATGTCTAGCCACAAATTTTCAACAGCACTCTGTGCAGAGTATCATTAAATGGTGGGAAGGGGCTCTGGGCAGCCAGGGCGGAGGAGCCCGGGGCTGCAGCAGAGAGACCAGACTCAGCAGCCGAGATGAATGAATGAATGAACGAAGCTCACCCTCTACGGAGCCCAGACTGTGGCGGGGGCCAGGGTGGCCAGGGGGTGGGGACATCAGGAGCCAACCAGCTCCTCGCAGGGCCCTGGAGGCGGCGAGGGCCTGGCCTTGTGGTTCTGTGGTTGAGGGACTAGACCTTCCCAGTGTCAACCCAACCTCACATCACAGGATGCAAGAAGCCAGCTCTGGGCCTAGGTCCATTGGCTAGGCCACTGTCACCTGGGCTGTGATGTCATGGCCCCTTAGAAGATCTTGTGGCTACAGCCCCCCTCCTCCTTTGGAGGTTGAAAGGAAAAGAATAAAAAGAGAGAGAAAGGGTAGGGTTTCTGTTTGAGGATCTGGCCTCGTTGTGGAACCCAGGAAGCTGCTGAGTGGGCAGCGGGCTGTGGTTTGCAGTGGCCCAGGAGACCCCATCATAATGAAAGGCAGTGCTGGTCTGGCTGACTCTTCCCCAGGAGCCAAAGCTTGGTTTCCCTAGAGGGTAGAGGACCCCTCCCCATGGCTGTCACTGCCCTGGGCTGCGGCTGACACTCTGCCATGCCCGTCACCACACTGCCAGGCAGAGGCGTCCACATATGTGGCTGGGTGGCACTTCAGGGGGTTTTATGGGAGTTGGGATTTATGTACAAATTGGAAACACATGAAGTACAGCTGCTGTGGCCTGCCCACCAAGAAAGGGCTTGCTTGGGAAAGCTGTGGCATGGCCCTGCTGGGACCTAGGACCGCCCTTCCTCCCTGCCGGAGCCTGAGGCCTGAGCTCACTGATCCAGGGCCTTTGGATGTCCTTGAGGTGTTGCAGGCAGACACCCTGAGCTTCCCGACTCAGGATCTTTGCGTAGGATAGGCCCTCTGTCAAGTGTGTCAAAGCTTAAAAAGGCTCAAAAGACAAGGAAGATCCCCCACTCTGCTTCTGTTAGCTCAGAAACCTGTCAGGTGAGGGGCAAAGGGAGAGTGGCTTTTCCTATTTCCCTCAAGAAGTCTTCCCTCCCAGTTCACGGGCCACACCACAGAGGCCAAGGCCATGAAGACAAACCAAGATCTCCCTCACAGCCTTCTAGAGCGAGCTTAGAACTTCCACCTTCAGCTCTCCTACCCAGGCCTCAGTCAGGACACCATAACGGCCTTCACTGTCCTTTAAACTTTCTACAGACCTCAGACAGGTGCTCTTCAGCCTGGGCACCCAGAAAGTCTGAGCCAGGGTTCCAGGCCCCAGTACCAACCTTGACTCAGGTCTAACACTTAGGGAGAAGAGGCTTATTAAGGCCCTGAACTTTTCTGTCTCTCAGTTAACCTGGATCTTTTTTCAGAAAGAAGGGCTCTGTCTGAAGCTTGGGTATGGTCTTCCGTACTGCTGAGGTCAGAGGGAATTTGAGTTCCGGCTGGTGGTGGTAGCTGAAGGGCTCTGGAGATACTTTCAGGTCCTGAAACTGCTAAGCACTGGGGCCTTCCACTTCCCTTCCCTGGGACTCAGTTTGTATTCCTGTAAAATGGGGATGGCACCTTGGTTGGAGGAGCCCTGCTGGTTGAGGGTTTGGCACACACTGGTTTCCTTGGTGGAATCTCCGTGACGCAACAGGGCTCTGTTATGAGTAAGCCGGGCAGGGGACCAGCACCAATGTGTAGGGGGAAGGCTACTGTACTCTAGCAGCACAGTGACCAAGTCAGCTGGCCCAGCCTGGCCCTGGGTGTCAGGGTCAGCGGTGGAGGCGACATCTGCTCAGGGGACTTTGGAGGAGTCTGGATCCCACAATGTGAGACAGAGCAGAAAACAACACGGCAGGAAGACCCCCCTTTTCTAGAAATGGAAACTGAGCCCTCCCACCCCAGGTAGGCAGACTCATCCAAGCACCCCCCACCCAGTGAGTCAATGGGACCCAGCTCCCCGCTCCCAGAAACAGGCTGTTTCCACTGTGCCAACACCGCCCCCTCTACTTTCTAACTTCTTACCCCACCCCACTGGTTTTTCCACATCTGTGTGTGGCCCCCCCAAGCTCTTGTCACTTGATTACCTCGAGGGGCTCCCCCTTTCTGGAAACTGAGCCTAGGCCCAGGAACTGCAGGGAGCCTAAGGGGCTTCTGTAAGGCTTCAGGGGGTCTGAGCTGCTCTTCTGCAAGGCAGCCATTACTGCTGAAGCCAGACAAGGTCCTCACCCACGTTCCCCCTGAGAGACTTATGATTTCCACACGCAGGCTGCCTTGAGTATCAGGGAACATGCAGAGGCTAGAACTAGCTGTTCCTGAAACCTGCATTTGCTTCTAGGTTGCTGTGAGATCTTGCAGGCCTCACTCCCCTGAGCCTGGTTTCCTGGACTATGGGGCCAACTGTAGTACTTCCCCCGTGCAGTAAGAGGAGCCAGTGAGAAAACCCATGAATAGAACTGGCTCACTGTTGAAACTCAGTTCCCAAGTCCCTCCCTCCCTTCCTCCCTCCCTCCCGCCCTCCCTCCCTCCCCCCCCCCCTCCCTCCCTCCCTCCCTCCCTCCCACTGTGTGTATTTGTATGCACGTATGTCTGTGCATACACTTGTGTTCATGCATGTATGCGTGTGTGTTCATGTGCCTGGAGAGGGCAGAGGTTAACTTGAGGTGCTGTCCCTCAGAGCCTGGAGCACATCAAGTGATCTAGACTGGCTGGCTAGTGGCCCCCGGGATCCGGCCGTATGCACCTTCTCAGCTGTGGGATTACAGTGCACGTCACCACACTAAGCACTGTATTTTTTTTAACATAGGTTCTAGGAACTGAATGCAGCCCTCCTACCCTCCAAACAGGACTGACTAAGCCGGTGCTCACGGCCATACTTCTAGCGTACATGATACAGCCCAATTTTCTCTTACACTGTGCTAAAATATTATTAGGTCAGTTCAACAATAAAAATAAAGATAATCGCAACATTTATATCTGCAAATAAATGGCAAAGTATAAAATAGCATCTTAGAGCCTTTAACTTTATCGGTTTATTGATTTATTTTTGTTTTGATTTATATTGCCTTGTTTTGTTTTTGAGATAACAATTTTACTTGGTGGCCAGGCTGGCCTCAAATTCGTAATTTTCCTGCTTCAGTCTCCTGGGTAGCTGGGTTGCCAGCCTGGGGCTCAGCTGCAGTCTTTCTTTTAGCAGCTTGCCTTTATCCTTTGAAATACTCAACCTAATTTTACCAAAATCGGAGTCTAGTGTTAGGCATCAGACCACTGGGACTAAGAGCATCCCATTAGAGTCCAGCCCAGGGACAGAGGAAGATGGAGGGTGAGCACAGAGAGAGAACTGTGACCTCCATCAGCAAGAGAGGCAAGCAGAAGCAAAAGGAACCAGGGATGAGTCAGGCAGGATGACACTGTGGGAGTCTGGAATATGTACATGGGAGGCGGCCATGAGAGACCATTACCTTGGAAGCCGTCCTATGGTGGACCTAGGGCTGGCTAGTGATACAGGAACACACACGCATACGCACACGTATACACAAAACTCAGCCAAGCCGGAGATGTCTCTTGCAGCAAAGAAAAAGGGCAGAAAGCTTGGCCTGAGGACCAAGTGAAGGGGAACCTGCACCTTAGCTATTGATGCTCTGTCACCAAGAGTGTCGCTGAGTTTGGAGACACCCAAGTCACACTCAGGGGTCACTGGGAGTGAGGGTGCTCCCCTACCCCACAGGGTGACGTGAAAACACAGGTGCTTCCCAGCAGCACCTGGGGCTGGAAATGAAATTGTTCCCTAACCATGAGCATAGCTGGGACCTCAACCTGACAGGGGTCTGGGCTTCTGTGACTTGAGAATCCTGTCACTCAGGAGCTTTGGTAGCAGTTCTCAAAGGTGACCCTTCCCTAAGCTCTTGGCTCCCCTGCTCTCCCAGTCCACAGCCTCTGGCCTCACTTTCAGGCAGAAATGGAGGAATCAGAGGAGCCAATACCACACCCTGGCCTCCTGTGCTTTGTGTAGCAGCTGGAACCGGTCAGCCACAGGTTTGAGCTGAGCCCTGGGCCTGAGCTCAGAATCTGTTTCCGCCACAAAGCCATGCGCAAGAGAGGAGGGTGCCGTGTAATCTTTGGTAGCGAGCTGGTCAGAGGGCTCTGTTAGTGTCCAGGGCAGATATGTGCCTTCTCCAGAGGTGGCTGGTGCCATCCATTACAGAGCTCAGCCCTCCTGGGGACCAGGCTAGCCTGACTGAGAGACAGGGAGTCGAGGGCCTGACTCATCCAGTGGGTGTTGCATATCCAGAGACTTTTCTCAAGTTATCTCTGAGAGGGACTCTGGGGACTTCTCCTCCCTGGCCACTTGACTTTATTGTTCGTTGTCCTTTCTGCTGCTTTCCACAGAGGGACAAAGGTAAAGAGCAATGCTGGAGGCCATGGTCTCTCAGGTCAAGCAAGGTTGCGGGTCCCAGTGCAGAGCACCGCCTGCATTCTGGGCTGTCACTCCCCACCCACCCTTGCCTCTCTTTCCTGTTGTTTTGAAAAGTTGTCTTCATCGCCCCCCTCAAAGCCAAGCCCTCCCCTCCCCCACCTTCCTGCCTTGAGAGACCCTTCACCGCCATCCCAGGGAAGTCAGTTGTCGCCTGTGACAGCTCAGAGTGCCAGGGAGGGTAAACTTCCAGGTATTTCCCAAGGAAGAAGTTTCCCCATAGCCTCTCTCGCCCTCAAGACCTTTCAGCATTAGGTCTCAGCCTAAAGCTCCCATTCAGCAGGGGTAGGGTCAGTGTTCTCTGAGGAGTGGGACATCCTGGGACCTGTACCAGCTGAGCCACATTGCTCCTCCATAGCTACCTTGGATGATGGATGCTGTCTGTCCCCCACATCCCTTCCCATGCCCTTCGGCACACACACTCCATCCCTAATTCCCCAGCCTGCTGCTCCTCACACAGGAAGTGAGCTAGAGCTTACAGAGGTGAGGGCTTCATGCGTCCCTGGTGACAGAGGTTTGACACAGTGTTAGGCCTCCAGCCCATGCCATGTCCCCAAGTGACTTTTCTCAACTCTTCTTTCCCTAAAGTTCCAAAGAAAGACCGAGGAACACAGACCATGTCAGAAAATCAGCTTTCGGCGCCCCCACCCCAGCTCTGCCCCCACTCCCAGATCTGACCCCCACTCCCAGCTCTGTCCCACCCCCACCCCCGGCTCAGTGTTGCCCAGGCAGCAGTTGTTGGGTAGGGCTGTCAGGTCAATGTCCTCACCTGTACCCAGGTTACTGTAAATGGGGAGGCGACACACTCTCAGAATGGCACAGTGAGTTCTGGGCCAGGATAAGCCCCCTGCTCAGGAATGGCCGGAGAGCTATGAGTGTGTGTACATGTGTACTCATGCGTGTGTACAGAGGAAGGACTGGTGGGAGGGGGATGAGGTGACTCCTCAGTGGGCTCTCCCTCCCACAGCTCCCTCAGTGTCTGTGGTGACAACTCCTAAGGTCTCCGAGATTCAACAGGCTGTTCCAGGCAGATCTGGAAGCTAGAGGGATCATCCCTCATCCCTGAGATGCTGGCCAGGGAAAACCTCCCCCTGTACTCCTCCAGGCCTGGGAGGCCTGCACAGAGCTTTTCTCTGATTGGATGCCCTAGAAGGAAGAAAGAAACTTCAAATGAAGTGACTCGCTTGTGACCTGGCTTTCCTCTGGGTCTTTGGGTAGAATGACGTATTTTTTACATCAGTGAACTCTGCCAGGTCTTTGCTTCTGTGAGGGAAGGCTTCAAGGAGCTCACACCTGGCTTAAAGTGGGCAAAGAAGGCACCTCAACTCACAGGGGTGGCAACAGGGACGGGCTTCCCCGAACGAGGAGCCTAACCCTACAGGATCTTAGCCTCGGCTCCTGTCCACTCCCTCTCCCTGAACTCTGGTTCGAGGCAGGGATATGCTCTCCCTGTGAAACTGAAGTAAGAGCTACCATGACGTCTGACTTCGCCCTTGAATAATATTTTCCACGAGCCTAGGGAGCTTCTAAGGGCCCCACATAAATCAGCTCCCCAGATCTCATAACAATCCTACCACAGATAAAAAACTGAGCATTGCAGGTTTTCAGGAGTCCGGGTTCAGAGCATCAGAACCAGAGGAGGCAGCATTTGAGCCCAGAGAATCCATAGTACCGTTATCTGACTTATTTCATGGTGGAATAAAGAGGCTCAGGGACCCTGGCAAGTGATTCAGATCCATGAGAGGCCAGGACCGCTGTCCTTATGGGCGCTTTACAGAGCTGTGACTGCGGATAGTTCTAACAAATGCATGCCGGGAGAGGATCACTATCCTTTCTCTTCCATTTTACTGAGAAGGACGTAAAGCTCAGAGACATAAAGAAACTGGCCTTCTGCTGCACAGCCGACACTCTCGGTGGTGAAGTCCATGTTGGAACCACAGTAGCTGGGACCCTGCCCCCATCTCACCCTTCCCCCAACACCCAAGCTTTTCTGAATGCTCCATTCCCAGCTCCCAGCCCCAACTTCCTTTCCATTCGAGGGCCTGGGCCTGAGGAGAAGCCTTTCTCCTCTTCCCCCTCCTTCCTCTTTCAGTCATAATAGCCTGGTTTGCAGGGGTGCGCTGGCCGGCAAATTTGCTGACCCAGGCAAAAGGAGAGGGGCTGTCATTATGTGGTTGGGAAATGGAGGGGCATGGCGCATGCCACTGAGCTAGCATCCCAGGAATCCCAGCGGCCTTCCAGGACATGAGAAGATCAACTCCCAGCCAGGCCTGCGGCTTCCCCAACCTTGTGTGTGCTCACTCACATGGACGCTTGGAGCCTCTGTGAGGAAGAGGCAGTGCTGTGGGATGAGAGGCTGGCCAGGGAGGCTACAGGTATGGCTAACACTTAAGGGAGCCAGGCACACAGAAGGAGAGATTTTTCCCTAGGTCACACAGCTAAAGTCATGTCCCACAAGTGACTTGCTATGTACACGCACTCAGGGGCACCACTGCTGTCTTAGTTTGGGTCTCCATAAAGGCAGAGATTGAGTCTCAGAAGACATAAGGAGTATGTCTGGGTCATCTCCATCTCTGCTGGCAGGAGAAGGAGGAAGTGTGGAGGGATATAGGCAAGGGAAGGCAACCAACTCTGCCCTGCCCAGACCTCAGCCAGGTGAGGACCTCATGGAACACAACGAAGAGCTGCTCCCGAAGAGCTGCTCCCGGGGGCAAGGGAGTGGGGCATGCACCCATCATTTCCCAGAGCCATCACTGAGCATGCTCTGGGAATGTTTGTTCTCAGGCCATTCTTGCTGTTCTCCTCTGGGATCAGGTACTCCAGCCTGAGAGTCTCCCCAGAACGAGCCAGGATGCCTCCATGTGTGGTGGGCAGGAATTTACTGTGATGTGCATCTTCATCACTGTCTTCTCACCTCTGAACGCCACATTGTCAGGGAAGCAGGCAGATCTCTGTGAGCTTGAGGCCAGCTTGGTCTACATAGTGAGTCCCAGACCAGCCAGGACTACACAGTGAGACCCTGTCAAAAACAAAACAAAACAAAACAAAACAAAACAAAAACAAACAAAACCCACTAGGTTCATGTCTGAGATTTCCCAATCCCATTTGAAAGACAGCCTGGCTTACAAACAATGTTCCTGGATCTTGTGGACTATAAGGGACTCTGTCTGTCTGTTGCTCTGTCTCTGTCTCTTTGTGTGTGTCTGTCTCTCTGTCTCTCTCTCTCTGTGTTTGTTTCGAGAATATTCTTTAGAAACGGTGCATAGGATCTGGATTTGGAGTTTCTTCCCTGATAGTTTGGCTGGGTATAGAAATAACAATTGCAGTTGGGTTTTCTCTGTGCTTTGAGGATTCTCCACCTCCTTCTTTGTCCCTGCACTATCGTAGTGAGTCTGGAGACATTCTGATTCTTCTGTCTTGAGAGATTGAATGGGGAATGACCAGGATGTGTGGAAATGCCAGATCCTCTCTTCAGAGGTCTGTTAGATGACCAAAGACCTCAGCTCCCAAAACGCCTTTACCCACTGTCTCCTATGAATGGCTCTGTCTGCCCGTGCCCCAAGTCAGGCCCCAGCTTGTATGGAGTCACATCCTAGTCTCACGTCACCTCTTACTCCCATGTTAGCAATTTGTTCTTTACCTCTCTGTCGGGTAGGTGGAGTCAGCAGAGCCTGCCTCAGTTTCTACAACATCCTGCTTCTTGTAAAAAGGCTTGCCCTCCCCTTACTGGCACAACTGGCTCCAGTCTTAGGCAGTATGGGGCATGCTATGCTCTAGTCTGCCTCAACACTATGGCGTTGACTCTGCAGTCAGCTCTGTGGGTGGCCTGCCACTCCCTGGCACCTGCTCTCTGACGCTGGCTCTCAGAAACTTTTCCTTATAAGGACTCCTCAACACTTCTACGCTTTTCAACTTCTCTGATTTCATATTTATGGCCTTCTTTACCAATCTGTGGGTTTTCTGAGGACCAAAAGCATGTCCCTAGCTCTCTGCATAGGGGTTGGTACAAAGTGGGCATGCACAGGGGTTTGTTGAATGAATACATACTTGAATGACTCAAGAAGTGGAATCTAATGAGCATCTTGCTTTACTGCAACCCCAACTAAGGGGCTCACTATTCAGTTCACCCCAACTGCAGGGTTGTGCGAGGGTTTGTGCTTGCTGGTGGACTACAGAAAACAGCATACAGGACACCACTACTCCCCAAATGGGACTCAGAATAATGAGAGAAACCAGAGCCCCAGCAAGTGACTTCACACATAACAGTTCAACTTGACTCATAAATGCTGCTTGGCTGATGTGGTGTCTGTAGATGCAGGAGGAGCGGGGATCCAAGCACGGCAGTCAGGCTTGTGAGCGTGGATAGGAGCAGAGAAATGAGCAAAGGTCTGGGAAGGAAGGAGACATGGCAGCAGGGGCCAGGAAGAGGTTCTTTTACAGGTTCCAAAGAAGCAGGAATAGGTAGGTCTGCTTTTGTGGGGAGCATGGTCCAGGCCTGGGTGGGGCCAGCACAAGACCAGGGAGATGGTCAGGAAGTCTCCCCATCTTCCCACAGAAGGTCAGCTCGGGGAGGGGGAGGGCTGTGAGGGAGGGGCACTGCTTACAGTTACTCTGAGCCCAGTGACATCCTGATTCTGCAAATGAAAACAGGGACGTCTCCTGAAACACCATTCGCTATTCCTCTGAGGGGCAGTGCAGCTGGCCAACTCCTTTTCTCTGGCGTCCCCCAGTGGGTGTGAATCATAACGTGGTGGCCTCAGGGCAGCAAGGTGGGAGGAGTTACTGCTGTTCCTGTGGTAGTATTTATACTTAGTCCTGGATAATGGGGGGCTGTGGCCAGGTGCTCAGCAGACGATGATGAACTTTGATGTCAATTGAGAAGAACTCGCTTGGCTGGGAGGCAGGTTAGGAGTGATGGAAGGTACCCAGGAGATGGTTGGGCTCTCTGAGTCACCTAGGAGTGAGCAGTAGGGGATGGAACAGGGCAGTGTAGTGAAGTGGAAACCTAAGGGTTCTTTGGAAAGTTGGTTGGATGGTGTTTTGCTAGGGCAAACATGTGAAGGTATGTTTCGTTAAAGTGGACACAGGTGTGAAAGGCTAAGGCCGACTCATGAAGGAATGTTTTGCTGAAGCAGACACAGGAGAGAGGATGTTCTGCTAAAGCAAGCACATGAAAGAACACACAATGAAGGATTCTTTGCTAACAACACACATGTATTGGTCCACCTTACATTGCATGGTTGAGCTGCATTTGTCAGAACACCATAGAGAGAAACGCACCAAAAACCTTCTGGTGGTGTGCTGCAGTTTCTTGCCACTACCTCAGACTCAAGATGATTGGACGCATGTGCTGAGGCAAGACATGTGGAGGACACGTGATGTTTGGAGGGTATAAACAGGACTCTACAGAGTGACGAACGCAGAGCTTGGCTTTCGGGTACAGCTAGCTGTGCAAGGCTTGTGCATCTCGCATCCTCTCTGATCTTCAATTCCCTGAGAGAGACACAGTCGAGAATTTCTCCTGGTGTTCCTACTGGTCCCTCCTGCTCACTCGAGCTGAGGCTGAGGCCTGGCTGTCTCCGCTAGGTCGTGTCACGGCTGTTGCTAACCTGACTCTACCAAACTGGACTGCTGGTGCATCCTTGAGTTGTTTTTAAGTGGGTGGAGCTGCCACTGCCTGCTGACCTGTGAACTGAACTGCCAATTTCCAGACAACACAGACGGGAGTTGCTACAAAGAACCTTTCTAAACAGGTCCACTTCCCCCATATCCTTTCTTTTCGAATACCTCTGGTGGGTGGTGGGCTACAAGGGAGGTTAAAGCACTTAAGAACCATCACTAAAAATAAAGTCTGAAAAAAATTAAAGTTACAGTGTAGTAAGGAAGGCGGTGCTAAGTTGACTGGGTGGAGACTGACTCCTGCTATGACCTAGGGCAGCTGATTGGTGCTGAGAAGCTCAGGGTTGAAGTCTGGGGAATGAGGGAGGAGACTTGAAAAACTGGGTGGAGCCTGGGTGCGCTGGGTGAGTGAGAAGAGCCTCCACAGGCTCAATGATGCTTGAAGGTTTGGTTCCCAGTTGGTAGAATGTTTGGGGAAGGATCAGGAGGTGTGGCCTCACTGGATGAGGTATGTCACTGGGGGTGGGATTTAAAGTTTTAAAAACCCACACCATGCCAAGTCTCTCTCTCTCTCTCTCTCTCTCTCTCTCTCTCTCTCTCTCTCTCTCTCTCTCTCTCCCTCTCCTTCTCCCTCCAACTGTGGACCGGATGTAAGCTCTGAGCTACTGCACCAGCACCATGCCTGCTTGTCTGCTCCCATTCTTCCTGCCATGATGGTGATTGACGCAGCCTCTGAAGCTGTAAGCAAGCCCCCAACTCAATGCTCTTCTATAAGTTGCCTGGATCATGGCCTCTCCACGGCAGTAGAATAGGGACTAAGACTCTGGGGAGTGAAGACGGACCCTTAGGAAATAGGAACCTGGGGAACAAGGGCAGAACCCTAGGAACGAAGATGGAGAGCTTCTCAGAGCAGAGCTGTGAGGATCTCGGTGATCGTCCAGGTCGAGGAGTCCTCCCGGGGCATCCAGGAGGGCAGAGCTGGAGTAAGAGGGGAAGGACTGCACATCAGCCATTGAAGTGTGCCTAACGGCTCAGAAGGTGACCAAAGAGAGCAGCCCCTAGGAGAGAATCTAGGAGGACTGGTGACACCGATAGAGCCATTGTCATCGAGTAGTCAGGGTGTGGCGACAGCTTGGGGATGGGGCACAGAACAGGGCATGGAAGCCAAACCATCTTCACTTACTGCTCTTTCAGGCATTAACATGTCCTTTTTGGGACCGAGGACCCTACAGGGCTGGAAGGGCTGAGGAGGCAGGGCTAGGGGAGCAGGGAGGACACTGGGAAACAGATAGCCCACAGTCGGGGAGGCCTCAGTGGGAATCTGGGAGTCTGCCTAAGGAAGAGTCAGGAAGACAGGCGAGTGAGGGTGGATGCCTACAGAGCTACAGGAAGGCAGTGTTCCTGGAGAGCAGATCCGCTCAGATAGAATAGGAAAGAAATTCCTCCAAAACCTTGGACCTTCAGGCAGCAGGTCAGCTGGGTTCTGTGGCAAGGTTTGATGTTGAGGGACATAGGGGGGCTTGAGGCACTGGATACTGGATACTGGATATTCCCGCAGGGAAGTATTTGTTATTTATTTATTTATTTATTTATTTATTTATTTATTTATTTATAATTGGGTCTCACATAGCACAGGCTGGCCCAAACCTGCTATATAGCCAAATATGACCTCGAACTTGTAATCTTGCTGCCTCTTCCTCCCAAGTGTTAAGATTACAGCTATGCTCTACTATACAGAGTTTGTGGGGTGCTAGGAATCGATCCAGGGGTCTGTGCACACAACACAAGCCTTCTACCAACTGAGCTACATTTCCAGTACCCCAGAAACTCTTGGCTTCAGATAGCCCAGGGCCCCACCTGTCTCTTCCCGATACCACCAAGTCTGCTTGAAGACCAGCAACGGTGGCTTTCTCATGAGGTAGATAAAGCACAGAGTCACCAGGTCCCACCCTCAGTGGGAACATGGACCCAGAAGGCCTCAGGCTAAGGAGGCAGCTGTGCTGGAGGTGTTGGGTGTGGCAGCAGAGGGGGCAGACAGATCCATCCAGCATTGCACGTTCACTCAGCCACTTCAGTGGTGCATGGTCCCTCCCCCATGTGACTCTGAGACCTTGCCATTCTTGGTGGCCCGAACATGATACTTGAATGACATTTCCCCTAGCCCCACCAAGGCTACAGAAGCCATTCCTAGGCAGAGCAACCAGAAGCAAGAAAGAAATCAAGACACCTTCCTTGCCTGCTCTGCAGCCTGCACCCAAAGGCAACTAGATAAGCCTCCTTTCTTGTATGTGGTTAAGGTGTCAGACGGGCTGGTTGCTGGTTGCCTCTCTCAAGGCTCAGCTCGGCCTCCTCCGGGAAGCCCAAGGAAGGCGTGGGCAGAGCTCACTCATTCATGGAATCTGGGCTAAATGGACTTAGACATCCCAGCAATGTCTGGTCCTGGAATCAGAAGCCTCAGGAGTTTGCAAAATGGCTGGTCCTCCCCAAGTCTAGCATCTCCCATGGCTCCCTGGGACCAGAGCATCCTTCCCACATCCTCAACCCTGTGTTCAAGGCCTTCCTGGGTTTTAACGCTCTTCTCTGTATTTAACTTGAGGAGACGATGTGATGGTGCTTGTGCCCCCACCTCCATTCTCCCTGGTTAGCATCTTAAGCACAGAGAGACCAAGGGGCGTTCTGTAGTCACACAGCCAGGAAGTGTCAGAATTAGCTGGAGTATCCCAAAGTTGAGACTTGGGGCTTCCTGGTCCTGCTGTCTTTCCTGATAGACACTCTGGAACTCTTCTCTCAAACAGGGACTTGGAATGGCCTCTGGCTTCACACTAGCTTTGATTTCTGCTAACTTCCCTCCCCTCCCCTCCCCTCCCCTCTCCTCTCTTCTCCTTTCCCCTCTTCTCCTCTTTCCTCCCTCCCTCCTTCATTCTTTTCTTTTTAATATTACATTTATTCAGTGTGCATGTGTGGCTTGCATGGGCTACAGCACACATGTCAAGGCCAGAGGATAACTTGTAGGAGTCAGTTCTCTCCTCCCAGGTGCTGGGTGCTGGGAATCAGGCTCATGTTATCTGGCAGCAAATGCCTTTACCCACTGAGTGCTCTCACCAGCTCCTATTTCTTCTCTTATAACAAAAGAAACTTGTTCCAGTCTGACTCTTACAACTGTGAATCATTCTCTACCGACTCAGTTCCAGACAGACTCCCTGAGCTTCGGAAGGCTCAAGGGGCCTTCATATAGTCATCCAGGGGCAAGTGTTCTCTATACTGCTCGAGTACTCGCTGTGGACCCCAGGGCTCAGAAGTCAGCTAAAAAAGGAGAAGGGTTGGATCTCAGAGAAAGCATTCCAGCAGGGGTGGGAGGGTGGAGCCCAAGGACTCACAGAAGTAGGGGTAGAATAAATTAAATATTACCTATGGGGATCAGGTGACAGAACCTAAAGCCTCCAAGGAACTAGGTCAACTTCCACCCCGTGGACCCTGGAGGTCTTTTAGTTCCCGCCCCTGACTGACATCTGATTCTCTCCATCGAATTCCCACTGAGAGGCACACACCTCCTCCAGCGGGGAGCTCACCACCTGTCCATTCAGCCTGTCCTCTTGCTCACTGGTAGGAAGTCTCCCTCCAGGGATCTGCAGCCTGCTTCTGCAACCCCATCTCCAGTCCTGAGTCTGCCCTCTCCCCCACCCTCCTTTCCCCTCTGCTCTGGATACACTGTAGTCCTCAAACCTCTACATCAGCTGTGCTCCAGATGCTGAGCTGCTCACAGGACCCCACAGCTTCCTCTCTGAGGTGGCGATACCATGGCATCCACTTCACAAAGGAGGAGATGCAGCCTTGGAACAGGAAACCATTTACTTAAACTCATCCTACCCAAGACTGCAGCTTAGGACGCCTCTCTGACTCCAAAGCCTCTGTCTGTCTCTAGGCTGCCCTCTCTCTCTCTCTCTCTCTCTCCCTCTCTCTCTCAGTAGTCTTCTCCTGGTCATGACCAGTAGGTGACAGCTTTGCCAAATGGAGAAAAGGACAGACATCAACAGCCAGGACTCTTGGCTCCATGTCCTGGAATCCCTTTCACCCTGTCTGAGTATCGCTGGCTTGTAGAACAGAAAACTCCAGGAGCACAAGGCTTCAGGCATGGCTGGATCCAGAGCTCAGGAACAGCTTCACTAGGGAGCCGACTTCCTGACTGCTCCCCTGCCCCCCACACCCGTGTCTCCACAATGCCCCAGCCACTGAAGTTTGACCAATCAGCAGTTCAGCAATTCCAGGAGAAGGGGGTCCCCTTCCCACATACTCAGGGCTGGTTTGTTTCAGCTTGGCTTGAGTCCTGGGCTCCTCTTAAACCCACTGGCTGTACTCAAGATCTGGCTCTCTGGGTCACGTGCCTCGAGCAGGGGAAGGGTGTCATTCCCACCAGAAGCACGTGGGTTAGAAGTGTGTGCATGCTGTACCACAGAGGGCAGTAAGGATGCTGCTTGTGCAAGCAGACACAGCAGCTTCTCTCTCGTGGGTACGTCTTCCTGTGGCTGAAGACGGCTGTGCACTGCACTCCTCAGGGTGGAAATTACTTTCCCCCTTTTCTGGAAAGACCTATCTTGATTAACTCAACTGATAACCCTCATCTCTCTTAGCGCAGGCTGCCTGACGCTCTTCATATACCACACAGCTCAGCCCTGCCGTCTTCCTCTGCGACTTGACCACAGTCCACCATGTGTGTGTGCATATGTGTGTGAGTGTGCACGTGTGTGTGAGTATGTGTGAGAGTGTATGTGTGGGTATGTGTGTGTGAGAGAGTGTAGATGTGTGTGAGTGTGTGAGAGAGTGAGTGTGTACATGTGCAAATCTGTGTGTGTGAGTGTGTGTGTGAACTGAGGTATGAATGGTGAGGGTGTGTATGTGTGTAAATTTGTTTAAGTGTGCATAGGTGTATGAGTATGTGTGAGTGTGCACTGTGTGAGTGTGTATATGTGTGTGTGAATGTGTGAGCTTTTTAAAAGTAAGCATATGTGTATGAGTGTGTGTGTGTGTGTGTGTGTGTGTGTACCACAACTCCGAGACCTGTGAGCCAGAAACTTCTCTCATGATAGCAAGCCAGCTTCCACCACCTGCCAATAACACCTCAACCGCCTGTCATCCTTTAGCTCCCAGGGGCCCTGTGGCATGGCTAAGAGAGAGCTAAGGCGACCCATCAAGGTCACACAGTCAGACTGTGCAGACCTCAGAGGTGACTGAGGGCACTGAGACTGGTGCTCTGCCCCAAGCAGCTGTCAGGAGTAGTCATGGCATACTGGGCACCACAGGGCCTCAGACACTGGGCTCAGGGACCCCCCTCCATCATCTTCATTAGCTGGGGAGGACTCAGGGCCCCTAAGTGGGGTGCCCAAGGTCACACAGTATGCTGAGCTGAGCTGAGATTGCTGAGGTCAAGCTGGCTCCCAGGTAACCAGACCTGAGTCCTTTTGGCCCAGCTGCCCCTGAGCTAAGGTGTGCTGTGTGCGCTGTCCTAGGTGCTGGGAACACAGCCAACAACAGGCAGCTAATACCCTGAGCGCTCTCTCTCTCTCTCTCTCTCTCTCTCTCTCTCTCTCTCTCTCTCTTTCTTCTGCCCCATGTCATGAGCACACACACATACACATACACACGCACACCACACACTGACTCCGCCTTCCTTCACAGATCCACTGTACCCATAGGTAGATCAGAGGACAACAGATCACAAAGCACAAACAAACGTGGGACGTGTCAGATGGCAAAGATTATTTTAAAAAGAAGTGATGTTCAAGGAGATTGGGAGTCATTTATGTGTGAGGACAGACCCTGTGATGAGGGGACATCTGAGCTGAGCGAAGTGAGTGACCATGAGGCAAGTGCATTTTTCTTTTTCTTTCTTTTCTTTCTTTTTGTCACAGGAACAACACATGCAAATGCCCTGGGGTAGGAACAACCTTGGCACTGATTCCAGGATCAGTAAGAAGGTCAGTGCCCCTGACATCAGCAGGTGAGGTATCAGGGAGAGAGGCAAGAAAGAGGACAGACAATATGGGGTCCAAAGCCCAAGCTGAATTTTGTCTCCTTGTCCCCAGGCACTGGGAGGACTTTGAGCAGTAGAGTCTTCTGGTCTGACTCACCACCAGCCCTGGATGCTGTCAAGGACTTCTGGGTGATGAGTGTGGAAATGGAACTCCCACGGGGACTCTGAGAATATCCAAGTTAGAGCAGCTGGGGCTGGTCAGTGATAACCCTGGGCTTGGTGTGTCATGGGTAAGACTGGCATAGCCATGGGAAAACCGAGCCTCTGAAAGATCCAGTGACTTCTCTGGGTTCAGTTCTGAGTGAAAAACAAAGGAGGTTGGTAAAGCATTGGGGTGCTGCTGCATCAGGGAAAGTGGTAAATGGTTGACATCTCTTGAACTGCATTAAACAAAACACAATGAAACAAACAGACAGTAAGTGCTGAGTCAGTTTGAAGAGGTGTAAAGGTTATGAGTAATGTCGGCCTCAGGTATGGCTGGATCCAGGGGTTCCAGTGACATCACCAGAAATCCACCCACCTGTCATTTGATGTCCTTGGCTTTCATCATTTTCTCAGCGGCCTTTTCTGGGCCAAGGCCAAGGTTTCTCCATGATCTTTTTGTTGTTGTTGGTGGGGATGTTTTTTGAGACATGATTTCTCTGTATAGCCCTGGCTGTCCTGGAACTTGCTCTGTAGATCAGGTTAGCCTTAAACTCACGTAGATCTACCTGCCTCTGCCTCCCGAGTGCTGGGATTAAAGGCGTGCACCACCATGACTTGGCCGTCCCTGTAATCTTAGCTTTTGTCCTGCTGGTGTTTTGCAAGGGACAGAACACAACAGAGATCCTAGGCCCAGCTTTGTCTGGTGAGTCTCAGTCAGTATACAGCCCCAAACTGAGTTGTGAGTCCACTCCCAAAGCCTGAGAGAAATCTGTGTCACCAACGCTACACGGAGGCATCTGGGACACCAGAAATCCCCGCTAGGAAGTCATCAGGTAGAGGCTGAGGGTGTCCACATGCTGGGGTCTCCTGCAGAGAGCTCATTAGAGGCCTCTGAAGTAGACAACTAAGGAGCCTCCTCTTCCTCCTCCCCTTCTGTCTGCCTGAAACCACCCTGCTGGGTAGAGGAGTCCAGCCCTGTCCCAAGCACTTGAGTCTTTGCTTTCCAGCCTAACCTCATGCCCATGCGGCTCTGCTGCACCTCTCACAGCCCCGCCCACTCCAGCCCCAGGGCCTTCATTTCCACCCCTCCTCCTGCAAGCTCTTCCTCTCACCATCCTGTGGGAAGGGGACCAGGTTTCTGTGGGCATATACACCTGCTCTTGAGCTCCTGGAGGGGGAGGGACCTGCTGTTGTTCTGGGTCCTTATCCGTCCACCTACACAGATGGTGGGGGATCCTGGAGAATGAGCAGATGCTGAATGAAGACATCGCAGAAGATGGAGGAGGAGGAGGAGGAGGAGGAGGCCATTTCCACCATGGAAACTGGCAGACACTGCAAACCAGGGCTCATACTCTTTGCATCCACTTCTTGGAGCCTGCTTCTAGCCCTGTCTCCTAATAGCTGTGTGTCCTTGCTCTAGGGAACAACCTGGCACCTCCAGTTTACCCAGTTCACCCACCCCGGAAGCGTCTCCCGTGTCTCATGCTGATGCCCAGATGAGATTTGCTTTCACACCTGCCTCACCCTCTGCTTCTCTGATTCCTGGAAACACACCCAGCCTCCCCACTCTCTTCCCTCCCTTGTCCCCAGCTTTTCTGTGGCTTGAGCTCCCCAGAGGCTTAGGGACTACGAATGAAAACACACCTGTGTCCTCACCCACCTGAAACACCGGCAGGGGACAAGGGCAAGGTTCAGATCTGCTCCTTCTTTAACAGGGGAGCTCCAGGCATAGGTAGACAGACTTCTGGGTTCTCCGGGGAAGGAGGGAACATTTGTGGAGTGCTTGTTTGTACAGGTGCCTCAAACATACTCTGAATTTATTTTCCAACATCTGGACAAGTATTCGTCTAATAACTTAGAGGTAAGAAAACAGGCACAGAGAGATAACAGGATTAAGATCACAGCTATTAAGAGAAATGAGAAAGAGAGAGAGTCAGAGAGAGAGACAGAGAGGAGACAAACACACACACACACACAGAGAGAGAGAGAAAGAGAGAGAGAGGATTTGCAATGTCTGCTAATTTCTGTGATGGAAATATTCCCACCAAAACTGTGTACAAACTACCTCAAATAGGTCTACAGCACCCTAGAACTTCAGTTTACCATAGTTGATCGTAACTGGCATTGGGGACCTGGACCTCCGACGGAAGCTTGTCTGTCTCTCAGCGCAGCTCTGGAAAGTGAGGGGCAGGCTCACTTTCTGGGAGCTAGGATCTGTGGGGCCAGTCCCCATGGCTTTCTCTTGTCCCAGAGTTGTGCTTAGTGTCTTTCCATCTTCCCTCCACCTTCTCCCCACAGGCCTGTTTCCTCTAGAATATTCCCTCTGTCTTCAGAAGCTTTTCAAAGGCAGCTGGCTGAAAAACAACTCACAGAGACAGATTCTACAGGTCCCCCCTCCCTCTTCTAGAGAACAGGACGTGAGCCGGCCAGGGTGAAGCTTCCTGTGTGAGATGATGTGTGGGCTTTCTGAGCAAAACAAGGGCCAGGCTGTGGTCCTGAAGGAATGGAGGCCGCAGTCACCTGGAATTGAGCCTCAGGCAGGACAGGCCTAGGAAGCTCAGACTGCTCCTGCCCTCCCTGGGGACAGGTTTTCTGGCCAGGCACAGAATGTTCCCACACACACCGCAGTTGCACCCCATTTATTGAGACCTTTGCCACAGGCCACCCTGACCCTACCCAGTCCTGGCCTCTGTGGCCTCTTTCTGTGATGGGTGTGACCCAAGAATCCCTGGCTCCATCTCTGGGACCCTCAGGTTCCTTATCTCTGAAATGGAAGTGAGCAAGTAGACTTCAGGGTCTCGTCAATGGAGCTGCACGTAACTGGCACACCCCACAGGATGTCCGGCAGGCTGGAGGTGGTGAGGTGGCATCGATGACCAGTCCGGTATGAACACTAGCTGACGTCTATTTGGGTAGATAGTGGCCGGTGACTCACCGAGCCTCTCTGGAGGGAAATTTTTAAGTGTTAGCCAAGGGGGCCTTCAGCAACTTACTTAAGCTGTTTGTGCCTCAGTTTCCCAATCTGTAAAGTAGAGGCATAGCCCCATGGATAACATAAGTAAAGTGCTCAGAAGCACACGTGGCCTGTGGCACTTAATTAACTCTAATTAGCTAGAGTTACTAGCATTAATTTGAAGGCTCATGACAGTTGCTCACCAGAAAGTGTGGTTTTGTTATTAACTTGTAGTGTGCCTCTGATGGGGACAGTCCACAGTACCTTTTTCCTGGAGGTTTCATCATCCAAGAACCTAGTGTCACTCACATCTGCATCTGTGACATGGGTTAGAACAGGCCCAACATGACAGGACAACTGTCACTATCACCCACAGTCCCTAGATGGAGGTATACCTCTCAAGTGTCTCAGAAGCCACCTGTTAGGGATGGTACCCCACCCACAGGTCTGCCCTATCCCCAGAACTGATGGGCCTAGCCATGCTTCCATCTGGACAGCACCAAATGCGTGCTTGCCACGAAAGGCTTCCTGAGCCCTGGCCACAGTCAGAGATTGGTTCTTGCAGCTGGACATGCGACAGTCAGTGGTTGGTTTATGCACTGGACAAGCTGGGCCAGTGAAATTAGCACTCTGGCCTATTCGACTGCTGTGATCAGGGCTTGCACATGCTCAGTGTAGCCCCTAGCCAGCACGTGCAGGATCGTCACAGTTTGACTCCCACCTATTACAGACATAAAATAAGAAGTCTCTCCAAGTCCTGGTTCTGGGACTGGCCATCTCCGCTTCCTCCCGCCCCCACAATGACCTTGGGGAGCCTGCCATATAATAACAGAGCTTTTCACGAGACTAGTGTTGAGAACTACGCTCATTCCTGCTGAAACAGTTGCTTCTAGGACCATTTTTACAGGTTGGGAAACTGAGGCAAAAGGTTCATATAGTGAATCCTGCCGTGTCGTGGGAATCTATGTGCTACTCACAATATTGCCTTGCAGTACAGGGGTGCATTCCTATCCGACTCAGACAGGGTCTCGAGGGTGGTGAATCCTGGCCTGCCTCGTCCACCTCCCGGTTGACTCTAGTTCTCAGGAGAGAGGGGTTCCCATCTCACGTCACCTCTGATGTCACTCACATGTGCCCCTGGGTAGGTCTTGTCTTCTCCTCTCTGAGCTGGTTTCTCTAGTTCTGAGTTCTAGTTCTCTCTGCTGCCTCAAGCTCTATCCATCCGGGGTGTTCTCCCAATGCTCCCCTCCCCCACCACACACATGCACAGAGCCTCTCCATTTTCAGAGCTGGTGGGCATGTGTCTCCTGGACTCCCTCCTCTAACCAGGGAGGCAGATGGCAGAGGAGTCAGGATTGGAAGGCCAGGGTGGGTACAGACCAACAGCCCCAGCTCTTAAGCCTGTCTGGCCTAGTGAGGGGAGGGGTGGCTTCTATTGATCCAGGCCGTGAGTTTGTGGGAAACAGCCATTTCTCTCCCAATATGAAATTGATGGGACAGAGTCTTGCAGACTAGGCCAGGACATACGGAGCCAGGAAAATGCCCTTCGATTCTCAGAAGCTCAGCTCCTGATGAAGCAGAGAGATTCTCAGTCAAGGCTCAGATGGGAAAGGGTGTGGTCCCTCTGAAACTGGCTCTGACCTTGGACTCCAGGGGTGGCCTGATGACAGTTCTCAGCCCCTTCTCCTACAGTCACCTGCTTTGTAAGGCCCTGTCATCCTCTAGACCTGTTCTCCTTAGAAGTCAGAGGGGAAGGTGAAACCAGCCATCAGAGAGTACAGTCTTGCTCTGCCTACCTGTGACTGTTCCTCCTCCTGCCAGGTCTTGCTAACCCCCATGATGGCTCCAACGACAGGCATGTCTCTCTGCCTGGGCCCTGAGCCCATGGAAAAAGGCCCCTGGAGCTGGGCTGCAATGTGTTCTGGAGCTGGGCTGCAGTGTGTTCTGGAGCTAGGCTGCAGTGTGTTCTGGAGCTGGGCTGCAATGTGTTCTGGAGCTGGGCTGCAGTGTGTTCTGGAGCTGGGCTGCAGT
>NW_021621113.1:7965886-8011275 GCF_004785775.1 Grammomys surdaster | reverse complement strand
TGGAGCTGGGCTGCAGTATGTTCTGGAGCTGGGCTGCAGTGTGTTCTAATATAGAAACAATGGGCTGATAGCCAAGCTGGGCCTGAGCCTTGGATGTACCTCACCTGTGATAGGGACCCACCGAGACAGGCAGAGCTTAGACTCTTGCAGTCCATCTGATGTAGCCATGACCACTGACCCAGACTCTCCCCTGCTCAGTGTCTCCTCCTTTCCCCTGAGACTCAGATCCAGTCCTGGGTAGCAGCCAGGGTTCTTTATCCTCCTGTCCAACCTGCCCTTGACCATCCCACCCGCTGGGGTCTGGTTCCAAAGCCTCCTCAAGAGGCTCTTGTGTGGAAGGTTTGGGTTCATCATGGAAGCTGTGAGTGGGTCTAATTAGTGAGAGGCTCTGACTGGGTGGGAAGGGGTGGGGCCTGGTGGGAGGAAGTGGGGCCCTGGGGTGTCTTACAGGGTACCTCTGTCCCACCATGCTTCAGCGTGGGCCTAAAAGCCACGGAACCAGCCAGCCAAGGGCTGAGACCTCTGATAAACCAGAACAAGCCAGCCTTTGGGAAGTCCATTTCTCAGCCACCTTGTCACAGGAGTAAAAGTCTGGCTGGCACCCTTCCATTCGCGCTGGGCTTCCAACTCACAGCCATAGTACGGCCGTCACTGCCAAGGGGGCCATCTTCAGGCCTAGCCGCTGTGTGCCTTCCACCTTTCTGTCACTCCTCATGACATGAGTCACACCAGTCACAAAGTCCCCCTTCAGAGTTCCCTCAGTGCTGACTTTGGGTCTCCCATTCTGCTCATCTGAATCCTATTCAACCATGACAGAGAGACCTCGGAGGCTGATGTCACCTCCCAGTGGCTGGGACTTCCTCTTGGCTTTCCTCAGGGGTGCAGTCAATACTAAAATGGGAGGGCATGGCAAGCTTGTTAGCAACATACTGCATTGCGAAGGGCAACCTTACACTAGTAGACTGAGGTTGAAGTAGGAGAACTCAGCCTCTGGCTGGGTTAGGCTTGGTCATCTGGACCAGTGGGGTTCACTGGGCTTGCTAGTGGGCTGGGCTGAGGTGAGTGGGTGGTCTTGCAGTAGGCTGAAGTGATTGTGTAGTGAGGTGAGGTGATCTTGGGTTTGGGTTGTTATGTGGTGGGGATGGGGTGTTCACGTTGGTGGAGTAGGGTGGGGTGTTTGTGGTGGTGGGGGATTGAGTGGTTATGTGGTGTGATGGGGTGGGATAGGTTGGCCATGTTGTGAAGCGGGGTGGTCACATTGAGGACAGGTGGTTGTGTACTGGGGTGGGGTGTTTATGTGGGTAGGGTACAATGGCTTGTGTGGGTTATCCAGATTGTGAGTCTGGTTGGCTTAAACGGAATAAGTTGAGTTGGAGGACTCACTGAATGGAATGACTTGACTCACTATGGTTGGGATGGTCCTTTTGGGATGGTCTAGGCTGATTTAGTTGGGGCTGCCTAGTCTGTGGCTTTCAGAAAAGGCCTGGCCGCTAGGCTGCTGACTGAGCTGGGTGACAGATTCGGCTGGGGTTGCATGATGGCCTCAGCTTCGTGAGAAGGCTGACTGGCTGAGTTAGGCTTGGTTAGCCTGGTTGAACTCATGGTCAGTTGGCTCGGTGATAGCTTCGGGTTGTTTTGAGCAGGGTTAGTTTGTTGGGCACCATCACTGGGACAGGTTGGTCACTTGAGTTTCTAGAACTGGGCCAGCTCTGATGGCTTGGGCAGGTTGGTTATAAGGCTTGGGGATGGGTTATGAGCTGGTCTGGCCTGGCTGTCTTGAGGACAGCCACAGAGCTGACTTCTGCTCAGTCCCCACCTCTGAGGCAGGGCCATGGGGTGGGGGCGTCTTGGCCACAAATAGCTGTGGGGAACACAAACAGTTTGGTCTTCAAAGCCCGTGGTGGTGGCGGCTGTAACTTTCCACAGAGCCCCAGTGAGCACGACTCTGGGCCTTGTGTGCAGCCCAGATGCTGCTTCCTCTGTAGCTAACCACACTGTGGAGGGCGGGAAGGTGAGGAGCTGGGGGCTCAGAGGTTCTTCTGTAGGAGCCAGTGGGCCCCTCGGCAACCCTCACCCAGGGTCCAGGTTCTCTGTACCTGGGCAGAGGGACTGACCCTGGGTAGAAGAGCTTTCTGGGGCCTGTGACTCTCCTGACATAGTGGCAGTGCCAGATCTGGCAGGGGTGACTGCAAGAGGCAGGTACAGAGCTGGGGGCTGGTTAGACCACAGGCTAGACCTTGGCCTCTTACAGCTGGATTGGAGATTGGCCACCCATTTGGTCCTTCCTTCATGCCAAAACCCTTCTTCACCTCTCACTATGCACAAGGACCTGGCCAGCAGGTCAGAGGGAGAGGTAGCAAGGGCCACAAAGATAGGCTCCTTAGGGGCAGTGTGCCCCAGCCACTCCTGGTTGTCTCAGCTCTGTTCAGTGTTCCTTAGAGGGCCCCTACTGTGGGCAGCTCCAAGCCCAAGGTGCCCGGAAGAGGTATGGCCTGTGGCCAGAGGCGCAACGGTGGCTAAGCCCAGACAGTAGGGCGGGCCCTTGAGGCCCAGCTCCCCTTCCCCTCGGCTCCCTTGCCTCTAGGCCAGGCCACACATCACCTCCCTACCATGCCAGTAGGGCCAACCCTCCCCTGGCTCTGGGAAAACAGGTATTGTCTGTCAGACTTAAGCTTCAGTTGAGGGGTAGGGAGGTGGGGTGGAGTCAGAAGGGTCCTGACAGAGAGACACAGCACATTGCAGGCAAACGTGAAGATCTTGTCCAGATGTCCTGATGGTTGCACCATGAGCAACCACATGGCCCAGTGGAAGTCCTGCTGATGACCTGACCAGCTCGAGGCTTGTCATTTATATTCCTGTGGCCTTGGACACGTGTCTTAACTGCTCAGCCTCAGTTTTCTCAGAGGCGCTGAATCTCTGGGCAACTTTGTCATCTGCAAGGGGCACTTGGCAGCATCCCAAGAGTGCACTGATGTTCTCCGGGTGCCAGTTGTATCTGAGGAATCCCTACAGGGGATGACAATAACTCTCACACTAGGGCTTCCTCAGTAGCCAGCCTTCCCAGTTTGCTTGAAACCCAGAAGCATCTTGAGACAAGAGGCATCAAGGCCAACCAGGATGGTTAGCCACAGTGACTCCCTCTTCAGAATGGGACAAATGTGACTCCCTGACACGTCTATGAGCTTAGACAAGAGTTTGTATGTGCAGAGCTTGACTGACCCTGCAAGGCCTGTGGGTGACATCTCTCAGTGCTGTCGCTTGATAGTTCTTCCCTCTGTGGGTCTCTGCTCCAGAACTGTCCTGGTAAAACCCACATTTTTTCCTCTATACCTAGCTCTCTTCTTTAAGTTCCCAACTGCACTGCCCCAGGATGCTGCCCCAGGACTGTTCAGGCAACCAGATCTCTCCCTCCTTGGATTTCCTGAAGCCAAGATCCTGCCCCAGCTGGCCTGAGACACTTTGGGGTACAGGGCCATAGCAACTGTACTTCTACGTCCCAATGTCCAGCTTTGGATTAGCGCATCGAAGACAAGACACCCACGTGGGTAAACATCCAACCTCTCCCAAGTGCCAGCTCAGCCCTCCACAAATTCTAGAAGTGTCGTCTTTGCTGTCACGCCTCACGCTCCCTAGCTTCTGACACAGTCCTCAAACCCTTGAGCAACCCAGGTCTAAGAATGAAGGGAGAGCTTTGGGACCCCAAGTAACACATTGAGGAGAACAGCAGACAAGCGGGAGCGTACCCCAGGAAGCCGCAGTTATAGGAAGCAGCTTTGTTGGTTGTAGATCGTGAGGGTAGCAGCCACTGGGGTTGGCAGTGGCTGGTACTCACCACTTCCCTGCTGCATGGTGCTGAATCTGGATTGAAGCCCTCTGCGCCAGTCTGTGTCTATAAATGGAGAGGCGTTGGAAGCCTACATCTTTCCTGGGTCTTCTGGGTAGGGGGGATTCTGGGAATCTTTTGAAGTAATACCAGGAAGGACCTCTTACAGTTTTACTCAGTAGGTTCCCCACTGTGCTGCTTGTTAAAATTCCAGAAGCCTAGACACTATGAGAGTTTTCCCCACTTTTCCTCCCCATCCTTCCCTAGCCTCCAGAGAGCATCTCCCATCCAGCTCAAGTGAGCACACTTGTGGACCCTGGAATAGGATGGGTTTTGTGGGCTTACCCTAGGCCCCCCGGAAGAAGCTATGTCACCTCTGTAGCATCTGTCCTATTCTCTCAAGTGAACATTCTGTGCCCCTTGTGGACCTTTGCCCATCATGCCACCGAACCGGTTTGGCCTTCCTCAATGATGGGCTTTCTCCCGACCCCCGCTGTTGAGAACACCTGATACATGCTTGTGTTTGCTGTATAAGTTTGCTCTGACCTGGTGTTGGGCTGATGTGCCTTCCAACCAACCTACCTGGGCCTCTTCACCCTTGAGGTACCCACAAACTCCCTCCACATAGGCCTCCTAGCCACAGAAATGAAAACCAGACACCCCAGGGCCGCCCAGGTTCTTTCTCAGCGGGGAACTGGCATCCACGGGCCACTGGCTCAGTCCAGGATGTCTTCTGGGCCAGTTGAGAGGCCGCAGACTACACACTGGTCAGCTTCTCCGGGCTCTGCAGCAGCTGGGGCTGTACACAGCTGCTTTCTACACCCACTGCTCTACCCACAGTCGGAGGCAGGCCTCTAAGCTTGGCTGGCATGTAGGGGCTGGCCAGTGACCCGTCTTCAACTCCCTGCCTTTGGCCTGATGACTCAGGAAGAAATGGAGCCCCACCCCATGATCTTGGGCACTGGGGCCTCTTTGTGGTGGACTTGCCTCCTAAAAATGTTTTCTTTCCAAATTTTTGGTCATTCCAGTAATAGCTTCAATGAGTCTCTAACCCTAAAGTCATCTTGAATGTATTTCTTAATATACTTTTCAAACGCATTCATCCTTTTTACTTACACTTAATTTTTTTCTTTTAAAATGTATTTATTTATTATTTTGTGGGGGTTTGGGGGAGGGTACATAGGTGGAAGTAAGGACAGCCCACTGGAGTTGTTTTTTTTTTTTCCTTCTACCGTATGAATCCTGAGAGTCAAACTCAGGTCTTCAGGTTTGGAGGCAGGCACCTTAACGAATTTAATCTCTTTAAGATTTACTTAAGTAGCCCAGTGTGGTGGTCCAAGCTTTTAATCCCAGCACTTGTGTGGCAGAGGCAGGTGGATCTCTATGAGTTTGAGGCCAGCCTGCTCTGCATAGGGAGTTCTAGGATGGCTATGTATAGAAAGAGACCTCCTCTCAATTAGTTAACTAATTAATAATTAATTTATTAATTAGTTAATTAATTGGCTTAAGAAATCTTATTTCTGGGCTGGGCGGTGGTGGCGCACGCCTTTAATCCCAGCACTTGGGAGGCAGAGGCAGGCGGATTTCTGAGTTCGAGGCCAGCCTGGTCTACAGCGTGAGTTCCAGGACAGCCAGGACTATACAGAAAAACCCTGTCTCGAAAAACAAAAACAAAACAAAAAAAAAGAAATCTTATTTCTGATCATTGCAAATTGGTAAAGTTTGTCTTACTCCTTCAGTACTGGGGATCAGACTCATGGCCCTTCAGATTCTAGGCAAGTGCTCTGTCACTGAGCAGCACCCCGGCTGACCGTGACATTTTCCTCAAAAGCATGTTAACTATGAACAAGGCAGGTGCTCCTAGTAGGCCATCCATCATGCTGACCTAGGAAGACAACTAGGGAAGAATTTATACGGTACACCTTTGAGAGCCCCTGCCTCTCAAAGCTCTCAAATGGGACAGCCCGATCGTGTCTGAGCCAGAGCCTTCAAGGTCACAAGTTAATGGGGATCTGGGCTCCAACTGCCTTGCATTTATGAAGACTCGGAGAAGATACTTGCCCTGAGTGGCTACCTGAGGGACAGAGTTAGAAGTCACTGTTATAACAACCATACATGTTGGCCAGCACTTTATGGCCACAAAGTCTTTGCTTATGTTTAGGCTGGAGGTAAGGTAAGCATGAGAAAATGGAGCAGAGACTGACGTCCAGAGCCTCAGAATGTTGCTAGAAACATCCAGAGAGCCTCTGGTCTCATGCTTCCCAGAGGATGGTCTCTGAGGTAACTCAGGCAGCCTCAGTGGGGACTGGCGCCAACATGGGGTGGGTTCCCTTTCCCATCCATAATCCCAATATTGATACCGTCAGAGCTGAGGAACCTGGTGCCCGAGGTCTTCATCTCCCGCACACTGGCTGACTTCAGCAGCTGAGGGGATCAAGATAAATTTGGCAGCGCCAGATGCTCAGGTGAAAAATATAGTATTTTCATGTTTGGAAAGATGGGTACATGGCATTTCAGAATAGTTACAACAGGAAAAATCATAATATGGCCTCCCAACTCTTTGGCATGGACAGGACTTGACAAAGGTAACCTTGAACCAGAAGTAAATTTACCTTGATAATGATGAGTCTCAACTTGATGAGATGTAGAATCTCCTGGGAGATGAACCCAGGCAATTAGTTTAATTGCCGTGTGAAGACCTGCCCACTGTGGGAGGCTCTATTCCCTAGGCTGGGATTCTAAAGTGCTCAAGAGGAGAAAGAGAGCTGACCACAAACATCCATTGCTGTCTTCTTGACTCTGAATGGGATGTGACCAGTTGCCCTACACGCCTGCTTCCAAGACTCCCCTAAGATGATGGTCTGTACCCTGGAACTGAGTTAAAATAAATCCTTTTGCTTTGTACAAATATTTTAATCACGGCAACAGGAACTGTAACTAAGAGGAGGAAAAATGTTACTGAGAGTGTGGCCGTTCCTGTGATTGGAACTGTTCTGTGGTAGGGATATGGAAGAGTTTGGAACTTAAGGCTAAGAAAGTCCTAAAATCCTGGAAGCAGATATTAGTGGGGCTTTCCAACAGAAGCTTAGGTGGCAAGAATGTGGAGAGAAATCTGGATGCATGGACTCTTGAGGTTTGAGAGAGGGACAGGCACACAAATATGGAACTGGGCTAGGGATGCTCTCAGGATGTTTTAGCCAAGAATCTGACGTTTATTCTGCCTCTGTCCTGAGAGCCTGAGTGAGAGAGAGAGAGAGAGAGAGAGAGAGAGAGAGAGAGAACGCTGCGTCAGCTCAAAAGGGCAAGCCCCTTGCGCACACTGGAGTGGAACAGCCATCCTTAGTGGGGAAAAGCAAAACCCACCCAAGGGAGGCTCTATCTTGTTTATATCCAAATTAGTTTAAAGCAAGCAAACCCGAACGAGGGGTCCCTGTCACTCGGAGGCATCTGCCTAGGAAAATGTTCCCCCGGGGTCCACACACAGAAGCTGATACACTGTGACCCTGGGGAGAGCCTGGCTGTATCTCTATCTGGCAATGTTGGCCTTGTGGTGCTGGCTTTGCAGGCATGAAAGACACAAGATTGAGGTGATCTTGGAAAGGAGCTGAGGCCAGGCAATCTGTGACAGAGTCAGAGTGTCTGCAAGAACCACCTGAGAGGTCAGTTTAAAGCCGTGAAGGAGAATCCTCCTAAGAATGGAGAACCCAGGATATCGGGGTTGCCAAGACTACAGGATGTCTGCCAAGGAAAGCTGGAGGCACCCACTGGAGCTGGCCTAAGAGGGAGGCTCTGTGTGCTGCAGGCAGCAGAACTGGAGGAACAGGGTTACCCAAGCCCTTAGGATGGCTGCCAACTTTATCTTGATCCCCAGATGTTAGACAAGGAACTATAGGATTTGTCTTGCTTTGATCTGAAAATCCCTACTATGTGCCAATGCTTGGCCACCCCACTCCCTTTTCAAAGATTTTAAATTTTATTTATATGTGCACACTGTAACTGCCTTCAGACACACCAGAAGAGGGCATCAGATCCCATTACAGATGGTTGTGAGTCACCATGTGGTTGCTGGGAATTGAACTCAGGGCCTCTGGAAGAGCAGTCCGTGCTCTTAACCACTGAGCCATCTGTCCAGCTCCAGCCCACACTTTTTTTTGAGACAGAGTCTCACTGTGTTCTGGCTATCTTGGAACTTGCTCTGTAGACTAGGCTGACCTCAAACTCAGAAATCTGACTGCCTCTGCCTCTGCCTCTGCCTCTGCCTCTGCCTCTGCCTCTGGAGTATTGGGATTACAGATGTGTGCCTCCACACCTGGCTAATGCTTCCCTTTTGAAATAGGAATGTTTAATCTGCCATTTGATGTTAGAAATATGTAACAATATAACTTGTCATTTTATTGCTATTATTATTATTATTAGTGTGTGTGTGTGTGTGTGTGTGTGTGCCCACCTCCAATCCCCTGCTGTGTGCATGCCACGGTACCCATGTAGATGTCAGAGGACAACTTTGTGAAGTTGGTTCTGTCCTTCAGTCTTTATGCCAGCTCCTGGGATCAATCGCAGACTGTTTGTTAGGCTTTGTGTGCTTTTCCCTTTACCTGCAGAGTCATCTTTTATGGTTTCTTGTTTTATTTATATTTGATAGGAGTTTGCACTTAAAAGACTGCAAGTCTCAGAGGAGACACAAACTTTAAAACTGTCAGAAGTGTTATAGGTGATGGAGACTTCTGAATGTATTTTGCATTATGAGACAAACATGAGAATTCAGGTGCAATGGAAGGAAGAGTATGATTATGTTGATGTGTTTGGGTGTCATTGTTACAAGAAGTGGAGCTGGGGTGGCTAATTTCAATTCTCAACTTGAGATCTAGAGTTATCTGGGAGCTGGGCTTCTGGGCATGCCTGTGGGGAGTTATCTTATTTAGATTGAGTGAGGTGGGAAGACCTGTTCATTGTGGGCGGCACCATTCCCTATGCTTGGGCACTGGTTTCTGAAAGAGCAAAAGCTAGCTGAGCACCAGGATTCATGCCTTCCTAACAGTGGACATAACATGATCAGCTGCTCCAAGGATACTCCATCTTGACTTCCTCGCTGTGATGGACTGTACTCTGAAACTGTAGGTAAAAATAAACCATTTCTCCCTCAAGTTGCTCTGTCAAAGTCTTTTATCATAGCAGCAGTAACTAATATACAGCTTGAGCTCACCACAGGAACCTTTAAAAGGAGGTGAGGGGTCAGGCACTGTGCTCTGCTGTCTTAGGGGGTTGCAAATGGCCTGTGCATGGTCACATAGCAGGGGACTCTGGGTGGCCTTTAGGAACCTGCTGACAGCTAGAAAAGCTATGGACTGGCACCCAGCTCCAACCAACTCCAGACAGGAACTAGCAGCTAGAAGGACACCCAGGAGTGAGATGAAATGTCAGTTCAGTTGGTACAGTGCCTACAGCATGAAGACACCCAAGTCTTTGTGTGGATGCATGGCTGTCAGTCCACAATGCTGTCAAGTCTGTTGGTGTGCTTGGAATGGTCACTTTCCTTCTGAAGCAGGAGGGGCATGAGGATTCTGCTCCCCTTATGTAAATGGTCCTCTGCTCACAAGGGCTGCTCAGAGCTGACATGCTCCCCCCTCCCCCTCCCCCAGCTCTCCAGAGTATGTGTGGAACCCATATCTCACTTCAGTGCAGGCAGAACAGCCCGTGTGTGTCCCTTGTGCCTGTGGGGTCAACCAGAAGCTAAGCTTGCCGCCACTAAGATCAGAGTCAGGTATGGTGGTTCAGATTTCAAACACCAGCATTTGGGAGGGAGAAGTAGTCAGACCAGGAGTTCAAGGTTATCCTCAGCACCATAGGGAGTTTGAAGTCAGCCTGGGCTACATGAGATACATCTCAAAAGATGGAGGAAGGGGAGTAGGTGGAGGACAGGGAGGAGGATGTACAGGGGGAGGAGGAGGGAGAGGAGGAGGAAAAGGGGAGCTACTTATTATAGAGATATAAGGCTGACCTGGTACCCTCTCTGTACCCCAAGCTCTCTTGAACTTTGGACCCTTCTGCTTCTGTCTTCCAAGTTGCTAGGATTATAAACGCATGCCACAAGGCACAGTTTCTTTAAGAATTTTAAGTCAAATTGGTTCAATTAAAATAAAACAAACAAAAAGAACTAGTGTGAAATATTTTTTAAAAATGGTTCTAATTTTCTGACTTCACCAAGAGGTAGGCTTTCTTCCACCTCTCTCTCTTCCCTGGGGGACTCAGTGGCCCATATATGCTCCCACTAAGAGTGTGTGGACACAATATGACCTCCATTGTGGGTCTTAAAGGGTGAGTGGATGAAGGCTGCCTGTGGGACACTCACACATGAGTGTGAGCTGAGAACTCAGCTGGCACATAAGGCCACCACGGAGAGGCCATGTGCAGGCACTCCAGTAGCTGGCCCAGCTGAGCGCCCAGCCACCAGCCAGCATGAGGCGCCAGCATGGCCCTGCAGCCGAACCAGGTCTCCAGATGGACATGGCCCAGCCAGCTCTGACCACAAGGGCACAAGAGACCCCAAGCAAGACGTGTGGCTCCACGCCCTTGCCTTTCTCCTGTTCCTGACCACAGCGGCTCTGCAGAGTGAATGGTGGCTTTCAGCTGAGAACGTCAGGGTCCTTGGGCAGAGCAAGAGCAGCCAAGACAATTAATGACACAACCGTATGATTCCCAATCTGTAAATGTCCAGGGTGGATTGGGGACCCGCTATGGGGGAAGTCCTCCCAGAGTCTGGGCTCCCATGAGCTTCTACTGCAGCTGCTCTGCCCCTGTGTCCTCACTAGTACAGCTGCTGAGCTCCTGCTGTATGCCTCGCCTGGGAGTAGCTCCAACCCTGTTGAGAGAGACATCAGAGAGGAGGCATGGATGAAGCTAACTTTGTTTCCATTCTCTGCTTCTTCCTTGGGGTGTCCAGGCACTGCTGAACACCAGGCAGGGAAGGATGGAGTTGAACCGCGTTCCGACGTTCATTTCTTCCCTTGGGGTATTCAGACACTCCAAGATTGCATACCCAGTGGGAAAGGATAAAGTCAAGTCTGGAATGGGTGGGTTGGCAGGACCCCAGTCCACCAGTGAATGCTGGGATGAGGTTTTCACTGAAGTGTTATGCCTCTTTTAGATGATATTTAACAAAACAGCTTGTGGTCTTTATTTGGGGTGAACAAGGACTATATAAAACTTGGAAGGTTGGAAGGGCTTTTCTTAGGGTGAAGTTTCATTAGAGGAGGCTTAAGGTTCTGGGGGTACCTCATTTGCATGGAGAAGCATTCCAGAAAGTTGAACCTGTAATTTTGCCAAGGATTACATGAATTCCTCAGGTAGAGTGCAGGGGTCAGGCTCCCCAGATGAGGTAGAGAAGAAAAACCCCTGCTGGAGAGGGAATCTTCCATTTTGCACTGAATTCAGGGGAGCTGTCCAGACACGGTAGACTAAGACCTTCAAATAGCAGCTGACCAATCAATCCAGCCAGGACATACATCAAGTGTTCAATTTATGTTTCTGTAATGAACCAGACCCAAAGGCAGCAATACTAGGTGCTCACTTATTCAAAGCCCTGTGTTAGGCTTTTTTGTACCCTGTCCCAGGAACAGGACAGACATGGCTTCCAGTGTGTGCAGGGAGCCTACAGGACATGTTGTCTGGGAAGCGTCGGAAGGTCTTACCATTATTGAAATTATGCACTTACTGCATACCACACAGCATGTTAAGCATCTGGGAGCCTCACCTCAAAGCCAGTGTGGGATCTAGCTGTGATCTCAAGGGCAGCTAAAAACTTAGGCCTTTACTCTAAAGGCAGCAGGGCTACTGATAGCCTTTGAGCACAGGCTTGCTCGTGAGTGGATTGTGGGGTCAGCACCCCTTTGGGAAGCTTTTGAAGGCTCAGCTGCCAGACCAGGAGACTGGAAGAACACATTAGAGATGGTAAATCCTTGGTCTGGTATCTACCATTCCTTCCAAATGTCTATCCACAGCAGACATCACTAGCAGATCCTAGCTCGGACCCCTGCCAGACTCCACTAATCGCATCGCACTGGCCTGGAGTGTGCTGACTGATAATAAAGGCAGTGGTCCCTCTTCCTTTCCTTTCCTTCTTGGCCTGAGTTCTGTTCTCATCATCCAGGGATCCACTGCTGGTTGCAGGCTTCTGAGAAGGGAAACTGAGGCCTAGCCCCTCCCAGGCTTCTATGCACCAGCACTCAAGGCCTGAAGCCTTCTCGGCTGAATCCCAGCACCTCCAGTCCAGTGAAGGAGGTAGAGGAACATCCAGTCTTACCACCATCCCTGAAGTGTCTGGAGGCTCCCTCCTGCCCCTGGCCACAGCCCTGGTGGTCCCAGACACAGAGTACAAGAAGCTTCGGGAGTTGTTGGCACAGGACAGACGCCCAGTTAGTTAGAAAAACATGTGGCTCACTCTTCCCTCTCCTGCCCCCTCAGTCACCACAACCTTCTAATTCAATTTCCCTTAAAAAACAATGGTTTCAATGAAGGGGGAAACAGGATTTTCCGAAACTTCGTAAAGTTTTGCAAAATAATGACCCCCCAAACTGGCAGGCCTCCTCCCCTTCCTGCTCAAATGAACGTCTTTGGGACATTTCACAGGCTTTCAGTTCCTACTGGACATGCCCTTGTCTCCAGGCTGCCCTTCCAGGTCCCATGCTGGGCATCAGATGGTCAGAGGCCCTGAGTCAGTGTCTTTCACTGGGTGGCCCTCCTATGATCTGAGGAAGGACTGGGCGAGAGGAGAGAGGAGCCTGGCTGACCTTCAGGTCCAGCTGACTGGGCCGACCTCAGGGATGTCTCCTGAGTAGGCTCTGAGCATGCGCTACTGGATCTGAGAGTCAGAGGGGCCAGGTCATCTTGGAGTCTCAGTACAGTACAACAGAAGACAGAGTTGGGACTGATGTGAACCCCAGACTCTTCCTCTCAGCTGCCCCTTCTGGAAGAATGTTGGAGTTAGCTTGTCTCATCAGGGCTCAACCGACGGCACACCACATGTTATTTCTAGGACCTCACCTAGACAGTGGTTCCCGGGACAGGGACAGCATCCTAAATCCCCCCTTTCACTGGCTTCTTTAGGATCCCCCCATCTCTCCAGGAAGTCACCCCTTTGCTGTTCCTGGAGAACTCTCTCCAACTGCTCTGTACTGGGGACCACTACCAGGTTCTGTACTTGGCCTATGCTCCCTACAACTTTGGCCCCCTCTTCATTAGATTATCCCCCAAATCTCATCCTTCATTACTATTAGAAGATGAACTAATTCATACTAAGGTGTGACTGACTACCCAGCCTCCCTGACTCACAGGGTAGCATGACTCTGAGCAGAGCTTCTGCAGCAGAGAAGCCCTGGAAAACCACTCCAGGTGCTTGAGGAAGATTTTATGATGTGCCTTATTGACAGGGGTTGGGGAAGATGCAGATGGATCTCTGATCTCTGTAGATCCAGAGTTCCAGCACCATTAGGGCTATGTAGAGAGACGCTGCTTCGAAACAAACAAACACCTAATTTACTTTTTCTAGTACTTTGATAATAATACCATGATGAAAACACCTTAAGGAAAAAAGTGTTTTGGTTTTTGTTTGTTTTTTTTGTTTGTTTGGCCCACAGCTCCTGGGTTTAGTCCACCATAACAGGAACCACATGACTGTAGGAACACAGGGCAGCTGGTCACACTACATCCACACAGTCAGGCAGCAGAGAGAAATGAATGTTGGTGCTCAGCTCACTTCGTACTTTATATGCTTGCCAGGATCCCAGCCTAAGGAATGGGGCCACCCACAGTGGGCATCAAGATAATCCAAGTAATAGGCATGTTACTCGGGTCATTCTAGATTGCATCAAGCTGACAATTAGATCAAACCTCACATAATGAATGTAGGCATGCATTCTCTTGGGTATGATCCTGCTTTTGCCCTGGCCCCGGGGTCTGTGCCTTTGACTCAGTGTAGGACATTAAAAGACCTCATTTTAGAAATTTTGTCTTCAGACATGGATTTCTGTGCAGCTGAAAGTCCCTGTGTGGTTCCTCTCGGTCAGCTTGACTGGGCTGAGAAGTGCCTGGAACATTTCTAAGAAGGTCTAGCCTGAATAGGAGGTTGGATGAGGCACACTGTCTTGTAGGCTGGGGACCTGATGGGATAAGAGGGGGAGAGAGAGTCAGGAAGTGGTAGCTGCACACCTTTAATTTCAGCACTCAGGAGTCAGAGGCAGGTGGATCATTATGAGTTCAATGCCAGCCTGGTCTACAGAGGGAGTTCCAGGACAGTCAGAGTTACACATAGAAACCCTGTCTCAAAAAACCGAAAGTGGGGTTGCGGGGAGAAAGTCTGCAGGCAGATGGCTCTCCCACTGCTTCCTGCCATGATGGAAGCTGCCCACCACACCTCCCTATCACAAGGGACTGAAGCCTTTGAAACAATGAGCAAAAAGAAAGCTTTCCTCTACCTGCAGAATGCTGTGAAGGGCAGTGCTGGCCTCCACAGCTGGATGTCTACACTGGCTGTGTCCTACACTCTGTCTCCTGGACTCATGCTGACTATGGCAAGATACAGGCGCACAGAGCCTGGCATCCAGGGCTACCCGGAGGAAGTAACAAGGAAGTTTGTTGAGTGACTAAACAAGGATGCCATGACAAGAAGTACAAGATGGCAGGTCCCTAGTTAAGCTGCCAGGCTCTGATCCGGCCTCTCAGGCCACTCCAAATGCACAGCCAATTTCCCTGGCCACATGCTGCCCTGAGCCCTTGGGTTACAGGCAGGACTAACAGATACGGTTTCCTCTAAACAAGACAATCTGTAAGCAGGAGAGGCTACCATACATCCAGGCCTAGCTCAGCCTCCCTCAAAAAATGCATGGTCTGGGCTTGAAGAACGCTCAGCGAGTAGTGTGCTTGCTTAATACACATGAAGCCCTGGGTTCAACCCCAGCGTCATGTGAATAGGACAAGGGACATGGGACACGCACACATGGAATCCCAGCACCACATGAATGGAGCATGGGACACACATGCATGGAACCCCAGACTCCAGGAGGTAGAGGCAGAAGAAATCAGAAGCTCAAGGTCACCTTCAGCTACTTGGTGAATAAGAAGCCCGCCTGGGACATGAGACCCTGTGACTTATTTCTTGACCTGTCGCAGAGATGAATCACCTGACAAAAGTGGCTTAAGGGAGAAAGGGCTTCTTCCAGCTCACAGATCAAAGCGAAGTCTTTCACAGAGCCGAGAAGTTAAGGCAGCAAGAGCCCGAGGCAGCTGGACACGCCCATGAAAAGCCGGGAAACAGAGAGGAATACAAACACACGCCCAGCTTGCTTTCACTATTGCATAAAGTTCAGGATCCCCTGACCAGAGAATGGTCCACTCATAATTAAGATGGGTTTTTGTATATCAATGAACATAGTCAAGATGATTCCCCACAGGCATGCCGGGAGAAGTCTCCCGAGAGAGTCTAGATCTTGTCAGGTTGACAGCACTCACATTACACTTGGCCGAAGAACAAACTAGAAAACACTGCTGAGGCCCAGCAAGGGCAAAGGTCATGTTCTTCTACAGTCTCCTACCACCCCGTGTACCAACCACATCGGTCACATGACCATATGATCCCAGGGATACTTCTATGGGGCTGACTTGGGGCCAGGCCATTTTATATAGCAACCATCACAATAACCCCATAAGGGAGATGTTCTATTTTATTCCCATTTCATAGATGGGGAAACTGAAACACACTGAGAGGTTGGGTATACTACCAGAGGTAGCACAGCTTGTGAATGGCAGAGCTGGGATTTGAACTTGGGACAACAGGTTCAACAGTCATGTTGCCTTGTGAGGTAGAGCTTGGGAACAAGGACACTGAGGCAGAAGCAGTCTTCTACCAAGCATTTGATGAACAAGGCTGGGAGACCCAGTCAGCTGGCTCTGTGGTGAGCCCCTCCCCTAATCCCATCAACGAAAGCCTGAGACTCTCCTGCAGAGTTGTGGCCATCACAGGGACACAGAGGGTAGGAGTAGGCAGGGAAGGAGAGACAGTAACCACAGCTGTGGGAATCTGAGGCCTGAAACTGGCCAGAGGAATTCTGGGAGCACAGAGCTTGTAGGCACAGTGGTGGCCTGGTGTGAAACTACTCTACCCATCTGCCTCACGGTCCACAGTTCTGCCTGAGTCACCTCCTGAGGGGCCCAGCCTCTGATGCCCACCTGAGATGGGGACATTGATGTCCTGGGGAACTCCTGGCTCCTGGAGTCACAGTACACAGGGCAGTGGGATGTTCCCAGCCTGGCAGGAAAGCCACTCCCACGGCAGTTCCCCTGTACCCATCGACGTCTCGCCCTAGGCTGCCATCCCTTTGATTAGCCAGTCATGATGTCAGACGATTGCCATGTCTGTCACCACACAGATTCTTCAGCATCTGGTCCTTCCTCAGCCACTGTCAGGATTCCACATGCCTGAGCCACCGTCCTCTTACAGCCCCAAGCAGGAGAGGCTGGGTTTAGCCACAGATGGAGAAACTGAGGCACGGGACGTGGAAATAGCATGCTAAGAATTTATTTGGAGAGATCCCCAGTTTGTTGAGGGATAGACTCACTACTAAAGCCACTTAGTCTCACTTTATAGGTGGGTGACATATATGTGTGGCCCAGAGAAGGTAAGCAACGTGTTTAAGGTCATGTAGCAAGTATCTCTCTGACTTCTGACCTTTTTCAAGGTAGATACCAAAGGAGCCAATGGCATTCTGCCCAAATGCTTCCATCCCGACCCCTGTACCTCTGTCACCATAGCCCCCAGCTGCCTAATTCCAGCCTGATCTCTCCTCCCTGGCCCTTTTGTATTTGGTGGTTGAGGGGAAATCCACCAGGGCAAACAGCGGCAGGCAGAGGACTTCCTCATCTGGGCCTGTGGGTTTTCCTTCCTCTGACAGCTCCTGAGGTGGCGTGGAGCGCAGGGTCTGGAGTTCTTGTAGACTGAGGAGATTCCAGCAGTCTGCAGTGACCCCAGGGCACAGAGGCTTCCATGTCTTGAACCCTGGCCCAAGCTGGAGTGACAAGGGCATGATGGGACACTCTGCTTGTCCCTGGCTGGCTCATGATGGGACACTCTGCTTGTCCCTGGCTGGCTCATGATGGGACACTCTGCTTGTCCCTGGCTGGCTCAGGTCACACTTCTTCCCTGTGAAGTTGGTGAACAGAATCTGAACCTCCACCCAGTAACGTCCCCCCAATCCCAATGAGACTGGATGTCACTGGTCCTGGTGCATTAGCTGAGAAGGTGCAGGTGAAGGCACAGCCTATAGGGGTCACTGTAAAGCTCTTGTTTTCTGTTTGCTTCGGAGACAGACCTCAGGTAGCCCAGGCTGACCTCAAACTCACTATGTAGCCGAAGCTGGCCTTGAGCACTGATTCTCCTGTTAGTCTTCCTGAGTGCTCAGATGAGAGGCAGGTGTCACTATGCTTGGCTTTTTAACAGAGACCCTTGTTGGAGACACTGTCCAGTGTGAGCCTGGCCAAGCCCTCCGTCCCTTGGCCCCAGTATTCCCTATAAAATGAGGGAAGCATCTTTCCGGGATCCATTTCTGTCCAGTTGGTTGTCTTGTTTTTGGTTTTGTGAGGGTTTGGAGTTATAAGCTCAGGGCAGACAAACTCAAGTGCTCAGTGCCATCTGTCTGTGAGATGGACGTTGTTGGCAGGCTAGCCTTCCCATGGTCCTGTTGTCACCAGCAGGGTGGGACAGGGACTTGTTGGCTGGTTCTTGCTCTGAGTCTTCCACCAGCCAGGCTGGTGATGCCCTGCTGAGTTCATGACCTACAATATGTGCAGGGCCTGGACATCGTGCCGGCTGAGGTGTGGAGGAGAGTCCATGAGTCAAGTATCCCACCCTTACTCGCACCTCACCCGTACCTCACCCGCAGACAGCCACACTGACAGCCACACCAGGGACAATACTGGTCTCGGAGGACTGAAGGCCCTTTGGCTTCTACAACAGAGTCATTGCGTTCAGCTCCTTCACTGCAACCCTGACCACAACCCAAACCTGACTGCAGATCATATGAAGCCCTAACTCCGGATCTAGATGGCTCCATGGATGCTGGTGTGGATGGGATAGCCTGGGACATTGTGGTCACCCCACAGGCCAAAGTCATCCAATCCTCCTTGTCCTCAAGAGACAAGGCTGTACCTAGGCCTAGGCTAACCTCCAAATCTTAGTGTCCTTCACTGTTTCACCAGGGCAGGACTATCCCACCTCCCAACAGGCAGATTCTGAGCCAGGATGCCACCTGTGTGTCCCCAGATTGCTACTGCTCTCATCACCTTGGCCCCAGACGCTCAATTACTCTTTCACCCTGGGAACAGTCCCCTGAAACCCATAAGTCAGGGGGGAGGATGACCCCGATGGCACCCCATAGCCAGGAGTCTTACTGAGTTTCTCACACCTAACCTCAGTCTGTCAGTCTGTGATATGGGTACCAAGGTGTGTTGATGCTCTTGGTGCAGAGCCTAGCATGAACTTCAGGAACCATCCATGGGCTTCCTGGGCTCTGCTCTAGGGGTATTTGAAGAAACTGTTTTACCTTCTCCCATTTCCCAGTAGGGAAATTTGAGGCCAAGTTTCCCTCCAAACAGAAGAAGGGCAGTGGAGCTTCCGCCCTTCTCCTTAGCCTTCACGAGCAGCCTCCTGATTGCTGGAGAGGCAGCCATGCCACGGCAAGAGGTGAGAGACTTCCAGAGGCTTCGGAACACGAGTGGAAAGTTGGTGCCCACTTTTACAAGGTTCCCCTTTCCCCTCATTCTTCTCAAGACATCGCACCAACTGTTTCTTTCCGTAATCCAAACCATTGTTTTTCCAGGGTGAAACTGAAATAAAAACCACATGGGCCCCTCTCCACACACCCTCAGCAAACAGAAGCAAGTTCTAATGAGCATGTGGAGGGCTTTGGCTCTCCATGGGGTCTCCAGGCAGAGGCTGTCTGGCCATGGAGACACTTGGGACTTCCTGGTGGCCAAACTGGGGTAGGTGTGGAGGTGTCAGACTGAAAGGGCTGGGTTAGAGACCTTCTGTTTAGGGGAGCAGGAGCCCAGTGCTGATGGAGCCACTCTTTGAGAGGAACCAAGTTCAATTCCACGCACCCACCCCAGACAGCTCACCTATGACTCCAGTTCTTGGGGGAATCCGAGTCCTCTGTCCTCCGTGGGACTTTGCATTCATGTGCACACACTTATACATATATACACTAATTATAAAAATAATTTTAAAAGTATGCTGCTGGCAAGGTAGTTGGAGTGCCACGTGTTGGGACCTCAAAGGGAGCTGCTGACGCCCCTGCAGAGCAGAGGGGCCCCAGAGAGGAAGAGGGGCACCAGGTACAAGGTTGAGAGAGGAAGTGGTGAAGGTGGGGTAGAACGCAGGGAAATCTGGATGCAGGTCACGACCTCCAGGCACCGGAGGAGTGCCTGTGTGGAAGGCATGGGATTTGGAAAGTGCAGGCTGTTTTATTGACTGGAAGGCACACGCGGGAAGGAAGAAGCCTAGAAGTCCCTGGAAGGACTCTCTAAGGTTCTCACCAGGTCTTGCCCCCTGGGAGCTACACACGCACACACACACACACACACACACACACAGAGGTTCATGAACACATATAGCCCCGCCTCTCCCCGGCCCTACCCCCACCCCCACCCCGCCCCCATGCTCACAGAGGCCCATGCACTTGCCTGATGCATGCATGCAAGAGCTATTTGTGCAAAGTGCAGGATCAGAGAGGCTCCCTCCAGAGACACTGCCACCGTAACCAGACCACAGCAACCAACTATGCACAATATGGAAATGCAGCATGCAGACACACACCCATGCAGCATGCAGACACACACCTGCCTATGCGCACATGCCTCCACACACAGCCATGTGCATACACATGCATGCCTACATACGTGTGTACATGCAGACAGGCATGCTGACCACAGGTGGTAGAGGCCTCCCAGGCCAAGTTCAGGATGATAGCTTACCCTGAGCCCATTGGCTGATCGAAACACACACACAGAGCCCTTATGGTCAGGCCCCAGCTTGAAGCTCCCAGCCCAGGGGGAAGGTCACATGGTGTTTGCTGAAATCATGGTGACTCCTCACAGAGGAGTCCCCGCAGTAACTCTCTTGTGTCAGGGCGTTTCTGTGCAGATGACGAATGGGTTTTTGAAGGCACAGCAGGTCAGTTGTAGGCGCTGGAACAGGCTCTCTGTTCCTGGGCAGTAGCCACTGTCCGCTTGGCCCCAAAGCAGGCCAGGGAGGTGCCTCCCTGAGAGACTGGCAGAAGCTGGGTTGTTCCCATTAGCTGGCTGACTGTGACTCTGTCTAACCATCTTCCTGCACCTTCTCCCCAACTCATGCAGTCAGCCACTCTGCATCTGCTGCTTCTTGTGTAGAAGGTAGCATGAAATCTCCGAAGACCATGGCCCCGCCATAGACACTAGTCAGAGCCGGAGGGTGTAGCCCCTGGCCAGACCATGGCTTTGGCACCCTGGACTACTAGGCAGTCTGTCAGCAAGTTGACAGAGCCTGGTTTCAGCTGGATGCTGCATTGGGAACATAGCAACCACAGCCTATGAGCTCCATGTTGTTTCCCAAGTGACGTAAAGAAAGGTCACCAAGTGTTCCCAGACCCCAAAACAGCTAGGATCCTAGAGAGAGAGAGAGAGAGTGAGAGAGAGAGAGAGAGAGAGAGAAAGTGCCAGACAGAGCCAGAGATACAGAAAGACAGAGAGACAGTGACAGAGAAAGAGAGAGACAGAGACACACACAGAGAGAAAGACAGAGACAGAGGCAGAGAGACAGAGAGACAGTGAGCACCAGACAGAGACAGACAGATAGACAGACAGACAGAGACAAAAACAGAGACACAGACAGAGAGACAGAGACAAATAGAGACAGATGGACAGACAAATAGACAGAGCGGTGGAGGGAGTGAGTATGGCAGGCTGTAGCATTTGTATCCCTCCCTTTGCCCCATGATAATCAGGCTTACGGCCTGTAGCCTGAGGAGACCGGGATCCACCGGCCTGGACCACAGGGATGCCACACAGTGCCACGTGATGTCCTGACCACAGCATCACAAGTGCTCGGTGGCAGCTCAGCAGATCGCCCATCCTGTAGGACGGCAGAGATGTGCAGGCATCATCCACCGCCCCTCAGCCATGCTCCACCCCTGGAGGCCTCCTGTACGGAGCCCTGCGGAGGGGCAGCAGGAGTTGCTGACTGACAGCCACCAACAGTCACACACCTCAACCTCTCACAGCCTGCTGGAGCCTCTGGAGCGGAGCTGTCAGGTAACCTGAGGAACCCTGTCAGGTAGTGGATGCTGGACCCTTCTTACTCCAGACTGTCCTTCCAAACCTAGAGGCCCAGGGAGGCAAACAGCACAAGAACTTGGACCTCAGCCTGGTTCCTGCTGAGAACAATATATATTATAGTGTATATCACATATCACATATCACATATTATTTATATGTTATACATCGTATATTATAAATTATACTTTATACACTATATATTATACATTATATACTATACATTATATTATATTATATATATATATTATATTATATATATATATTATATCATATATAATATATAATATACTTTATATATTATATTATACATTACACATGATACATGATTGTACATGATATATCACATATCATATATCATTATATAGTATACTTTATACATTATTATATGTTATATGTTATATGCTATATGTTACATGTTATATAATATATTATATATTGTATATTATATTGTATATTATATATTATATATTGTATGTTATACATTATATATTGTATATTATATATTGTATATTAGATATTATACATTAGATATTATATATATGCTTTAATCTCTCAGGTGTGATAATAGCTTATTAATCTAGAGTCTGTCCCCCATAAGGGATTCAGTTTGTTGAATGAATGCTTGACACCTGTGCACTGGTCAGGACATAGAATCACACAGTAGTCTACCTAGATCCCCACTGGCATGCTGTGTGACTGCGCAAGTGATGGCCCGCTGTGGGCCTTGACTCAGATGGTCACCAAGGCCTGCACTGGCAAGCTGCTGACAGCCTTTAAGGGCTTTGTGGACCTACAGAGGTGATCGTCCTGACTGAGAGGGCAGATGACTGTTCCCCCACATATCTGAGGGTCTGTCTGTCCTCTGAGAGATGGATCCAGGTCTCAGAGACCTGATGACCCTAGATGCCCCGACACTCAAGACATTTATCCATACCCACAGGGAAGGGCTTTCACCAGCCTGCGGTGGCCGCTGTCTGAAGCGTGGGCTGAGGGAGGAGCAGGAGAGAAGCTCCGCCCAGCACTGTGGATGAGGGACAGGACACTCATCTCCCATTTCTTAGAACCATGCGCAGCTGGGGTGAGCTCATTTACGGGAAAGGAAGATGGGGGGCTCCATTCACACCCAGCCCTGCTGGGGGGCAGCAAGTGCGTCAGCAGCCCAGCTCCGAGCCTGCCTCCGGAAACACCGCCCAGAGAGCAGTCACGAATGGGCTGGGTGAGGGGAGCTGAGCCCGAAGTGTGTGTGTGTGTGTGTGTGTGTGTGTGTGTGTGTGTGTGTGTATGTGTGTGTGTGTGTGTCAGGTGACAATCAGAAGGCCCAGCAAAGCCTGAAGGCTGCTTAGGGTGCACGAAGAGGTCAACTTCCCTCTTTCCGGAGTCACCCCACTCCTGCTGCTGGCTGGAGGTCTGTCCAGCTGTCTGTGTGTCCAGCTGCCATCTCCAGGTTTCTATGCATCTTCAGGGTCCCCTGGAGGTTGAGTTCTGGTCCACACAATTTATTGGGCTTGTATGTCAGAGTGGGACCCTGGTGGACTGGCAAAGAGCCCTGGCTCCCCACTCCGCCCCACTACCTCCAAGGCTTGATGCAGCTATTTAAAGCCGGTGGTGGCCCGTGGGAAACTTCTTCAGATGTGTGGTTTTGTCTTCTCGAGCTAGTGCAAAGGCCCGCTCACTCTCGAGGCTGGTGACTCACTGGCAATGAGAAAAGCCTTTTGTTGTTTGATGCTTGCTGGAGGCTCTGCAGCCTGAGAACCCGGCCTGCTGGGGCCTTCCCCTGCCGGGACTCCTGGAAGGCTTGGGGAGTGCCCAGAGTGGCTCCTTTGTCCCTTGGGAGCCCAGGGCCCCTGGTGCTCAAGGGCTTGGATGTTCTGCCCAAGCTGGAGCCACTGGCTGTTGGGGAGTGGGGGTGGGGCACATCCTCAAACCTCATCTCAGTCACTAACTCCTTCAGGAGGCCACGCTCAACTTCTCCAGGACTTCAGTCAGTCTCCACTTTCCCTGCTTAATCCTGTGACACGTCACCTGTGACATGGCTTTGGGCTCAGAGGTGTGGGTATGTGTGAGGATCATCTGGGAGCACCTGGCACACAGCTGGTGCTCAATAAATGCTTTTGGTATCAGACAGACAGATGAGATTTAATGAGTGTTTACTTTGTGTAGAACAGTTCATGTGACTAATACCAGTGAGGGGCTGTGCGTGAAACCCAGTGGTACATAAGGCCTCGGGCTCGATCCACGGCACCACACACACACACACACACACACACACACACACACACACATCACCTCCCTCCAAACTTCCTGCCTGTGAAGTGTTCCACTGAGACCTCAGGACAGTTCCACGGAACAGTCTTAGACATCTTCCGTTTTACATTTGAGGAGACTGAGGCACAAGGGTGTCATGTGGTAATGTATATTTTCTCATAGTAATGAACAGTCAAAGCAGGACTTGAACACAGGACAGGTGGTATAGCACAGCATCCAGCTGTCCCCAGAGTTTGGTGGCTGACAATAGGTCCCCGAGAGCAAGAAAGGATGGCCCTGCCCTCAGAGCCTCAGTACAAGTGGTTTCCATGCTGACTCCGCCCCATTTCACCTGCCTGTCCCCAAGCTTGAGACCTCAAGAAATCACTTCCTCTGGGAGGTGCCTGTTCTTCTCTGCACGGCCACCACTACCCCTACAATAGCAGATCACACATTTCTGCCTGTGTCCCAGACCCAACAGAAATGTTTTCAGAATAGAAACCAGTCCCACCTCCTGCCCCGTCCCCCACAGTGTCCCAGCGCCTAGACAAGCACAATAGCTAGCACCCAAGTTTGTAGACTGAGCTGGTGCCACCAGGACAGCAACCAGAGAGGGTGATCTCCAGGGACATTTTCTAGAAACTTTTCTTACAATACATCCCTGTGGTCACCATCAAGGGGATCAGGTCCTTGGGTCTGCTGACTGGTAAGGATTTGAAGGTGACAGCAAAGACCCAGAGGAACTCTTCAGAGGACCGGCTTCTCTGGACAGCAGGTGACCACCCTTCTATGAAGTCAGGGGTGTTGCCAACATTAGCCCCAGAGCATCATGGGAACATGGGGAAGGGCACTCTGGGTTCTGCTGTGCTTAGCCATTGGCAATGGGTAGGACTAGTGTACTCCTGAAAAAGGCACGCTGAGCTCCATTCTTGAGGGTCAAGGGGTCACCAGGGCCAGAGCAGGACAGTGCTCATCCCAGGGTGGCAGGGAAGTCATGGAGAGGTTCCAGGGAAGAGGCAACCTACTGAGTCTTGGACCCCTCAAGTGATGGATGGAGAGTGAGACTGGCTTGCTTCTGGTGAGAGAAGCAGCATGTCTGAAGATTGCCAGCAGGTACCTGGAGTTCTGCCACTGGTGCCGACGGTCAGGGCCTCGGACTGAGGCAGCAGAGGTTGAGGGTGGGCCATAGCTGTAGAGTTGGTGCACGGCAGGGTACCAGCCCTGAATGCAAATGCATGCTTCCTTGGTATCAGCCCTAAGTGCATACTCATTGCCTGTTTTGTTTTGGTTTGTTTGGTTTGGTTTGGTTTGGTTTGTTTTTCGAGACAGGGTTTCTCTGTGTAGCCCTGGCTGTCCTGGAACTCACTTTGTAGACCAGGCTGGCCTCGAACTCAGAAATCCGCCTGCCTCTGCCTCCCAAGTGCTGGGATTAAAGGTGTGTGCCACCACTGCCCAAACTCATTGCCCTTCTTGTTGCTATAGCAAAGCCCCTGACAGAAGCCATCCAAGGTCACAGCGTGGGTATCCATCTATCAAGTCAGGGAAGACATGGTGGCTGGGGCCGTTCACTCCGAGACGCAGACGCTTGTGGATCTGGAAGAGGTATCCCTCTCATCTACTAACCTGCTGCCACCACCTCCTGAAACAGAGCCACCAGCTGTGGACCGACATATGATCCTGTGAGAGACGGTTCACATTCACACGTTATTCCAGCCCTGGCCCCAGTAGGCTTAAGGCCATTTCAGAATGCAAAACACACCCAGTCCAGCATTTACTATCTCAGAGCCGTTGATGTCCCAACCATTCACAAGACCACAGTCTTGTTGATGTACACAGATCAATATAATCCCAACCCCCTTGTGAGGCCACCAAGGTCTGAAACCACTTCTGAGACTCACACTTAGCTGTGAGCCCCTGCAAAATCAACAAGCAAGTTACAGGGGCTGGAGAGACGGCTCAGTGGTTAAGAACACACAAGACCCAGGCTCCCAGGATCCACGTAATGGTTCACAACCATCTGTAACTCCAGTTAAGTTACAGGGGATCTGATGCCCTCTTCTGCCCTCCCTGGGCAATAGGCACACATGCGGCATACATATACACATGCAGGCAAAAAAAAAAATTAAATTACATACTTCTAGTATACAGTGACATGGAGTTAACATGGGAAGAAATGGAGAAGGAAAAACCAGATCCAGACAAGTTCGTAAGCCAGTAAGGCTAACATCAAACTCCACAGCTCCGTGTCCAGCATCTGGGACACATGGTGGCCCTGTGTGGGCTCCAACAGATTTGTGTGGCTCTGCCCCTCTGGCTCTCTCATCTGCAGTGCTTGTGGCCCTTCAAACTCCACACCCAGAACTGGTTCAAGCTGCCTGTGACCCGCACATCTGCCAGCCACATGGCTTCCTGCTGTGGCTGCTGAGTCTCTGGGTCAGCTGTCAGTCAGACGAACCAGGGTACCTCCACTCACCTCCATCAGTCTCCAGGAGAGGTCTAGAAGGGCCTCAGGTAGGAGCTGAGTCGGGCTCGAGTCGAGAGTGTTACTCTCCAGACATTGCTGCGTATGGACAGCCATCAATGGTCATTTCCCGGACTTGACACTTGATGTACTAAAGGCATTTCCTTGGGAATGGCCCAGCATCCTCCCCGAACCCAGAGTGACACAAATCAAGAAGCCACTGGGACTGGTACTACCGAGGAAAACACTACACTATATATGTTTATATCTCTCCAACCTGTGTGGCATTGAGTGGCTGGGTGTTGTAGGGGCAGAACTACGTGTGGGGACCTTCCTGAGACACTAGGAGAGTTTGCTACGGATGCTGGATCCATGAGGAGCAGGCATGGGAGAGACTGAGAGAGCCCTCTCCGGGACCATACAGGGCTTGCAGGAAATCACTACGACGCCCGGCTTCCTCAGCAGCTCTCGGCTCTACACAGGCTGAGTCGGCCCGTGACATAAGGACAGTCCTTGCAATGAGTCTGGGGGACCCTGGCCACAGTCAGGAGGTCCAAGCCAGGCAAGGGGAATCCCAATGCCAGACAGCTGTGAGAAACAAATATCTCTTGCCTATGACAGAGTGTCTGACTGGGGCCCTGGCTGGATCTGAGTCCAGCCCAGACTCTAAAATTTCCCCTGTGGTTAGGAATGGGTTGTAGCCATCACTTCCTGTGAGGGGTGAGAACAGGACAGGGGGCCACAAAGGGACTGGCCCTGCTGATAGGGGAAGGGGCTTGGCATGAGCCTCTGCTGCTGAGGGTCTAGCTCTGGCTAGGACATTGACTGACTGCATGACGTCTCCCGTCTCATTCTCTGAGATGAATGTTACCAAGGTTTCCGTCCCACTCTGGGGTCTCTGATATTAGATACTTTGCTGTAACAAAGGACCATAAGAGGCACCAGAGAGGTTGCAGGGAGAAGGAATTAAGGGCTGTGGCTTTGAAAGCGATACATCTAAAGATCAAATTCTAACCTCACCTCTTAGTTGCTGTGTGGTCTTAGGCAAATGGCTTCACCTCTCTGAGCCTTTGTGTCTCCATCAATAATGTCAATAATCATGATGTTGGTAACCCAAGTGGGGTTACAGGGCAGCAAATCTCCTGTTCTCTTCCTGCTCTACATTCTTCCAACTGATGACTCTCAAACACTGCCCCACCCTCTTCCTTGGGACAGAGGTGTTAGGACCCTGGTGGACGATAAGTAGGGGAGGGGCTACCCTCACAGCCTGAGTCTCATCTCTGTGGTCTTGGTTGCCTGCTACAGGACAGTGCTCAGTGTGAGACTGATGGTCACTTGACAGGGGCTCTTCCCTCAGAGCTCAGCATGGAGCCCCGTTATCCTGCCTTACCACCACCCCCGCCTCAGCTTCCTCCCCCCAGCTTACAGTGTTCCTCCACCCACCCGTGGAGTGCCATCCTTCACCCTGGCCCTTGGAGACACCAGCATTCAGGGCTGTGGGGTTGGAGGAACATCTGAAAGCATTTGGCCCATGGGGGGGGGGGCAGGCCATATCCCAGAACCACACAGTACACCGGGTCCTCTGTCACCTCGTTTCCTGTGTCCTTTTCTCTGAGCCCTCGGGTAGCTGGGTCCCTGGGGACTGCTGGATAGAATCCCTATTTGACATATACTCCCAGTGGCCTTTTTCTCTTTTTTCCAGTGGCCTTTTTCATGGTGGAGAGAAGTCGCTGCCTATCCAGCAGATCTCTCTGCAGGAAGGTCAGTTTCCATTAGTCAGCACGTTAGTCAAGCAGGGTTTCAGAGGCATCAGAGTTGGTAGGCAGACATGCCCTGCACCTCTTTGTTGTCAAGCTCCAGGCTCTGTGGTATGTGCTGGGCTTTAAGGGATGGAGGGCAGAAAAGCCATTCTGCCCTGTCTTGCTGGCTTGTTCCTTCTTCAGTTTATCTGCTCACAAAGAAGCCTTTAGAGAGTACATGGGCACACCCTGTGAACAGTCCCTGAATGCTGGCACACCCCTTAGATCCTGTCCTGCTCTGACTTCCTCTGGTCTCCATTCCTCTCCAGCTCTCTGCACTTGCCCTCACCAGCCTGGGTTGGGATGCTGGGGCAGCATCAGGTCCTGCAGGCTGGGGTCTCGAGCTGCACAACCAGTCTGGGGTCTTTGGTTGAACCTCACATTCTCACTAGCCAGATTGAGAAGGAAGGGGACAGGCTGGATTCTGTTTCCTGGAAGTACCCCAGGCAGGTGGAAGGGATTCCAGCCCTGGCCTACAACCAAGCACACTGTTTTAATCATTAAACTGACCTTACGTGTCTCCCAGGACCTGGACCCAGCTCTGCTCCCAGAGAACTTGTGGAAATAAAATGCCATTGACCCAGAGTTCCCATCACCCACAGAATATATGATGCAGATCCTCCAAACACCCGAGTGTTCACCTGCTGAGCTCCCAGCCCATTCAGGGACAGGGGCTTTGCACCTTGCTCTGCAGGCAGAGACCATGACATTCAGAGATACTGAGTGATGTGCCACCAGCGCACAGCCAGAAACCCAGACTGGCTCCCTCCAGAGTCAGGGTCTGAACCTCAAGGCCACAAAGCCTCATGTTCCCAGAAACCCCTGCACCCCATGGGGCGCAGGCTCTTTGCTGGGGAAGGATATGCGATGAGAGGAAGAAGAGCCTGCCACTCTACTCCAGCAGGCCCTCAGGAAATGCCTGGTGACAAACGATCCTGTTGTCACCAAAACAAAGCTGTGGGTGCCTGACACAGACCAGAATGAGGCACATGCAGGTTAACGTTCTGGCGAGGAAAAGGAGAAATATCTTCCTCCATTGCCCAAAGCTTAGAGCAGCTCAGGGGGACACGCAGAGCAGTGCAGAGGCCATGATCATGACGTAGGATTTCTGGTGAAGGAGGCCATCCGTGTCCAGAAGCAATAGGAGACGTGAGCTAGCATCCATAGTAGCCTCCCAGATTCTTGTTCAGCATCAGAGGGCACCAGCATTGAAGACAAACGGCCAAGGATAGCTGTCTGAGAGGACTAGGGTGGGGTAGCTCCCCAGCTAACCCAGAATACGTCTGGGGAAGTCATTGCCCTTCTGGTGCTCAGCCTCCTCCTCTGGAGGGTTGTCCCGAGGACTGTGAACCTGCACAAGGAGCCTCTACCAGCCCAGCTGAGTGCCGTGTGATGCCAGCTCTTGGTCACTGCTTTTTGTTCAATTCCTCATGAGGCTTGGAAACGGGGTCTAAGCCCCTTGCTATGAAGGCTCAGACAGAACAGGGTGTGAGATGAGGTCAGCTCAGCCAGCCCCAGGTTCTGCTTCTGGACCCCAGACCCCATGTGTCCACCATCTGGGGGACACTCTACCATCATGCCATCACAGACGGCATGAAGAGCAGAGATATCCTAGAGCCCTGAAATCACATGACTCCTCTGTGAGGTTCTAATCCAGTGCTTCTCAACCTGTGGCCCACTGCCCCTTTCAGATCGCCGATCAGATATCCTACAGACCAGACGTTTACACTACAATCCATCACAGTAGCAAAGTTACAGTTGTGAAGCAGCAACGAAATAACTTCCTGGTGGGGGGGTCACCACAACACGAGGAACTGCACTGAAGGGTCGAAGGGTTAGGAAGGTGGAGAACCATTGTTCTAATCTTTCCTGGGTCAGGGCCTCTCCCTCACCACCCCACCCACACAGGACCCTGGAAACAAGAGGGTCGCAAGGCTTCTCCTTCTCCCTCTCTGTCTGAGTCAGCCCTAGCACCGAGGAGATGACTCAGAGGAGACAAAGCTCAGAGCCACGCCCCATTCACAGTGTGTAGAGCACCTCAGCCACCCCAGACCAGGTTTCCCAGGGCTGTCTGCCCTCCCACGGCTTCTCAGTGTCCCCCGGGGAAAGCAGCTGGAGAAATGTGTCTCCGCTCAGTTGTCTAAGAGGCCTGGAGACACCGTTGACTGGTCCTGAAGTTAGATGAGGATGACTTTGGGCTCTTCCTGACAGATGTCACCATTGCCCAGGTGGTTCAATCCAAATACATGTGCCAGCTCCCTCCATACCTGGTGCCTTGCGGAGCTCAGGGGTCTGAGAGGAATCAGTCCTGCTCCCCTGGGGCTCCTCATCACCGAGGAAGGCAGACACAGTGACAATAACTTTAGAGGGAACGAGAGTTGGAGCATTAAGATACAGAGAGTTGGTGAACCCAGAAAGGCCACCGAGTCAGCAAACTCGATGTTTAATGACGTAGGGAGTACACGTGACTCTCCAGAGTGGCATTAGCTAGAGGATGCCAGGTGCTGTAGTCCCAAGGGATGTGGGGAAAACAGCTTATAGTGTCCCCTGACTGCCCCTGCACTCCTTCTAAAATGTGAGATGGGGAGGAGGCACGTAAAACTGTAGAAATGTTTTGGTGTGTGGCATGCAAACAACTCGAACCTAGGCCTTCATCTGTAGACAGCTTTCTTCATGGCCTTGAGTTTCCCCTCTATGCCTCTGTGTTCTCCATCAAACGAGGACCCTAACTGACAACAACCACACTAGCACCAAAGCCTTTGCATACCTTACCGCACCCCTGGTCTGCATCCGCCTCTGAGGTACGCACTATTAATAGAAGAACTCTCTTGACCAATGAGGGCAAAGCCAACAGTAGGTTAGTCGAAAGCGAATATATTCACAATAGGAAATCTTAGGTAGTACTACATCCGTGTCCGATCCGACACAAATAGTGTATTGGACAGGATCGAAAAGAGCTATGAGCTTTCACCAAAAAGGCCATCTTTGTGACTAAGGCCTCAGCCGGAAGGGCGTGCCTGGCTGGGTTTTTTGTTGGTGGTGGTGGCGGTGGTAGTGGTGGTGGTTGGTTTTTTTCCCCCTTCAAATGTACCTGAACAGCAGTACTGATGGGCTTGTCTAGTTGTTTTAGAACAGGTGACACTTTGGTCAGGCTGTAAGGTGACCTGTCTTAGGCTCATTCAGGATTTGTGTGTGTGTGTGTGTGTGTGTGTGTGTGTGTACCCACATGCTCACACATGCGAGTACAGTGCACATATGCATGGCGGTGGGAGGCAGTGGTTGACATCAGGTGTCTTTTGTGACCATTCCCTACTTTCTTGTAATGATTTATTTTATTCCTAATTATGTGGATATGCCTGTGCATGGGTATGTTCCTGGGAGAGCGGGTACCTATGGAGACCAGAGGCTTCCAATCCTCTGGAGATGGAGTTACAGGAGGGGTGAGCTGCCCCACATGGGTTCTAGGAATTGAACTCAGGTCCTCCCTCTGCAAGAGCAGCGTGTGCTCTTAACCTCTGAGCCATCTCTCCAGACTCGCCTTATCTTGTCATTGTTTTTAAGACAGTTGTCTCACCGAGCCTGTAACTGACTGATATGGCTAGACTGGCCAAGGCTCCTATCTCTGCTGAGAAAATAAGCCTGTACCACCACACCAAGCCTTTAGTGTGGATTGGAGAGATCAGAGACTGGTCTTCCTGCAAGCACTTTATTGGTTAAGCCACGGGCCCGCGTTCAGATTTTTTTTAATATCACCAAGTATATTGTAAATCCACACAGGTAGATTTTAACTACCATAGTCCTCATGGGTGCCCGAGACACAGGGTAGTCCTGAGCTGTACAGGGCCCCTGCTTTTCCTAGAGTTCTTCAGCATTGTTATGTGGCTTTCTGCCTTTTGCCACAATGATCTTGTTCTATGGGGACATCAGTGGACAAATAAGTCTTTCTTGAACACAAGTCCGGACAGTGACAGTCCTTGATAATAAGACGGGCATTTGGTGGTTGATGGGCACTGTTCACAGCCTGGGTATGCAATTTTAAAAGCCTCAGAGCAGCAGGGGTTAAAACTTATAAACTATTGATTTCTAGAATCTTCCATTGCACACTTTTGGAGCTGGAGTTGCAAACCCAGCACTGAGGCTCACCTGCTTGCCTAACCCTGAAAAGGGAAAGGTAACATATCTGAGAACATTGACTAGTGTCTGCCAAGTGCTTTGATTATTGTATTCTCATTTTTTCCTATAAAGAAGCTGGTACTCAGTTTCTGAAGCCATGCCCATCTGAACCAAGGTCCTCTGGGAGCCCAGGCTGTGTTGGGCCACAGTCTTTACTCAACCTCCTCTGCTTAGAGGCCCCTTAGAAGCCCCCGCCCCCAAATCTCTGGCTTTCCAACAGATGGACTGGAAAAACGGGAGGAGGCGTTTACCTTGTCAGGCAGTTGGGCTGGGTGCACAGGCCTAGAGCTCTTTTTACTAGGGAGGCTAGGTGGATTATGGGTTCAAGACCTTCCTGTGCTACAGAGTGAGTGCAAGATCAGCCTGGACAACTTAGTGAGACTTGTCTCAAAATAAAAAAATTAAAAAGACCTGAAGATGTAGCATCATAGGAGAGAACTCACATAACACATACAAGGACCTGGTGGCACCCTAGTAAATAAACAGAGAGACATCAGGAGCCGCAGTTGAGGGTAAAGCTGGTGGACACACACTCAGGCTGGATCTGTCTTCCTCTGGTCAGGTTTCAGTGCTTGGGCCTGACACCCTACAGATGCTTCTGAGCACTTATATGGTTGGATGTGCAATCAGTTTCCTCTTTATGTTTGCACATACATCCCAAGAACCTGTTCTGGGTGTGGGTGTGGGCTGGTTCTGGGGTGCGTCAGGGGTAGAGAGATGCCGTCTCTGTTCTTGGAGCACTCTAGCTCAGGCAGGACAGACTGTGACCCTGTTTTCTAACGTCTTCTGGTTCACACATCCTTTGGGGGCCACCAGAGCTGTCAACTGAGTGTAGGATTCACATTTTAGAGTAAGACTCAACTAAATTTCTGTGTTTCTGTCACTTATGGACAAGCATGTGACCCTGTGCTGTGACCCCATGCAGGACACTAGACCAACCTAAGCCTCTTTGGGAAGGACAGTGCTTTGGTATAGGTCCCAGTGAACAGACTCCCAGCAGGGCCAAGTAGGGTGCCACTCCCAAGCCCCTGAGGGAAGGGCTTGGCCAGGGACCGGGGACCAGGTGGGTACCTCTGTGCAGCTTCCGACCGACCGTTGGTGGCTGTGGAGAGGGATACAGCGATAGTGGGGAAACGAAAAGAGGCCAGAGTCGCCCGGGCCACAGCACGCAAAGGGCCACCTCATCCTCCACCCTCCCGCTTGGCTAGAAAGGGGAAGGCGGCCCAGACCGGGAAGTGGTTGGCTTCTGATGACTGCGGGGGACCGCCAGCCCTGAGCAGGAAGTGGTCAGCCCTTCCCACCCCTGGCCAGCCAGGCCTGCCTGAGCTCACCCTTGGATCTAGCTGGCCTAAAAGTCCCTGCTCTCTGCCTGCTCTGGAAGCGGCTTTATTCTTAGAAACTCCACTCCAGCCTGGCCCCCAATTTTGTGGCTGGGGGGTGTCTAGGAACTGGGTTCTCAGTACAGGTCTGCCATTTCATGCAACAGAAGTACAAGTCATGCCGCTCCCCCAGCTGGACATGGTCATTGTCTGTTCAGCTGAGGTGCAAAGCCCCGTCTGCTACCTCAGGGGGACACTATGTCCTGAAAGACCATGGCTGGAAAGTCCCCGTGGTTTTCATAAAAAGGATATAGCCAGGAAGGGAACAGGTAGCCCCAACGCTAGGCCTGGCAGGTACAGGGCTGTCTGGTACTTGCCTCTCTCAGCTCCTGCCTAGTGTGAGACTTCGATCAAGTCTACCAGTCATTGTACCTGTCATTTCTTCCTTCCGTTCTAATAATTTGTTTATTCATATTTTATGTGCTTTGGTGTTTTGCTTGAATATATGTCTGGGTGAGGGTGTCAGATCTTGGAGTTATAAGACAGTTGTGAGCTGCCATGTGGTTGCTGGGAATTGAACTCAGGACCTCTGGAAGAGCAATCAGAGCTCTTAACCACTGAGCCGTCTCTCCAGCCCCCACTGTCCCTTTCTTTTTGTGTATTTGTGCATGTATTTATACACACGTGTGTGCATGTATAGATAAGTGTGCATACCTGTGTGCATGCCAGAGGTGCTCTTCCTTGGGGGCTGTCTGATTTTGCTTTTGTTTTTGTTTTCAGTAAGGGTGTCTCCTTGTCCTAGGGCTTAACAAACAGGCTAGGCTGAGTCTGGCTGGCCAGTGAACCCGAGGGTCTGCAGGTTCTTTCTCCTTGGTGATACCACCACATGCACCTGGACCCCAGAGCTGGGATTACACACGTGTACAATCACACCCAGCTTTATATGAGGTGCTGGGGATTGAACTCAGGCCCCCATTAATGTATGAGCCACTTCCTGGCCCCTCTGGGCCTTTCTCTATGGTGAGGTAACAGGTCTTAGCATCTAGAACTGTCATAGGACTCAGCAAACACAACATGTGCAGAGACACTCTGGAATGTTCTCAGTGGTACACTAAGAAGCCCTTCTCAATGGAACTGGACCGGAACTCACATCCTGTAGGCTTGGAGTCTGCTGCCTTGCACTGGGCCTCTCAAGTGTGGGAGAGAGTTCTCAACTCCACACTGGCCACCAGAAGAAGGAGCTCACCTGCTTGTTCCTGCCTCCTTGGAGAAGTGATAAATCTCTGTGTCTGGTTCCAGCAAGTCTCTGGGATGCCATACTTGGGGTGGGGCAGGCTCTGCAGTCCTGGATGGCCAAGCCCGCAGTGGGGTGAAAGGCTAGTCTGCCTGCAGCAGGCCCAGAACCCATGAGCCTGAGGGATATCCGGGAGCCCCAACTCAATTTTGTCAAATGCTCACAGGCAAAAATAAAATAAAATAAAATAAAATAAAATAAAATAAAATAAAATAAAATAAAATAAAATAAAATAAAATACAGGCAGTCTGCCTTCCGGACTCATCTGTAGATGAGGAAACAGAGGCACAGAGGGGCTCTGGTGAGCAGGAAGAGGAAGGATCAGGTGGCATTCCAGCATGGCTCCTTTTTCTGGGACCCTCAGAGCTCGCCACATGTAGGTCTTTGGTGATGGCTGGCACTGAAGGAGCCAGATCCATTCATTCAGTCCTGCTGAGTCTGCCTGTACTGCCACCACCACCACCACCTAAGGACAATGTTGCCGCTGTCACCCACACCACCAGCAACACCACTCACCACTGTTGACAGCATCCCACACCACTGCGACCACCACCGCCCTTACCACCTCCCCTCCCCACACAGCCCACCATCACCTTTGCCTCAGTTACCACCCACTACCATCACCATCCTCTCCACTACTCCACCACCACCACAACCAACACCACCTCCTCCATCACCACCAGACCCCGGGCCAGCCACTTTGAGTCTGTCACTACTACAGGAAAAGAACTCCCTTCCCCAACTCGAGCCCCGCCACAACCTACAGACTCGCCCCGTGTGGACGAGAGCCAGCCTCAGGGTTCTACCACGGCTGCAGCATTCAGGCCTGCAAACACCGGCTGCAAGATGAACACAAGTGCTCTTGGAGAAAGGGGGCAGAAGAATCTACTGCAATTAGAGAATAGGCATGGTGACCCCGTTCTTTGTACAGACATGAAGTACAGTAAGACATATTATGTTCTTCAAATTACTCTTGGGGAAACAAAGGCACAGAAGTTTAAAGGCTTGTCCAAGGCCAGGCATCTAACAAACAATGAGACTGTGAATTGAACCCAGGAACTGTGTTCCTGACCACTGTACTACACTGCCAGATTGGAGGCCCAGGCCCCCAACCTTCATGTGACTGTGATCCTGAGAGTCACTGTCAGCAGTATTATTGACTCTGCAGTTATTAGCCTAAGACACAGTAGACACTCAGCAAACAGAGCCAATTTATTGATAATACTGAAGCCCCTTCCCCACCCCCTCCAGCTCCTTCCTTCCTTGAGTCACCCAGGCTAGAGGTTGTTGCTGCAGTTCCAGGGCAAGCCAACAGAGGGCAGCATGCAAAACAGTCCAAGAACTTTCCCTGGGCGTCAGAAGGAATTGAGAGGAAGTGGAGCTAATACTTTGTGGCTGAGGTGAAGGCAGTTAATGACCCAGAACAAATTCAAACAGACTCTGATGAGACGTGTTCTCATCCTCGGCTGAGATAACTGAGGACCAGAGATGGGAGCACCGTTGTCCACAATCACACAGCCAGTAAGTGGCAGAGACAAGTTAGCAATTCCAGGCTTCTGATTTACTTTTCCTTTACCCAAATGGAAGGCAAGAAGATAGACCAGGCCTCCTCATGTCTTCTGGATAAGACAGTGAATAGGACTATCCTATGGTAAAAGTGACTAGCCCTGGGCAACACCTCACACCCGCACATAGCCCAGCTGCCCCCTGGTGGTGATAACTGGCAGTGTCCACAGGCTCTGACATTCTCCACCTTGACCAGCTGGGAGACCATGCTGTCTGAGTTCTAGTCAGGGTCTTGTTCAGGGTTTCCCGAAGTCACCACTGCAGCTCTGGAGAATATGGTCTCACTCCTGGAAGGCTCCTGGGAGGTGGTGGGGTTCCACCTTTTCAGAGACAAGACTGAGTTTCTTCTAGGAATAGCATTCTCTGATGAAGGTCAGAACTTACAAAATGTGCAGTGTGCCAGACGGTGAGACTTTGGGGGAGGTGATTAAATAAGGAAGAAGAATAGAATACATTTTAGAGAGGGGTGGAATTATTAGCTGTGCCCAGAGGTGAGCAGCTAGCCCAGTGGAGAAGAAAAGAGCTAAGAGATACAGATAGCATTCCGCGAAGATGAAATAGCATATGGGCCCTCAGGCTGCCCTCCGGGGGGGGGGGGGGGGGGACTAAATAACAGAGCTACAGACCACTGTGATTCCCACTTCTCAGAGACTCCCAACTTTTCGAGGATCTTTCAAACCTGGTAAGAAAGAAAGGAGACAGGGAAACAAAGGTTCAGAAAGGTCGTGTTAGAGGTCACAGGGCAAATCAGTGGCAGAGTTCAACTCATACCCCAGGCTTCTGCCTCCCTGGCTATTTAGAGAGTGGCCTTGGGTTCTGAAGTTCTGTAGTATATCACCACTGGCATGTACACACACACACACACACACACACCTGAGGTGAGGTCAGGGGCAGGACATAGGCTCCAAAGGGTGGATCCATTCAGGATAGCTGCCAAGACCTAGTCTCAGGCGTGGTCTGATGCATCCAGCCATAGAGGATCTGTAAGCGGGACATCTCGAGTGTGCCTCCCCTTTAGGGTAGAGAAACTCTCCTCAGAGAGTTCGTGCACTTGCCAACTGGCAGGGGTGAGTGGCCACCAAGCATCAGTTACAGGATGACCGCTGCCCAGGCCAGGAACCAGGGCTCACCTGTGGCCGAGGTCAGCATCCAGCTGGGGCTGAGGTTCAGAGTTGGACCACAGATCATGAATCAGGCTGAGAGTCAGCATGGGGTTTGGTTCAGGGGTCTGTGGCAAGGGGCAGCTACCAGACTGTGATCAAATAAGAATTCATCTATCCCCAGAGAGCAGAGTGGCCGAGGTCAGGGCTCACTGTGGCCAGAGGGGAGGATAGACATGTGGGCCAGGCAGGAACAAATTCACAGTCACAGGCCTGACCCTGGGGGCTGGACAGAGGAAACAGGTAGATTCACTTCCACCCTGCCAATCTCAGTCAGCCTGGGCAGCCCAGCCTCTCACCCACCCCTATAACTAGTGGTCCTGGCTGAGATAACACTGTGCCTTAATTTCTTTCTGTAGCTTTGCTAAAAACACTCTGACAAAAGCAGTTTAAAGGAGAAACAGTTTGTTTCAGGAATCCAGGTTATAGAGCATCATTGTGGAGAAGTCAAGTCAGCAGGTACTTAAACCAAACAGTCACATTGTAACCACCGTCAAGAACAGCTAGAGATGGATTAATGCATGCATGCCAGGGCTCAGCCCCTTCTCCAGGCTCTCACAGCCCAGGGAATAGTGCCGCCCACAGTGGGCAGGTCTGCCTGATCCACACAGTCCCTCACTGACACTCCCTTCCGAAGGTGAGGTGATAACTTCTGGTCAAGTTGACAATTAACAGTAACCACAATAACCCACTCCCATTTAGCAGACAGAGTGACTGAGCCCAGGACCTGCCCATCTGTGACCAAAGGGGTCTCCGTTGGTTTGGTTGATTTAAGGGAGCAGAGAGATGAGCTAGGAGAAGACAGGTTGTAGTAAGGACTGGGATCTTGTGAGCTCCAGGAATGTCAGAATCACTTCATTGGCAGTTGCTGGGAGGTCTGGCCATTTGCTTGTTCATTGATGAGTTTATTTGACAAATGCCTCCTTAGGGGACCTCTCTGGGTCTCATTTCCTGGGTGGCTGTGGGAACTAATGATGGAGCAGGTGGGTAGGTGGGTATGAGTCCCAAACACAGAGAGCACACAAGGGTACCCGCCTCCTCACCATCTCCCTGGGGCTTGCTCATCTTGTGTGTCCACCAGCTAATGTCTAGCTGCTTTCCCTGGTCACAGACATGGGGCAGCCAGACACCTAAGAATCACATACGGTGCTCTATCTTGGCTGCCCTGGACCCAGTTGGGCGCCCTCTGGGCTGGGCTCTCCTGGCTCCTTCACACAGAGGCTATGTCTCTCTGTCCTCCACTCTTAGGCACAGAATCTCTCTTCTCCTCCACACTCTCTGGGCATGGTGGATCTCCCTTTCTCGCCTGCTTCTGGTCCCAAGCCTGGAAATCCTAAAACTCCCGCCTCTGTTTGTCTTCCCCAGCTATTGGCTGTTGGTATCTTTATTACAAATCACAACCAACTGGGGTTAGGGTCCCAGAAGCTATATATAGATGGTCTCATGCAAACAGCTTTTTGGAGAACACAATTAGCATTAGAAAACAAACAGCTGCACACTTGGTGGTTTGGATGACCCTGGCCTCCACAGACTCATTTGCTTGAGTGCTTGGTCCTCAGTTGGTGGGACTATTTGGGAAGGACTGGGAGGTGTGGCTTTTTGGAGGAGACATGTCAATGGGGGTGGACTTCAAGGCTTCAAAAACTCATACCATGTCTCTCTCTGCTTCCTGTTTGTGGATCTGGATGTAATCTCTCAGCTGCCACTCCAGTGTCATGCCTGTCTGCCTGCTGCCACGATAGTCACAGACTCTAACCCTCTGAAACCATAAGCCTTCAAATTCATTTTTTTTTAAAGACAGGATTTCACTATTATGTAGCTCTGCCTGTCATGGAACTTACTAGCTCACTTTCTAGACCAGGCTGGCCCAGAACTCATAGAGATCCTCCTGCCTCTGTCTCCTAAGTGCTGGAATTAAAGGCATGTGCTACCTACAACACCTGGCTAAATATTTTCTTTTATAAGTTGCTTTGGTCATGATATTTTGTCACAGCAATAGAACAGTAACTAAACTCCACACCCTGCCTCTCTTCTGTAGGTGTGTCCTAAAGGCCTGCATATAACAGGCTTTCTTGATGCTTGGCATTGTTGGGAGGTGTAAATACTTTAAGAGAGGGAGACTTGTGGGAGGACTTTAGGTTATTGGAGTAGATTGTGGAACTCAGTCATACCACACACACACTCACACACATACACACCTCTTTCACTCTTGCTCCTTGGTTGTGAGGTGACTCTCACTCCTTCCACCATGTACCAACACAGCCCCCAAAGTAGCAGAGCAAGCAAATCATGGACAGAAACCTCTGGTCTTGAGACATAGTGTTTCTTGGGCTGAGAAAATGTCTCAGCGTATACAACACTTGCTATGAAAGTGTGATGACCAGAGTTTGGATCCTTAGCACCCACAGAAGAGCTAGGAGGCTATGGGGGGGACCCAGCTGCAATTCCAGTGCTTAAGGGACAGGAGTGGGATGTCCAGGGTAAGCCCTGCCCTCACCCCACCCCCTTCCATCTCACTCACTGTTACTCTAGGTGGGACAGCAGCCCTCCGACAGCCCAGACCAGCCTCAGAGGCCCATCCAAGAGAGGCAAATTTGTGAGTACATTTCCAGACAAACCTAGAGATGGCCGGACAGCGACTAGGTTGCTTGTCTGTCCAACTGCATGGAACTAAAAAGGGCTCTGAAATCGGAGTGGAAACATCGGCCCTACTCCTCATCCACTGTCATGATTCTGTGTCTCACATTACAGCCCCACTTAGCAACTTCCCTAAAAGCTGTGTGTTCACATGTGCACGCACAACACATGTGTAAGCCATGTGCATATATATGTATGTACATAGATGCGTGTAGTTACTCAAGTCTCATAGCCATGTGTGGACATGTGGTTCTCAACCTTTAATACAGTTCCTCATGTTGTGCTGACCCCCAACCATAAAATTATTTTTGTTGCTACTTCATACCTGTCATTTTGCTACTGCTATGGATTCAAATGTAAATATCTGTTTTCTGATGGTCTTAGGTAGCCCCTGTGAAAGGGTTATTTGCCCCCCAGGGGTCGAGACCCACAGTTTGATAACCACTGGTATGGCATGCTAAGGCACCTATATGGCCATGTAACTCAGCGGTATAGTGCTTGCCTTAGCATGCTCAAAACCCTGGATCTAGCCCCAGCACACAAAGAGAGAAACAAAACTAGAAATGCAGAGTCTTGGATTTAGAGTCAGACTCCCCGAGTCTCACACCGCACGAGATTAACACTACCCGCATCCCTCTGCTTCTCAGAGCATAAGGTGTCTTCTCTCAAATGGAGCAGGAAGAGCAGTGTGGTGGGGGTGTTGAGGACTGGGGTGATGGCCTTGACTGAGTGCCTTTTCAATAGTCCCTTGGCTACAAAGTCTTTGGCCTGGGTCTGACTCAAGGGAAGAGAACTGCCGTTAGTCCCCTGGCCCGCCCAGGGTCACCTCCCCAGGGCCTACTGACCTCTCATTGGCCTGGCTGCCCTCATTGATCCTACGAGGACCCCCTGGGGAGCCCACACCGCACCGACAAGCCACCCTCTGCCCTGGGTGACTGCCCTTTGCCAAGTTCATGGTCTAGCATAGCCGGCCAGCTGGTCCTCCGGCTAATGAACACGGGTCCTACCGGTCCCCCCTCTTTCCATCGATCCCAGGTCTTCCCAGGCAGCCTTCCTCCACAGAGCCTCTCCGGCAGCTGCTGCTGTGCCCTCTGGGCTCTGCTCAACTCTGGTTGAGTGGCACGGGACTCCAGTGACTGTTCCGGACATGTGTGTTCCAGAACAAGGTTGTGGGTGGACAACACTCGATCCTCCATAGCTTCTACGAACTGAAAATGTCTGTTTTCAAGTTCATAAGCCATACAATGGGCACTCTTGGAAGTAAAGCTTCTTGGGGGGGGATGCTGAGTGAGGTCCCAAGAATGAGCCTCTGTCCAATGGGATTAGTGTCCCCTACAAGGAGAAGGCATGGAGGATGCCTGCTGCCTATGAGAACAGGGTGAGTTCTCTCCTCCCTTCTTTCTTTTTTTTCCTCCTCCCTTCCTTTCTCCCACCATGCAGTGTCAACTGCTGACAAGGCAGATTCTAGAGGTCGAAAAGACTCTAGAGAGGGGAAGGAGTCACATGACCCACAGCCCAGAACCCCAAAGCCATCTGCATAACCATCCTTGTGGAAAACAGGATTGGGTAGCAGGAGCCCGTTTGGGTCACCCAGCTCTGTCAGGGGTGGGAGGGAAGGCTTTTCCAAGGACTTACACTATAGCTGAGGCTGAAGCTGAGGGCTGAGGAGAAGCCTCAGTGGGTCCAGGGATCAGAGATTAAAGCTTGGGGATGTGGGCTTGACATCCACAGGATGTGAGAGGCAGCGGATGGGAGGCTCTGGGAGCAGCAGGGCCGTATGGCAGAAGTGTCAGGCGGCATTAAGCAACAAATGAACACCCCAGAGGCTGAATCCCACCCCACTAGGACTAACAAGGCTGGTCCGTGAAAATCACAACTGAAACAGAGAGCCCACTCAGGGGCACTGCTCAGTGGAAGCAAGTTTGGGGGTTCTCCTGAGGAGCTATAGGACTGCACCTCCTCCTCCAGGCCAGGATAATGATGCCTTGGCAGTGGGTGGGGCCAAACGCTGAGGAGAAGCAAGGCTAGAGCAAGAGGGCTAAGGCAGCTGGGAAGTGTAGGTCGGCTTTGTGGCCTTGGGTAAAATTACTTTGCCCTAGAGGGTGTCTCTCTCTAGAATCTGGAGAACTGTCAGACAGGCTTTATGCTCAAGTAATGAAAAGTGGGGCCAGTCAACAACACAGCCTTCACAAAGTTCGTCAGGGCCAAGTCCAAGATCACTCCTCTCCCAGATTACCCCCACCTTAACCACACTCCCTGATAGAGCCCCCATCCCAACCCCGAAAGTGGGACATGACAATGAATTGTCCTAAGCTATTAAGCCAAGTATCCCTGCCCCAGCACACACACCGTTCCTCGTCTGCATCAGAGATGAGACAGAATGGTACAGCTTTCAAAGGCAGGCTGTCCCTGGAGAGACTGTTGTGAGATCACAGCAGGACCTGCTCCCCCACCCCCCCCCCATGGACACCAGGGTAAGTTTTTACTACTACCAAGGAGCTAGGGACTCTGAGGGAAAGTTGGCCAAAGAAGCCTCTTCTATTCTCCTGGACCAGATCCAGGCCAGATCTGTCAAGATGGAAGTCTGGGAACATCCAGACTCAACCTTGTTCTTGCAGAGAGACTGGGTTGCATTTGATCCAACATTGAATTTAGAATTTTTTTTTATGGTAGCATGTACGTGTGTGTGTGTGTGTGTGTGTGTGTGTGTGTGTGTGTGTGTCTGTGTCTGTGTCTGTGTCTGTGTCTATGTCTGTGTCTGTGTGTGTCTGTGCGAGTGCATGGGCGCTAGTGCATGTGTTTGCATGGGCACACATATGGAGGATAGAAGACAATCTGTGGGAGTCAGTTCTCTCCTTCCACCATATAGGTTCCAGAAATCCAATTCAGGTCATCAGGCTGCAAGTACCTTTAACCACTGAGCCACCTTACTGGCAGGAAATTTGAGTTCTGTGCTTGGCTTTGACTCTGACTTTCCTGCCTGGCCTTGGCTGTGACTTGCCCTGTGACTCTGGGTAAGTCCCTCACAGCAGAGAAATAGGGTGGGAGGCAGAGCTGGAATACAGCTCAGTGAGTTCGGGCTCTCCTTGGTGACACAGCACGTTCAAGACCAGCCTATGCTACCTAAGCCCTGTCTCAAGCCCCAGAGCTGGCAGTCTGCAGCTCTACCCTTTGTCCTGCTGGTTTAGGAAGGAGGTGCCTAGAAGTGAGGCCTTTGGGCAAGTAGGGGGTGCTTTGCTCAGAGCTGCTGGGGAGCGCACCCTATGTAGCTCATAGGAGCGCAGCCTCAGCGCCCTATGTAGCTACATCTGAAGGATTGTTGAGAAGCGCTGCCTCCGCAGTTTCAGCTCCCTGCCCTGTTGTAGCGTGGGCAAAGCATGTGCCAACCCTGTAAGCTGTCCCATTCTGTGCCAGTGGAGCTGTGTGTTGGCTATGTCCCAAGGAGGGGGATTTGAACCAAGACAGGGGTGTGGCTCTCACTCTAAGAGAATCCCAGGACCTAGGGGACTGCTCTTCCAGCCATACTAGAGAAGCCAAGGTCACACCAAAGTGGACTTGGAAAGTCAAGGTAAGGAGCCAGCTCCTCTAAGTAGCCACCAAGCCTGTCCCCCAGAGCGACTGACCCCAGCAGGGCCTTAGGAAGGTTAACCAAGCCTCAGTAGGCCCTGGAGGTTCAGGGTAGGAAAGCCTGGGGCTGTGGCATTGGATCTTAGGCCTGAGGCTGCAGGAGCAACAAGAGGCTGGAGGGCCTGAGCCCACCACTTCCTATCTCTCTGGCCACACTGAACAAAGGGTCTTTCCACCCTCAGCTTGGCCTGTCTGGTCCTGCCCAGGAGGTAGCTCTGACTTCCCCATTCCCAACCAGCCAGCTCACTGCAGTGTGGTGGGAGAGTGGCCCCAGACCCGGCTGTGGGACTCACCAGTCAGCCGCTCTCCCCACTGCTAAGCCCCAACTCCGCTTCCCCTTCTAGAAGTCACGGCAGAAAGGAGACCTGAGTTCCCAGAGTTTGCTTGGTTCTTAGGCCTTGACACATCACGAACCAACTCAGGACTCAGGTCTCCCCAGGGTAGCACCTAGCCCTTCCTCCTCCTCCTCAGGACAAACATTTATTGAATACCTGCTATGTACCAGACAGAGTTCTAGCACCTAGCCCTTCCTCCTCCTCCTATGGACAAACATTTATTGAATACCTACTGGATACCAGGAACCCTGTTAGAAGTTTCTCTGAGCAAGGTTACTGCATTTTAAATTTAACACTATAAATTGTCTACTTTTATATCCATTTCACTAGGGAAGGAAACAAGATGGCAGTGGGGGTTGGGCGTAGGGTATTATACCACCAGTCCTCAGCTAGCTGTTGCAGCCAGGAAGGTGAGAAATACCAATTTCAGGCTAGGTCCATGGTCCTTTGGCTTTTTCTTATAAAAGTGAGTCCAGAGTGGCTGGCAAGGTGGTTCAGTGAATAAGGACACTTGCTGCTTACCCTGATCACCCGAGTTTGATACCTGGAACTCACATAGTAGAGGAAGAATAAACTCCCCCAAATTGTGCTCTGACTTCATGTACTGTCGTTTTCTTCCTCCCTCTCTAGTAAATAAATGGTTTAAACATGTTTTTAAGTGGGCCCCTGGTGTCTGGGCATATGTCTTAATGGGTAAGAGTGTTTGTCATGCACGTGTGAGAACCTGAGTTCAAATCTCCAGCACCCACGATAAAAAATCAGGCATGGCAGTGCCTCCCTATAATCCCAGCGTTGGGGCAGAGATCAAAGACAGAGATATATGGGGCTCACTGGCCACCAACCTGGCTGAAAAAATTAACAAACTCCAGTTCAATGAGGGACCCTGTCTCAAGGGAATAAGCGATAGACCAGGACACTCAGGTCTTTCCCGTGCCTGTGCACACCCCTGCACACACACTTACATACATATACACAACAGTCACACATGCATGCCTACTGTAAGACACACACACACAGACACACACACACGGAGCTCAAGTGGCAGAGTGCTTGTTTAGGATGACTGAGGCCCAGAATTCAGTCAGCACAACCACATACAGCAGGCATGGGGAAGCTGCTAGTCCCATGTCTTGGGAGGTGGAGTCAGAGGACCAAAAAAGCTTACCCTTGGCTACAGAGGGAGTTCGACACTCACCTATGCTGAACGAAAGTCTCTGTATCAAAAGAAAAGGAGCTGGGCAGTGGTGGCGCACGCCTTTAATCCCAGCACTTGGGAGGCAGAGACAGGCGGATTTCTGAGTTCAGCCTGGTCTACAGAGTGAGTTCCAGGACAGCCAGGACTATACAGAGAAACCCTGTCTTGAAAAAAAAGAAAAAGAAAAAGAAAAGAAAAGGAAGTGGCTGTGGCAGGGGGAGTAAATGTCTATTTTTCTTATAGACTTGACTTAAGACGTTTGGACCTAATGATTTTTCAGCCTACATGGTACACAAGCCAGGCATGTTGGGTCAAGTCTACATGTCTACATTTTGAATCTGGATCTCTGATCCTTTCCTGCACTGGCAGGGGGCAGCACGATTCTCTCTCTCACTCTCTCT
>NW_021621113.1:7914498-7965786 GCF_004785775.1 Grammomys surdaster | reverse complement strand
CCCTCCCTCTCTCTCTCTCTCTCTCTCTCTCTCTCTCTCTCCCTCTCTCTCTCTGATGGCAGGGGTCACAGACCCCTGGTAGCCATGCTGTGATCCCAACGAGAGGCCAGCAAGACCCTGTGGTGCCCTCTGCAGTACAGCCCTGTGCACTCCAGCTTAAGGGTGCGCTGTGAATTTTTAGCTTAATGATACTGTCAGGTGGCAATGGGCTTGTGAGAGCATGATGGAGCCCCCATCTGTAAGTGGGGGAGTCTCTGGGGACCGCGGAGCTGAGGCACATCCAGTAATAACGTGTAACTTGATCTCATTCTGTTGGACTGTCAGAAGGAGTGATCACGTTATTCCTAACGTGGCTCCTCCCGACTGTGGGCACTGATGTGGACGACTTCTTGAGGAACCTTCTTCAGCAGGGCTGGCCACCCTCAGGCTAAAGCCTTAGAAGACAGCTGGGGTGGGGATGAGGGGAGGCAAGATGTAGGGACAGCTCCACCCCTTGCCAGCAGAGTAGCTTTCCAGGGTCACTTATTCCAACCAAGACAGCAGCCTGGGGCCCGTCAAGTGTGCAGTAAGCAAACATGCGTGCCCATTCACCACCATGCCTGGCATTTGGGAAGTACCAGCCCCTCGTTCTCTTGTCCTTGAGAGCAGCCAGACCTCAACCTGTGTGCCTTTTTAGTTTCACAGAACTTGACCAAGTAGCCCCATTCTCATGTTTCCCCAGACAATAGAACTCCCCTCCCCAACAAGGACCTGTCCTAGGCTAATAAGAACCAACCCGAATTAGGGCTGGAGAGATGGTCCAGTGGTTAAGAGCACCATCTGCTCTTCCAGAGGTCCTGAGTTCAATTCCCAGCAACCACATGGTGGCTCACAACCATCTGTAATGGGATCTGATGCCCTCTTCTTGTGTGTCTGAAGACAGTGAGAGTGTACTTACAGACATAAAATAAATAAATCTTAAAAAAAGAAAAAGGAATTGCTCATCCTCTGCTCAAGTGGCATTGACCTAGCCTTTCCAGCTGCCCTCGGACAGACTCCTGGCTGGCAGATGTTCCTCTACATACAAAGGATTAAGAGACCTGTCATTTGAAACTATCCAGAGCATGGAGAGATGGCTCAGCGGCTAAGCACTTACTGTTGTGACAGAGGACCTGAGTTCTGTCCCTAGCACCCATACACAGTAGCTCACAGCCACCTGTAATTGAGGAATTGTGCCAAATCGTTGAGAGTTGTCTACACTTTCAGGTGTGGTTTATCAGGGATCCACACGGCCCTGTCTGCCTTCCAGCAGAGCCTTTTTCTCAGGCCTCACTGTCTGACACAGCCCCCGCACAGACTGCAGAAGAGTATTGACCTAGGGACAGGGAAAGTGGACCTTAGGGTAGCTCAGCCACCACTTCTTGTGACTCCCAGGCCTTTCACCTGTCCCGTTTCCTTGTGTATAGATGGTTCTGGAAGCCTCAGGGCTCCCCCAAGGGATGAGCAGAGAAGAAGAACTATACTTCTCAGGCCAAACTTAGGAATGTCGGAATGGGTAAGTGGGGCATGGAGGGGGTCATTCTCAGTAACTCAAAGACTCAGACCTAAGACAGCTTCCCTGGGAGATAACAGGCTGGGTCCTGAGAGGAACTTTAGGATGTGTGCCTGAGCAAAAGCCAGTGTCTGTCGGGTCTATGTCTGGGTGTCTAGATAGCCCCATGCCTGGGGGAATATGTCTATGTGTGCTTTGTATGTGAGGGGAGAGTGTTTGCGTGTCTGTGGTATGTTTATGTGGGGAGTCCGAGTGTCTATTGTTATGCTGTGGGGTGTGTGTGTGTGCGTGCGTGTATGTGTGTGTGTATGTGTATGTGTGTGCTGTGCATGTGTTTGTGTCTGTGGTAAGTATGTCTGTGGTATGGATGGGTATGTATATATGTGTATGTCTATAGGGGTGTATGTTTGTCTGCGTGTCTGTTTGTCTGTGGTATGTGTTGCACAGGCTCCCTACCAGTAGGGCAGATACCATGCTGACTCTGGGCTTTAGGAGAGCCTGCAGGAACCTCACCTCCTGCACCTTGGAAAGCGCCCATGTACTTTCTCCCTGAAAGCAGTAGCAGCCCTTGGCATTGAAGGCTGCAGCCACAGGCTGGATCCATATGAGGTTTCAATCTGAACCCCAGCCTCCAGGCAGGGAAGGGTTGGAGAAGTTAAAGGCCAGAGAGGGATGAGGCAAGCAGAGGCCTGGCCGTGAGAGGCACTGGCCAAGCTTACTTATTCTCTGGCCAAGTTTACTTAACGATGCTGTAAAACCCGACGCTGGGGGTTAGACAGTAGCTGACATTCCTACCTCCTTTTTAGGAACAGAAGTTGCAGCCTGCCAAGGAAGACCAGCAGTGTGCTAAGCTGCCGTCTGGCCTGCTTGAGATGATCCGTTTGCCTCCAACTTCTGCCCAAGCCACGCTCCTCGTACCCATTTGACAACCGAGCAACTCGAGATTCCCGAGAGCCTCCCCCAGGAGCAGCTCCAGGCTAAATGCTCACTTTGGTTCAGACAACCACACCAGGAAATGCCGGTAAGGAACTGGCAAATCAGACTGGGGAGGGAAGACCCTTTAGTGAACTATCACTGGGGGTCCTCGTAGATTCTCGGGAAACATTTCCCTTCAGCACTCACACTACAGAATCATCACCATGGAGGTGAGGGAGGCCAGCATCGACCCAGGGACAGCCTGTGCCTGGTGTCTGAAGGCCGCTTTGTGGATGCTCCTGAGTTTATAGCCCAGGTTGTGAGTCCCCTCAGTAGAGTCTCAGATTTGCAGTGAGCAGTCCTATGCACAAAGAGAAAAGGGAGCCAGCGCGTGTCTGCAGAGTCTCTCTCCAGGGTTCAAAGAGGGCAGCAGCCATTCCCCAAAACGCACCTTGCAGTTGGTAGAGCCAGGATTTGAACCTGTGACTTTCTGATCCAATTTTAACCCATGGGGGTAGGAATGGGACCAGGTCTAGGGGCTGGGTCTGTCTGAAATGGGCTCTACATGGATCAGGCAACCTTTGATGCTTCTCTAGAAAGAGGCTGGGGGCCCAGTTAGTGTCTGCATTCTCTAGAAAACCTTATGTCCCTAGGTTGGTCTGGGGATGTTGAGGAAGTCACCCAGGGTTGAAATGTCAAGGACAGTCAAAACTGTGCTGGTCTGAGAAAAGGGTGAAGGAATGAAGGAATGAAGAATGCCATTAGTCAGCAGCTCATCTCAAGGCCCAGACCCACTCTGGGTTTTCACTTCCTCCCACACTCCACCCACCATGCCTGAGCATTACCAAGTACACCCTACAGTTTGCTCTGTGTGTCACTATGGTTTTAAATGGCTCCAACTTTGTCACCATTCAACAGTTGCCAAACATCATGTGAATGGCCAGACTCTCAGCCCCTCTTGAAGAGGCAGGAACATTGTCTTAGTCACTGTTCTACTTCTGTGAAGAGACACCAGGACCAAGGCAACTCTTATAAAGGACAGCATTTCCTTGGGGGCTGGCTTACAGTTTCAGAGGTTTAGCCCATTATCATCATGTCAGGGAGCACGGCAGCGTGCAGGCAGCGTGCAGGCAGCGTGCAGGCAGCGTGCAGGCAGATGTAGTCCTGGAGACAGAGCTAGGAGCCACATCCTGACCCACAAGCAAAGAGAGACTGGGCCTGGCATGAGCTTTTGGGAGCCTTAAAGCCCACCCCCAGTGACACACTTTCTCCAATGAGGCCACACCCACTTCAACAAGGCCACGCCCACTAGTCCTCTTAACCCTTCTCAAATAGTGCCACTCCCTGGTGACTAAGCATTCAAAACTATAAGCCAAGAGGGCTATTCTTACCCAAGCCAACACACGTGCAGAGAAGCAGCTGCACCATGGGCCAGGCACAGCCTCCCCAAATGGCCAATTTGCAGGGTTTTCCCTTTCTTCCAATGTTGAGGACAATGTCCGTGGTCAGTCTGCAGCTTGTATGTGACCCCTAAAGACAGAATCTTCAGGGAAGACACCTAGATCCCGAAGCCTGGAACCCCAGGTTCTTTCTTGCTGTGTTACCTCAAACAAGTCCCTTTCCCTCTCTGGGCCTTAGTTGCTTCCTCTGTGAACAGAAAGTCAGATTGGATGACCTAAGAGCCCATCTTGTTTATGGTGATGAGGCCTGGTAAACCCAGTGGGCCTGCCTTGGTGTGGCCTCTGCCAGGGTGTGGGACACAGCTGCAAACCACAACTTCCCTGGAAGTGCACGATCCACTCAGGCACTTGTTAAGATCTATCAGCTCCTGGCCCCACTCCAACTCCACAGCTCCGTACTATGTGCCTTCTACATCCAGGGAGCTGCGGACGGGCTGGGCGCAGTCTGTACCCACCACCACTAGTAAAAGAAAGAAATGGCCGTTGGCCACAGCACAAAGTAAGTACCTTGCCATGGTAAAAATGAATATCTACAGTTGGCTTGGACCCTGTCCCCCTGCCCCCCAGCCAGGATGCTTCAGCTCAGTCCCCAAGAAGTCATGGGATAAGAGGAGATGAGAGGGGCTGGCCACTTAGGTGGCACCTGTCCGAAGCATACATTCAACCTCCAATGCCTTGAAGACACCCTCTGTGCTGGGCACTGGGAGTCTACAGGTTAGTTTTTTTGTTGTTGTTGGTTTTTTGTTGTTGTTGTTGTTTTGTTTTGTTTTTCGAGACAGGGTTTCTCTGTGTAGCCCTGGCTGTCCTGGAACTCACTCTGTAGACCAGGCTGGCCTCGAACTCAGAAATCCACCTGCCTCTGCCTCCCAAGTGCTGGGATTAAAGGCGTGCGCCACCACCGCCCGGCCTTTTTTTGTTTTTGTTTTTGTTTTTGTTTTTTTACAGATTAGTTCTTAATATAAGCCAATGTTATCTTTGTCCCGTTGCTGTCACCGTGGCAAGTAATGTCCCAACGACCCCATGAGACCCTGTCCGTGGATTCTCGTGCTAAGACAGGCAGGGAGAGTCTCCAGTACCCAGCACATGGCGGCTGAGACCCTACACTCCCAGGCACTCACCCCTTCTTCACCCCCACAAGGATGCCCACTCCTAATTCTACACTCCCTCACACCCATTCCTCGCAGCCTCACAGGAGGACCCACAAAGCAACAGCAGAGACTTGGGCCCGCCCACGCCCAGAAGGCCCCACCCCTGGCTGCCTCCTCCCAGCCTCCTCCGCTCCCGACATGCTTTGCGCCAGCCCCATGGCGCTGTCGGGCTCCCCGAAGCCACAGCCTGCTCTGACTCCCACAGCCAAATCGAGTCAAAGACCAATTAATATTCTGATACCTGTGGCCGCCGAAGTGAGGCGGAGCGGCTGGTTTCTTTTCCATTTCACTCCCACTGTGGTTTCGCTTTCTTCCCAGCCCTCCTTTGGTCAGTGGTTTGAGGGGCACTAAAGTTCACTTCTGTGGGTAACCTGCAGTGTGAGCTGTTGATTTAATTAACTCAGGCTTGCTTTTCCTTGACCAGAACAAGGCCAGCCCGGCGGCTTCACGGATGCCCGCTTGGACGGCCAGCAGCCGAGGTGGCCGGTGGCTGGGGTCCTAGAGCGCTCTTGCCAGCCTCTGGCACTCAGTGTCCTCTGGAGCACACTGGAGCGACCACGCCTCGGGTTCTGCAGGGCTTGCATTTGATAGGTTGAGAAACTGAAGCTCAGGCGTGAGAGCCCAGTACCCTGAGGACATAAAATCAACAAGGAACAGAGCTGGCGTACTGGCCAGGTGAGCCTGTTTTCCCAAGAGCTGTCCCTCGGATGGAGAGGCCTGGAGCCCGTGGGAGGTTGGCAGGGCGGGGCCGGAGGGCGGGAAGAGAAGGAGGATTCTGAACAAGGTGCTGGCTGAAGGCTAGATCTGCCTTGCCTGAAATTATTCCTTATAAAGTCACGTTCCTCCTCAGAGAAGCTTCCAGAACCATTTCACAAATCTCTCAGTGACCAGGCAAGGAGAGCATTAGGCCTTCATTAGGCAGACATGACCTCTGTCCGGTGGAAGTTTCTGGGCACTGCAGACCCTCAGGGTGGAGAAGCCAAGGGAGAAGAGAGCTCAGCTTTAGGAAGGCCTTTGCACCCAGTAGGACAGAGGCCAGGGAGAACGACCACTGTGTGACTTGGGCCTGGGCTGTCTCTGAGCCTGCACCGCACAGGAGAAGCTTTCTGTGCGCTGCCATGGCCAGTCTCATGTCTGCTGCGTGTGTGACAGAAGGACTCTGGCCTAAACAAGAGACACTGGCCAGAAGAACGGACCAGGGTAGCGTCCTCAGCTGGGTTACACCCCTCTCCTCCCTCCTGCTCCTCCTCCTCCAGGAAGCCCCCTACCCCTACCCCATCCTCTGCCTGCTCCAGCATACTTCTAGGCTCTGAGCACGTTTTCTTTCTTCTTTCTATTTATTTATTTTTTTAATTCTTTTTTTTTTTTTGCCACCAGGGTGAATTGCCGATTGATTTGTTATTTATCCCACTGACAACAAAGCGAGTGAAAAGGTAATAATTCCAGGCCCTGGGGTAATTCAATTCCTGTAGCATCGTCAGCTACATTAACTGACTTCCTGGATCTCAATTCAATTAGAGCAGCATTCCCCAGCATTAATAAATCAATACTCATGCCATTTGGATAGATTTCGAATGTCTTTCATTATACATTGCAGGTCGGGGATGGCTGTTGAATTAGAAGTTAATGGGACAGGACAGGGCAGGTGGGGCTGCCCAGGGAGAGGCTTAGAGCCCCGTTACCTCTAATTGCTTCTGCTGCAAAACAGGGCGGCAGTAAAACAGGGGCCTAGTTAACTGAGCGGAGCCCTCGGGACTCAGCAGGTTGCTGCTCCTGTAGCACACAAGGCTGGAAGGGCTTTGGTCACTGCCTCTCAGCCATCCTTCCAGCCCTGTTCCCGCCTGTCTTCTCATGCCTCCAACCTCTTCTCCATCCCTCCCATTCTCTGCCTGCTGCTCCTCCTCCCTCACCCTTCCTGCACCTCACAGCTCTCCTCCCTCCCCGTCCGCCCTCTTGTCCTCCCTCCCTCTACCTTTTTTTTCTTTTCTTCTCCTTCCCCCCATCCTCCCATCTCCCCACCTAGAATATTTTACTGAGCACATACTGGGCACCAGGTTGATGACTGGGTGACATACCAGAGACAGATAGGTAAACAGCCCAACAGAGTTCATGCAAGTGGCAGCCCTCGCCCACCGCTGGGCCTTCGCACATGCTTTCCTTGTGCCTGGCACAGGTAGGTACAGCTTGTTGGATCCTCGGCATCCTTTGCCTCTGGGACCCATCCCCTTGCTGGCCCCGGGCTTTGCAGACTCTAGATGTGTAAGGAGAGAGTGCCTGGGTTCCCACGGCCAAAGCTGTTGGGATCCTTGTTCAGTGTTAGGATAGGCAGTTAGAAGCCAGGATTTCTTTGTACAGAGGTGGAGGGCCACAAGAGAGGACATTTATATGACAAAAGCCAGGTCAGGACTGAGAGATGGTCCAGTGACAGGCAAGTCTAACCCTGGAGTTGGAGAAGAGAAAGGGAAAGAGACCCCAGAAAGAAGAGGGGACCTGGGGTGGGCTGGAAGGACTAGATTCTGAGGCAGAGTCCCAGGAGAAATGGAGGCCTTCTGGGTTACAAACCACAAGGCGGTAGGGGAAATGTGGATTCTAGGCTCTTCCCTGGAAGGAGTCGGAAATCAGGGTTCATGGATTTCACATCCTGCATGCTTGCTTCATGGAGTAACCTTCCCCCATGTCAGGCAGCTGGGGCTGGTGGTGTAGGTGCAAGGCCCGGAGCCACTGAGCTTTCTCTGGCCTGTCATAGAGTTCCCTCTCAGATCCCATCCTTAGTGAGGTGCCACCCTCTCTTTGTGAGGGAGGGGCCACAGCTGGGCCCCGCCCCCATCCATGCAGTAGGCCCCTCCCCTTCTGTATATATAGACACTGCTGCCTCACAGATCACCTGACAGTTAGTGCTAACTCGGACACTCCGTGCAATCAAAGCACAGTACATGCGAGAGTGGGAATGTCACCGTGAAGCCCATTAACGCGTTCAGTTAGTGCCTGTTAATAATAATTAACTAAACCCTTATTCTCACCCAGGCTCAGCAGGTGGAGACCTCAGACATACTGATGCTAGCTCAGCCTCCATCCAAGCTACTGTCAGATGTAGGCCCTAGAGGCCCAGGCCCTGGGTTTCTGGACACCCTTCCCAGGTATCTTCAGGGCTGTTGGTGAGAGCACCTTCCGTCCCATTGGAGGAAGAAATGAGCTCCTCATTATAAACCTGTCTGTGGGTCCTCCTGGCATGTGGCAGGCTCTCCCTGAAGCTGGCATCTGAGGCTGCATGCTAGGCCTGGCCATACAGATGTGAAGCCAACCCAGAAGGCTTAGGCCTCAGTTTAGATTGAGTTCCAGGTTCAGTCCACAGTGAAGTTCCGTCTCTTAAAGAGAGGGTGTGACAGGGACTTCCCTGTCATGAAGACATGCCTCCATGTCTTCCTTCAGGCCTACCCAAGTGGCGCCTTCCCAGAGGTGCCTGGGACATCTGTCTACGGGAACCCCAGCTTCTCCCCTCTTTCCCAGTCTCCTCCCTTCCTGCTCCCTGTTGTTCTCAGTGGCATCTTTCATCTCCTGACTTCATATTTTAATTACTTATTGTGTTTATTGTCAGCTTGTCCTTGGAATGTTCACTGCTCTCCCTGTTTTGGAATGGTCCTTGGCATACAGTTGGAACTTCATAAATAATTGTCCAAATGAGAGGACAAAGGCTGAGCAAAGGAGAAGCCCAACCAGGCAGGCAATCCGGTAATGTCAGACACACCCTGGCTCAGGCCCAGCCTGCTTCCACACTGGACAGATATGTGGTGGATCCCTCCTTCCATGTAACAAGTACACCTCAAAAATCTACATGCAGTTCCATGGCGTGCCTGGGCCCCAGGTGGACCCAGCACCAGCCCTCATGGACTACATTCTAAAATGAAGCTCTGGGGGTCCCCTCAGCTCCCAGACTCCCTGGTCAGCCCTCAGCCATCCAACAGATACTGAAACATAACAGTCATGGCCCCAAATTCCTATGACGAAGCCCTAACTCCTAAGAACGGTATGTTGTGATGGAACATTTAGGATGATTAGGGCCAGAGTGGTTCTTGTGGGTGATATTAATGGCTTCATAAGAAACGGAAAGTGACACATTGTGTCCGTTCCACCATGTAGGGCCACATGGAAAAGGTAGCTGGCCGTGAGCCAAAAGGACATTCTCCCCAGCCACTGAATTGGCTGAGCACCCTGATCATGAGTTTTGCAGCGTTCAGATATGTGCATGGGAATGTCTGTTGCTTCTGCAGCCAAGACAGCAGCTGGTAGCCAGCTGTCAACTTTGGTGTTAGGCTGACGTGGTTGGAAGCCAGGGCTTTCCTGTGCAGGGGTAGAAGGCCACAGATTGGGGGATACTGTCCTTAAAGTCAGAATGGGGGTCTGTGAAGAATAAGCTGTTGCTCATTTCAGGGGTCATCAGCTGACTGTGACTGTCCCGGGGGCAATTCTGTATGAGGACACCTTCTATATAGTGCCTGTCTTAGGGTTTTATTGCTGCAAATAGACACCATGACCAAGGCAACTCTTATAAGGACAACATTTCATTGGGGCTGGCTTACAGGGTCAGTGGTTCCGTCCATTATCACCAAGGCAGGAGCATGGCAGCATCCAGGCAGAGAAGGGGCTGGAGAAGGAGCTGAGAGTGCTACATCTTCCGAAGGCCACTAGGAGAAGACTGACTTCCAGGAAGCTAGGAGGCGGGTCTCAAAGCCCACCACCACAGTGACATTTCCTCCAACAACACCACACCTACTCCAACAAGGCCACACCTCCTAATAGTGCCACTCCCTAGGCCAAGTGCATTCAAGCTACCACTGGCCCAAGACTTTCTTTTGCTGCCTATCTCTACTTATCAAGAGCAGTGGAATCCCTAAGATGCTGGAGATGCCAGGACCATGGGACACCCACCGAGGAAAGCTGCACGCATGGGATGCAGCCAGCCCATGAGAAAGGCTCTGTGTGCTGCAGGCAGCAGAGCTGGAGAGCTGGAGTGGGGGAGGCCTTTGGAGCCCAGATGGTTTCATCCCAAGCTCCAAATGCTGGACATGGAGCTTTAGGATTTGGTGTTCACTTTGCTGGGTTTCTGTTTGTTTTGGTCAGATCATCCCTTGCTAGGCCCCCATCCTACCTTTCGTAATGAGACTGTTCACTCTGTACCATCGAATGTTGGGAGTAGGCAATTCGGTTTTTTGATGTTTAAAAGGATCACAATAAAGAGTTACCTGAGTCTCAGAAAAGACTTTGCTCTTTAGACGTGTGTGTGTGTGTGTGTGTGTGTGTGTGTGTGTGTGTGTGTTTGCCTTGACTGTCGACTTGACACAGCCTAGAGTCATCTGAGAAGAAAGCCTCAGTTGAGAAATTACTTAGATCAGTTTGGCCTGTGGGCATTTCTATGGAAGATTGTCTTGATTATTAATTAATATATTATAATTATATAATATATTATAATATTATAGTGTAGTATACCACTGTGGGTGGTACCATTCCCTGCGCAGATGATCCTGGGCTGTATAAGAAAACTAGCTTAGCATGCATCTGTAAGAGAGCTAGTCTGAGAACAAGCAAGTAAGTAGTGTTCCTCTGGTTTCTGCTTCAGTTCCTGCTCGAGTTTTTGCCTTGATTTCCTAGAACGATGAACTGTGACCTGGAAGTGTAAGGCAAAAACACCCTTCTGTGATGGTTTGAATGAGAACGACCCCCGTGTGCTGGGTATGTTCAAATGCTTGGTTCCCAGTTGGTGGACTGTTGGGGAGGTGTGGTCTTGTTGGAGTTGAGGTGGTCTCTTTGAGAAGGTATATCGCTGGACGTTGGCTTTGAGGTTTCAAAAACCCATTCTTGGTCCAGTGTCCCTTTGTCTGCCTGCCGTCTGTGGATCTGGATGTCAAAGCTCTGAGCTTCATGCCTAACAGCCTGCCTTCTATCATTCTTCCTATCATGGTGATGAGGGACTGCCTTCTGAAACTGTAAGACAGCATCCAATTAAATGCTTTCTACTGTATGTTGCCTTAGCCCTGGTGTCTATCTCCTTAGCGCAATAGAGAAGTGACCAAGACACCCACCCTTCTGGATGTTACTTTTGGTCAGATCACTACATCACAGCAACAGAATAAAACGAAGACGGTGCCTTTTGGGTGGGGGAATACACGTGTACATATGTGTTATGCTCTATTCTATAAGTAGTTCCTAATGAAAGTTCTCACTGCCTGGATGCCCAGATGTAGTTCTTTTATACAGCATACCTTCCTGTGCTTTTCAGGTTAGTTTGCATTCACCAAAAGGGCAACAGCAACTGTGACCGGAAGTTCTCAGATAAACAAGTTTGCCCAATGGAATTTGCCTATGTGAATTCCTGCCAGATTGTGAAGGAGGCTGGAGCTAACCGGCTGATTACAAATGGCCTCACCACAGACCAACAAAAACCACAAAGGCATGTGTGATGTCACCCTGAAAGAGCCAGGCTGCACTTCAGACTCTCAAACTGTGCTGGAATCATTAAAGGCTATGGGGACTTTGGACGTTAGACTCAATGCATTTTGCATTAGAAGATGGCCAGGAGTCTCTGGGGACAAGAGGAGGCCAGCATGGTTTTAGAACGATGTGTTTGGGGGTTAAGTCGCCAAGCGGTGGAGTTGTGATGCTAATCATTTCCTATTTGACAGAATCTAGAGTCACCTAGGAGGCCAGTCGCTGGGCGTGGCTCAGAGGGATTGTGAGATGGTGATGGCCCTGGAGATGTGAAGGCCCGCCTTAGCTCTGAGTGGCACCGTTTCACCAGCTGGAGTCCTGGACCGAATAAGGAGGGAACGGTGAGCTGAGCACCTTCATTTATAGTTCCCTGCCTCTTGACGGAGGGTGCCCTGTGACTGCCCACCTCAAACTCTAGCTACTGCACCTTTCCCAGCCTGACAGACCGTGAGCGCAAATAAACCCTCTCTTTCGTAAGTTGCTTCTGCCAGGCGTTTGCTTGCAGCAAGGAAAGAAGTAACCAACACTGCAGTTTCCAGATGGACCACGTTTCTTCAGAGCTGAGTCTGCTGACTGGCGACTCGCCAAGCAGAGGCACACACCCAGCTCACCGCTCACCCTGTGCTCGTGGCTGATCTCTGCTCCACGGGTCAGTGAGTGTCTCCAAGTCTCTCACGTGCTTTCATGAGAAACAAATCCGCTCATATCTCAGATGGAGAAACTGAGGCTCTAAAGCCGCCGTCTCAGACAGAAGGTATGTGGAGGCAACGGAAGAACTGAAGAGCCGGGCTCCAGAGACGACATTGCCCTGCCCAGTGTGGGTGCCCCCTGGAAGGAGCTCTAGGACTCCCTGAAACCCCGATGCCTCACCCACCGGCGTGACCCTAGCCTCACATTGAAGGAAATATGCTGTGGCCAGGGATTGCATGCGGAGACCTTTCATACATGCCTTGTCCTGCGCTCTCAAACCTGAGGGGAAAGGCTGCATCGCTCCCACTTCTCAGATGGAAAAGAGGAGCTCAGGAATGTGAGGTCTTAGGTTCACTCTCACCTCTGGGTCAAGTGGCAAAGCAGGACCCAGTTCATCTGCCCTTACCCCGAGTCAAAAGCCTTGTGCTATGTGAGGTGTGCCGGGAAAACATGAACAAACTCACACTCTAGATGGGGACACTGACAACAGGAAAAGACACAAACAGCTCCACCCAAGTCTACGTCGTGAGTATGATGGCTATCTTGGCTGTCAACCTGACCGCATCTGGAAGAAACTAGAACGCACATGGCTGGGGGGCACCTGTGAAGAGCTTTTTCTTAATTAAATCATGTGGAGTGGGAAGACCCACTAACCTGGACCTTTGAGGTGGCAATATCCACCTTCAATCCGGGCCGAACTTTCTAATGGCAATCTATATAAAGGACATAGAAGAGGGAAGCTGGCTCTCTCTTTATCTGCTTGTTCTCCCTAGCAAGCCCGTTCCTTCACTGGCATTACAGCCTGTTTCTTTAGGATTCTGGCATACACTGAAGACCAGCTGAGACATTCAGCCTCATGGACTGAACAACTACTGGATTCTTGGGCTTTCTGTTGGTAGACACCCATTGTTGGACTAGCTGGACCACAGCTGTAAGCCATTCTAATAAATCATACATGCATAGAAGAGAGAGGGAGGGAAGGAGGGACAAAGGGAGGGAGGGATGGAGAAGCGGGGAGAGAGAGAGAAAGAGAGAGAGAGAGAGAGAGAGAGAGAGAGAGAGAGAGAGAGAGATTGATTCATTCTATCAGTTCTGTTCCTCTGGAGACCCTGACTGATACTATGAACAAATGAGCTCCCTGGAATTACTTACAGAAGCAGAAGCAAGCAGTTACTCACAGGAACATGGGTGACTAAAGGTGGCAGTATCTCTGAAAAGCCTACTTTTCATGGTGAAGAAGCATAAAAACACCATCCCTTGGTATAACTCTCAGGTAGCTCCACCAATGGGTCACTTGTATATAATCTCGGGGCAAGGCCTCATAAATTTACAAAATTATATAAGTTTTTTAAGCCCTGAAGTTGTATGACTTTCCTAAGTCATATGAACCTCTCTTCTTCCTCCAGGGGAGATGAAAACACACACAGATGCACAGACACACACAGAGATAAATACACACACACAGAGATACAGACACACACACACACACACCACTCTGCCTTTTCCTTCCCTCCTAAACTCTCCCTTCCCCTGTTCCTGTGTTGTTTCCTGAGCCTTGTAGGGAGAGGACTGAGGTGATATAAATGTGCAATTATTTTCTTCTATTTATGGCTGAGCCACAATGACAGTCATTTATTCTTAACCAGCTTGACTGGTTATGACTCTCCACAGTCACCACTGCCCACTGTGAAGAAAGAAGTTACTCTTGGTGACCAGCCAAGTGTACTAGCAGCTCTAACAATCTATAGGCAAAACCACAAGTATTTACAGAGCACATCACATCTGCTTAACAATAGCCCTGACCTCTTCACTGGAACCTATGACTTCCTTAGCAACAGGTTTCTTATCCCGGCCTATAGTACCAACCCTGAGTTCCTATTTGTAGAGTGGGCCTCTAATCCATTTGACAATTGGTTGTGCCCATAGCAATCGTGACACTATTATACCAGCAGGCACATCTTGCCTGGCATGTTGGTAGTATGATATGCAAGGTCTACAACATGTCGGTCACAGTTCTGTCCCAGCAGCCTGCATAGAACCTTCTGAAACAATGCAAGTCAGCCAACAGGGAGGGAGCTTCAGCCTTGACTCAGTTTGACTTCTTCATGTTTTTAACCAAAGCATAGTGTCTTCAGCACATGGACTGATAACCCATAATAACCCATCTGCTTCTGGGTTATTATGAACAGCAGTGGCAAGAACCTTTATGATTGGTGGGCCAGGGACCTCCTTATTTGGGATTGGTTCTAATGCTTTGTCTTAATTCAGCTCCCAGAATCACACAGGAATCTGCATGGTCAGACACTAAAGGAAGCCCGCCCCCAGTTGGCTTTGATTGGGAAATAATGTTGCCAACAGCCAATGGCTGCGCAGGGTGAAAGAGGTGGGACTTTTAGATTGCACAAGCAAGAAACAGAGGTAGGAGAGGAGGAAACTCGGGACTTGGAAGCTGAGGGATTAGATGTGAGGACTGCAGGAAAGAAAACAACCAGCCATGTAAGAATTCAGGAAAGTGGCCCTAGAGACCACTCCCCGAGTGGGTCTGGGGTAGCAGAGATGAAATGTTGATTTAACAAGTTGACTCAGGGAAGTCGGAGAGGAGAATGTTTGCTAGCCTCAGAGAAGATTAGAAATGCCCAGCCATTGAGCTAGTCAAGGCATATCAAAATTAGCTGGTGTGTGTGTGTGTGTGTGTGTGTGTGTGTGTGTGTGTGTGTGATTTGTGAATCCAGAGAGTTCTTGGGTGGGTGCAATATACACAACTTGCCGAGAGCCAAAGTGATTTAATTAATTCACCGCTGCACCTCCCTAGGCAATAGTTGACAGAGAAGTAGCCCATTCCTCAGCAATTCTATATTATTTGATAACCCTCTGACTTCTGAGTGTGCCTTTTCTCACTCCTCCCGTGTACTTTTGTTAAATTCTATAGCAAACAAACAAACAACAAAAAGTCTCTTCTTCCAGGTGCTTTTACACATCTGTAAGGCATCAATGATTAAATATAATGACACCATCTGCTGGGTGTGAGAAGGAGCTCTGAAGGCCTGTCTCTGTCAGCTCGGAGAAAGTGTCTGTGGGTCTTGGGGTTCATCAGATAGTGAGACATTTAAAAGAATTAAAGCCAGACATAATGGTATACGCCTTTCAACACAGCACTTGGGAGGCAGAGGCAGGCATCTCTGTTGAGTTCAAGGCCAGCCTGGTCTACATTAGTGAGTTTCAGGACAGCTAGAGCTACATAGTGACATGCTATTTCAAAAAAATAATAAATGAAGAAAAAACTTTCCTCCCAATCTAAGTAGTCCAGAAGGTGAGCACGCCTGACTGCTGTGCTCCTGCCTTGAGCCATCGGGAAGGTTTTGCCTTCTTGATGTATCATGAACTTTTCCTTCCTCTGGATTAAAGGTGGGGTGAGCTTGAGGAATGTCTTCTGTCTTTTCTACCCTTTTCCTCCTCCCTGTCTGGTTCTTCTCATGGGTTCCGAGTTCTGGGCTCTCAGAACGGTCTTAAGCACTGATCTAATTTCACCTTCTTTTCCTTAGACCAGCTGTAAAATGGCAGCAAACACATCCATTTCCTCCCGAAGTTTTTCCACATTTCCCACCAAGTCAGAGACTAACATGGAGGACATCTTTGAGTCTTTTTCCTTTACACTTGGCAGTTCTTTCTAGGCAGACAGCTCAGCGGCCACTGCATGTTGGATGATCCACGGTAAAAGCCGTGGGACTCCACCCAGCCTCCTGATCTACCCACAAGTGTCACTTCTGGATATCTCCATTTACTTTCTAGTCCATCAGCTGTTGAGGGGATGCCCTCGTATTCATGTGGAGGACCCATTCATCAGTCAAGCACATCACCCCATGCCAGCCTAGAATCCCCATATCCATCCTTACACAGTTCAGCAGGCTGTATGTCTTATCACCAAGCACAGAACTACAGAAAGGAGATGTCCTGTCCCGTACTACACTGGAAAAGCGAACCACATTAGAATTGTCCCCTGGATACTGTGGAGCCTGGGCTGTGTCTCATCAAGGCAGTCATGCAACCGCCCCTCCCCACCTCCCTCATCTTTGAGTCTGTTGGTCCCCATCTGTGTTGTGTGGCATTTGCCCAAGGAGACTTGAGATACGGCACCAACAAATGACCAAAGAAATTATTCCAATCTAGCAATCAGGCAATGGGAAAGACCCCTAAGACTCCCCAGATACGAAGTCCACTGAGTCTTAAGGCAACTGGCCAGAGAAGATAGAATTGGACCTCACCACCACTAGGGAGTCTGTGCCACTCAACACTGACTACCAGGCTAAGAGAGAGAGAGAGAGAGAGAGACTGCAGACACATGGCAATAGGGTAGGGTTGGGGGGGGGGGGGTGACACTGTTTAGGAAGATCTGGAATCCCAAGCGCCTGGCTCAAATATGAGGCTGGCAGCCAGCTTCAGGGGTCAGATAACTGGATGCCCTGCCTTCCTGCCATTCCAAAGCCTCTTGGTCCTTGAGTGTCCCTGAAGAGAGGCCTGTCCAAGACGGACAGAGGGAAAGAGTTGGGATACAAACACTGCCATCTTTGGCCTATTTTGATAGCCTTCTTCCTAGCACCACATTGGCCCCCAGATCTTTGAACAGAGATAAAACAATGGTCTCCTCTGGGCAGAACAGAGGACCAGGGTTGTCTAGTTGACTTACAACCTGACAGAGGTTTTAGCACCTTGTAGTTAGCAACCAGGGTCCCTGAAGTGAGTTTCAACCCTGAGACCATGTAGATACCTTGGGGGGGGGGGAACAGCTCTCTTAAACCAAGGACTTCAAAAGTCTTTCTCTCCAAGGCTCACAAAAGTGTACTCAGGAGAACAAGGACGCTCGTTAGCTTCAAAACTGAAAACAAAAAATTGGTTCAAATGCTGGATTCCTCATCTGTGACCTTAAGCAAGTCACTCCCTCCTCGTGTCCTACACAAAACCAGACACAAAGCCAGGGTGACCTGGCATACTACGCCCTCCCAGGCCAGAGATGGTACAGAGAGGCAGCTAGTGATGCTTAGAAACTGTCCCCTCCCCCATCCATTTCTCCTTGGCTTTAATTGATCTTTACCTTTCTGATGTCCACCTGTGCCATTAACTGCCTGTGCGTGACCTGACACAGAACCTCTCTCTCTGGCATTCATAACCTCGGTGGGTCTTCAAATTTCATATCTTGGATGAGAATTTTCATCTCATGATAAACTAAGACTCCAGGTCAAAACCGAAGATGAGCCATAGCTGTAATAATCACAGCCAGGGGCTCAGCCCAGGTCTACAACCTTAGCCTAGCCCTTCCTCTCCCTGAGCCTCAGTTCATATCAGATCCCCTGCAGGCTGTATGGATGGTTTCCAGAGGAGCCTCCCTGTCCTATGGTGTGCCATTTCTGACACTGTGAGCCTCAGGTTGATGGGCTTTTAGCTCTGGCCACCTCAGACGCCACCAGGGGGAGTCATCTAGGAAGCCAAATGGAGAAGTCCCTTTGCTCCAGGCAGGTGGAACTTGCCAGTCTTTGTTTGTCCTTGATCTCTCGAAGGAGCACCTGCCTTGGGGTCTTACATTCACCCCAAATGCATACATCACACCTCTAAAATGTCTCCTTTCAAAAGGAGACTTCTTGACAACCAGCACCCACATACAAGCAACCTCCCCTACTTCCACCCCCTCTACCCCAGACACAGGCTCAGCGTTGACTGAGGTTACTCCACTGTGTGTGAGTGTGTGTGTGTGTGTGTGTGTGTGTGTGTGTGTGTCCTGCCTGGAAACTCCTCAATGGCAGTGTCTGGTCTGACCCATTTCTGTGTCCAGCCAGAGCCTGGCACATATTGGCAGAGTAAAAACATCAGCTGGAAACCCAGGGAGCTGGCTCAGCAGGTCAAGGGCTTGCTGTACAGGTGTGGGCACTACGGTTTAGATCCCCTGAACCCCTTATAAATGCCTGGTTCATTATCCCCACCTGTAAATCCCAGCATGTGATGTACAGAGACAAGGGATGCCCTGAGCAAGCTAGCTAGCTAGACCAGCCATATTAGCAAGCCCTGAGTTCAAATGAGAGACCCTTCCTCAATACGTGTGTGTGTGTGTGTGTGTGTGTGTGTGATTAAGATGGTGAGCAATCAAGAAAGACTCCATGATGTCATGGCTTCTATGTATATGTGAACACAAGCAATCATACATCTCATACACATACACAAGCAAAGAAAACAAAAATCTCCTGAGACCATGAATGAATCCTAAGCTGTCATCTAAGACAACTGTCAGCCAACAGGCCCTGCCCTGTACTGACGAGAGCTGATCCCCTGTGGGCAGCCACTGGATGAGTAATGAGCATTGACGCAGAACGCCCCATCCATCACCCCGCTAGAACCCCTTTCCTTAAAGAACATTAGGGAGCAAATGTATCATCGGTGACTGGAGACCCAATAAAGTAGGCACCTCGAGAAATTTAGTATTCAACTCGTAAAGGCCTTAAAAGCATTTCTCAATGATGAATGGCCTGGGGGGAGTCGTTCACTCGTCGCCGGGGGAGGAATAAAGATGGAAAATAATAGCATATCAATATTGCTGCGACTTAGTAGGATTAACCTGGGAGAATTAAGGTCCTTTCTGTCCCTGTTGCCTACATGTTCAGGTGCACCGGAGAGTACACCGTCGAGGTGACCTTCACCTTGACACCCGTGGACAAGGTCACCTCCCAGTGTGTCAGAACCTCCCATACCTTCGCTTTCCCTTTTCCTCCCCCGGGGCCTCAGAACATACCCTGGCTCAGCCATCCTCCCCACCATGGGGCTTCCAGGGCCAGCCTCCTCTTACCACTCTGCTGGCTGAGATTGAGGTCTTTATCTTGTGATGGCCATTCAGCCTACATGTGTTACGCCTTAGGACTAGACCCACCCCTCAAAGTGCTTGCAAAAGCCAGATATCTATACTATATTATATGTTTCTATACTGTTTCTGCAGTTTCTTGTGAAATGTAAACTATTCTGAAAGAAGATCTCGTAATGGGAAATATAACAGTGGGCTGATATGGCACCCTTGTGCTCCCTTCAAGACAGTGCCTAAGTCCTGCTGACTGAGGGACGGGGTTCATACAAACAGTGGCAATGCCTCTTCCTCCTGGAACCAGGCCCTCTCCTCCTCTGCCACCACCTGTTGCTGGTGTGTGGAAGACAAGAGTGCACTTATAGTTTAAAAAGATGGTGTAGTAAGTGACTCACGCCTTTAATCCCAGCACTCTGGAGGTAGAAGCAGGTAGGTCTCTGAGTTCAAAGCCAGCCTGATCTACAGAGAGAGTTCCAGGACAGCCAGGGCTACACAGAGAAACTCTGTCTCAAAATCCTCAATCCCCTCAAGAAAAAGAAAATAAAGGAAATTAGAACACTTACAGTCATTTTTCTGGAGCAATGGGAATGGGTGGACCTTCGTGGCTTTGATTTCTTAGTGTGATAGACAGAAGGAAGCCATCATCACCTCCAAAGAGGCGCATGACTTAATCCCCAGAACCTATGAGCATGGAAAGGGTGAAGGGTGTAGGGGAGGGACAGGGAGGGGGACTAAGGCCGCTCATCGGGTGACCCTGAGATGTGGGAGGCATCCTGGATCACCTGGCTAGGTCCAGAGTAGTTGCAGATCTTCTTGGTAGAAGAGGAAGATATGACAGACAGACAGACAGACAGACAGACAGACAGCTGAAGATACTACATAGCTGACTTTAAAAATGGAAGATGGGTCATGAACCAATGGGGGTAAGAAGCTTCTAGAAGTTCAACAACACAAGAAAACATTCTTCTGTAGGGCTTCCGACAGGATTACAGCCCCACCTATACTTTGATTTTTTTTAGCCCAGTGAATCCCAAAGAGGTCTGTCTCTATAATATGCATAGACAGACAGACAGACAGACAGACAGACAGACAGACAGACAGACAGACATGAGTATGGCTGTCAGCTAGGTGCTGTGTGCCAAGGCATTCCAAACAGTGGATTGTCCACAACATTCCAAGGCAGCTGTCGCACCGGGGTCAAGTATTCAGACACATGGGCCTGTGGGGGACATTTTACATTCAAATAGCAACGATCACTGTAATTATGAGAGTAACAACCTACCTACCGCGCTAACTGGGCATCTAAATAAATACTACGATTACTGTGGATTAAATCGTACGTGTATGTTTACAAATTCCTGAGTGGGCAGAGAGCAAATGGTCCTCCATGGTCTTAGCTTTCTGGTGTTATGATAAAGAGCATGCCCAAAAGCAACTTGGGGAGGAAAAGATTTATTTCAGCTTACAGCTTACATCCTGGAGGAAACTTGGGGCAAGAACCCGGAAGGAAGAACTGAAGCAGAAGCCATGGAGGATACTGCTCACTGGCTTGCTCCCAGCAACCCAAGGGTGTCAGTGCCCCCAGAGGGATGGGTTCTCCCGAGTTAACCTTTAGTCAAGACAATGGCCCGCAGACTTGCCTATAGCAAGTTTTGCTGGAACATTTTCTCAATTGAATTTCCATCTTCTCTGATAACTTTGGATGTTTTGTCAAGTTGACAAAATATTAATCAACACATTCAGGGCCTTTGCTTTGACATGCCCATTTGACCCTTCAACGTTAACGGTGAGCAGGGCAGGATAGCGTTCCCTATCCTCGTGTTATAAACGAGAAGCTGAAGCTCCAAGGGGGTAAGAGGCCTCACCAATCCAGAAAGCAACAGCACAGAGAGCAAAACTACGAGTTCATCCTTGTTTTTGAACTAAAAGAATAAAAAGAAAAAAAAGTCAGAAACTTCAGTTTGTGGATAAAACCTTTAAGATTTATTTAATTGTGTGTGTGTGTGTGTGTGTGTGTGTGTGTGTGTGTGTGTGTGTCTTTATGTAGACATGTGTAAGTGACTGTTATACCTTTGGAGGCCAGAAGAGTATCAGATCCCCTGGAGCTGGAGTTACAGGCAGTTAAAATGGATGCTGGGAACCAAGCTGAGGTCTTCTGTGGAAGCAGTGAGTACTCCTCACCTCTGGGCAATCTCTCCAGCCCCATGGAACGTTTCCTACAAGAGTTTAAGAATCAGGAGCAAATTACTCTCCCCACCGTACTCCATCCCCACCCCGAGCATCTGTAAAGATGGTCTGAGTGCAGGCATGTGGAGTGGGTGACAGATGCAGCAGTTGGGAAGAGCCAGAAGCAGTGAGGAGACACAGTAGTTCCCAGGAAAGGTAGCCACTATGCTGGGGGTTCTACAGTCCAGGTATTACTGGACAAAGCCAGAGCGCAAGTATCTTCCCAGGATCTGAGGGAGAGGGAGAAGTCTGTTATTCCAACTTCCAGATAGCAGCAAGGAGGCAGACGTAAAGGCTGGGAAGTGTATGCTGTGCGGGAGATGGGACAGCTTCACTGAGCTTCCTGAGGGTGAGTTAGAGGGAGGGAGAGAAAGAGAGAGAGAGAGAGAGAGAGAGAGAGAGAGAGAGAGAGAGAGAGAGAGAGAGAGAGAGAGAAAGGGAGAGAGAGAGAGAGAGAGAGAGAGAGAGAGAGAGGCATCACTACAGATACCATAGACATTAAAATACTTTTAAATGAATAATCTGATAATGCATAAAGTTTTACATTAATGAAATCTGAACATTTAGATAAACTGAAAAAAACTTTAAGCTCATCCAGCATGCTGACAAAGGAGTAAAAAACATAAATAGTTCTGTTGAGGAACTATTTAATATATTGAGGAAACATATCTGTCCTGGTGAGACTTTACTGTCAACTTGCTACCGCTTAGAGTCACCTGGGAAGAGGAAACTTCAACAGAAGAATTGCCTTGATCAATCAGACTGGCCTGTGGCCTCTCAGTGAGAGATTCGTTGACTGGTGACTGATGTGGCACCATCCTAAGCAGATCAGCCTGTGTTGTAGAGGAAAGCTAACTGAGTGCCAGACAGAGAACAAGCCTGTAACTGTTCTTATTTTTCAGTGGTTAAAACCATCCATCAGGCACTGATTATCACTTCACGTAAGTCCCTCTACTTTTTTTTTATTTATTTAACATTTTATTGATTCTTTGTGAATTTCACATCATGTCCCCCGATCCCACTCATCCCCCCATCCTTCCGCATCTGCCTTCAGCCTTGCAATCACCCTCTCCAAAAGAAATTTTAAAAAAAAATTTTTTTAATTAAAGAAAAAATTTGTCATGGAAGCTGCAAGGGTCATACAGTGCACCCTTTTTCCGTGTGACCTTGTGTCCCGTGGTGTACTCTTTTTCCCAAACAGCTTTACTTGCAAATGTTCATTGCAATGAGTCATTGGTCTGTGTCTTTCAGCCAGGCAGAGAAAGGCCAGAGAGTCAGAAGATCAAGGTCATGCCCCCTTAAGGACAAGCCCTATAATCCCTTGAGAACTGACACAGAGATAATCCAGGCCAAGGTGATCCAGACCCAGGATGGTCTTCACAAAGATGCTTTGAAGAAAGCATCTGCACTGGTCACCACCACCTCCCCATGGCCGGGGGTGGGGTGGGGGTGGGGTGCTGTGCTATATTCATCCGGCCAGGCTAGTAGTTGCAGCTCTTATGTGCCTGTCATCTTTATTCTACAGGGAGCTTGGTGCATCAGCCTCTGTCTAGAACAGGAGGATAAGGAGATGCCTCAAGGCCGGGGAAAATAGATGTAGAAATGCCATTCACTGAAGGACCAAGCTGGCTGATGCTGTGGTCTACATCCTGCTCACCGGACTCTGAATGCTCACAGCAAGCTGTGTAGAATCGTGATCTCTGATGCACCAAGGAGGAAAGGCTGGAAGAGCCCAGAGAAGCAGCAGATTCTCCTACTGTGCCAAGGGGCTCACCACTGGAAGACCTGAGGTCTTTGAACCTGCCTCTGAGCGAGGCTTAGGTAGGTCTTCTGTGTCCCTGACGGTTTCAGAACAGACTGGCCGACACCTTGCTATACAGAACAACAACCTCCAAGGAGGCCCATCTCTTAACTCTGGAAAGACATGCACAAGTGTTTTGCATATTCTGGTACTCTCCATTTTCATATATTTGCACATTTATATATGTCACTGTTACAAAGAGCTTTATTGGTACCTTCCAGTTAAGTCTACAGAAATGGGACAGGAATGGCCCATTATCCCATGTGACACACTGGGTTCATCAGGATGAGGAAGGTAGGAAGTCAGACATTGGCATCGGGAAGTAAGACGCTTGAGGCTGTTGGATTCAGGCACAGAGTGCTCAGGTCATGAGCCTAGGAGATCAATGACTTAGAGAAGCTGGGAAAGGAATGGACACAGACAGACAGACAGACAGACAGACAGACACAAACACACACACACACACACACACCTACCTCTAGGAAGAACATAGCTCAGCCCATATTTCGATTTTAGCCCAGGAAAACCTGTGACTCTCAGGATATTGAGACAACAAATGTCCATGGCTTAAAGCCAGTAGTGGACAGTAATGGGCGTGTCTGAGTCCACTGTGCCCACTGGGCAGTGAAGCAGGCAAAGATGTACAGGGATGAGTGGATGAGCCCCAGGGCCATGAGCAGAGCAGGGATGGAGCTCAGGGCTCTAACAGCTCCCAACTCCACTAACACGGGATTCTCTGGGCTTCAGAGTCCCCATCAAAGGCTTGAACTCTGTCTGCAAGGGCTTGTGCAGTTCTGGGTGCTTGATATGCCCTCAGGCCATGACTCTGACCTTTGTCCCCTTCGGCAGAGACTGACCTTAGCTTCTAGCAGACCTCCCAGGCAGACTCTGGGCTGGGACAGGTGACAGAGCAGTGCCCAGATGACTACCCCAGGCTCTGCCACAGGTGACTGCTGGTGACCTGACCTTTCTGTCTCTCCTCTGCCCACCTACTCACACAGCAGACCCGCCAGCCTACTTTCCCTGGGGGTCTAAAAGCAGAAATGAAGGGGTCTCGGACAGGTCAGAGGCGGATCCTTCACCCCACTCAAGGGAACCCGACTTTCTCCTGTCTCCCTCCCACTCCCTGCCCATTGGCCCATGCTCGGCAGACTGCTATGCCCCCCCTTTGTTACCTGCTCCCCAAGTCCAGCTCTCACACCATGTAGCTTGGCCAACATTCTCTCCTAAGGCCACAGAAACCATCACACACCTCCAAACCGAAACATCTTGATTTCCTTTTTTATAGAGACTGACCAGCTCCCTAAAGCACTTCAATTCCACACAAGGAAGTGAATTTTTTTTGTTTTGTTTTTTGTTTTATCGAGACATGGTTTCTCTGTGTAGCCCGGGCTGTCCTGGAACTCACTCTGTAGACCAGCCTGGCCTCGAACTCAGAAATCCGCCTGCCTCTGCCTCCCAAGTGCTGGGAGGAAGTGAATTTAGAAGAAGAGAAAGAAGAGGAGGAGGAGAAAGGAAAGATTGATTGACTGACTGATTGATTGATTGATTGATTGTTGATTGACTGATTCAATGCACCAAGAGGATACACAATTTCCTAAAGGTCACGAAACAAAGGCACGGAACCTCTTGGTTCCCACCTTTACCAGAACCCCTCCCCAGCATCTCTGCTGCTACCTGGCAACTTCCTCCAGCGATCTGAAGGACAGGGAGAGCAGCCAGGCTCACAGAGTCACATCCAAGACCACAGTGATGCTATTCTTTCCTCGAGTGAGCCCCGCCCACCCAGTGCTAGATTTAGCCATTTAATGCAGCCGAGCCTGCCCCAGCTCTGCCTCTGAGATTAGCTCCGCAGCTTTGAACGCCTGCCCAGAGACACTCAGCTTAAAACACCGGGAAACAGAACAGAAAAGAGAAAGAAAAAAAATAGAAAGAGGAAAAAAAAAAAAAACCATCGACCACATTTAATGGAGCCGTCAGCTAGTGGATCTGACCCGTCCATTATGCGGCCCTGCCCGCCCGGGGAGCCCAGCCACGCGGCTTGACCACAGCATTAGACGACATCAGCCCACAGGCCAGGCTGGGAAAGAGCCACCCTCAGCCTGAGCCTGGGGGCTGGCCACGAGTCCTCAAGGCTCAGGTCCTCGGGGATTCTCCATGCCACAGGCCACAAGGCCGCAGGCCACACCAGATATGGCTCCCTCTTTCTCACTCAGGACCCCAACTCAAGGACGGGTCTCTGAGGTCTGTCCATGGAGCATGGCATCTGGGAGGTACCTTGAGACCCTGTCCACATAGGGAGCTCACTGCTAATGCCTGGGAGCCGCCATTTTAGCTTCTTTTAGCTGTTTAAAAATCCCCCTCATGCCCCACATCCAAGGCAGGAGACAGTCTCATAAAATGTGTACCAAGGATAGTCACAGCTGGCAGATCAGGAGAGAGGGAGCTGGTGTGTGAGGAAAGGGGATGTTGGTCTGGTCTCCCAGCTCTTGAGAGTTGTAGGCTAGTCGACATTCCTGAGACGTCCTGAAGGACAGCTTCAGTCCACTCACAGATTTATCTGATGACAGAGTTCCCCCATCTCTGTCCGACATCCATGACGATCTGAAAAGGTGTGCCTAGGGAATGTTCTCTGGGAAGTGGTGCTTTTGGGTATGAGTCCATCCTCTCTCCCCACCCGAGATCATAGGCTCAGTTATGAGGGCAGCAGAGGTAACTCTAACCTTAATGACAAGCTGTCTAAGAATCATAGAGACAAAATTCACAAAATCACAGGAGGGATAGTCTTACTCCTTGCTGGGAATAGTAAGACCCTGTGTACCCACCGCACTCAGAGGAGGGAGAATTCAGCCATGGGAATTGGGACTCCCTGGTCCAGAGTCTTACCTGAAAGCAGGGATGGGGGACTCCTTACCCCTTGGGATTGTTTCTATGAGCTCATGAGTGGCTACAGGTCGCCGTGGAGTCTGGGCCAGATGCCTGGGAGTCTGTCTTAGGTTTTTGCCTTTCCCTGTGGTCACTCATGGCCCTGGAAAAACTTCAGCCTCCCTATGCTGGTGGCCAGAAGGCTGACCCCCACCCCAGAGAAACCTCTGCAGGGGTTCTGAGCTCATAGTGAAAAGTGTTCTGAGATCTACCAGCTAGGATTTGCTGAGCACATTCTCTGAGCTGGCCTGTGTAAGTGCCTCAGTTTACCTCATCCTGTATGGCCACGCCTGCCCTGATGATGGTGGCCAGCTCTGCAGCAGCAATCTCTCAGGCATAGAGGCCTCAGCTCCTGGTGAACTTTCCTAGCTCCCGTCTCCGCTGTGGCTCTCTCCACTGACCTTGTATGGGCCTGAGATCATGGCTGCTTGATGTGTTAGAAACTACAACTTCCATTTGACTCACTGGAGTTCCCCTCACAGACCCAGACAGTCGCCCCGTAATGCCTAGTACAGCATCCACTTGACCCTGTGGGGACATCCCCCACGGACTCAGACACTATGCACTGAGAAAACCCAGGTCACAGAGAGACACCGAGGTCACGCAGGCCCAGCTGAGGTCCCTGCAGACATTAGCCTTGGTCAACATAAAATGGAGGAAACCTTCAAAACGCCCCCCAGCCACAATCTGACCACAGCCATGTGAGAAAGCTAGACCAGGACTGCTGGTCCCTCTGAGCACATGACAGGGAAATGACTGCTAAGTCCCAAGTCTCTGAGTATGGACGGCACTTCATGTGGTAGTGGGTGGCAGGTGTCTTAGGCTTACTATTGTTGTGATGAAACACCAGGACAAAAACCACTTTCTTGAAGGAAGGATTTCTTTGGCTCACACTTCTGCATGACCGCACATCATTGAAGGAGGTCAGGACAGGAACAAGCAGGCAGGAGTCGGTGCAGAGGCCATGGAGGAATGCTGCTTACAGGATAGCTCAGCCAGCTTTCTTATAGGATCCAGGACTCATCCCAGGAGTGGCTCCACCCACAATGGGCTGGATCTTCCTCCATCAATCACTAACTAAGAAAATATTCTATAGGTTTACCTATGGACTGATCTTATGGAAAGAGCCTCTCAACCAAGGCTCCCTCCTCTCAGGTGAGTATGCTCCCGTTAAGCTGACATAAAAGTAACCAGGTCATTTGACAAGTAGCTTCTGCAAACAGCCTTGTCTTGGGTGGGTAACCTGTCCTACCCTGGGTGGGTAACCTGCCCTACCCTGGATCAGAGGAGGTACCCAGTTCTCTGTCCTATGACAGAATCTGGGTCACATGACAATGTTCTGGTCCCACGATGGTGTCTGTACCCCATTGTCCTGTGGGTCATCTTCTACCAGGCCCTATGACAGCATCCTCAATTCCCATGATGTTATCTAAGTCCCTTGGCTGCATCTCTGTCCCTATAGGGTCTGGGTAGGTATGGGCACACATAACTCTGGCTAAGTCTTAACTCCTGAAGATCCAGGAGGGCTTTAGCTCCCAAAGTTGTCCATACTGGCTGCTGGATTATAGCATCATATATGAGTCATAATGGAAAACTGGGTCTGTGGTGCATGTGAATTCTCTGAATCCTTTCTCAAACAGCTCTTTAACAAAAAACTGTCCCAAATGAGCATCCAGGCTGTGAAGCCATGGCGGGGAGCCCATGTGTGCCCACCACAGGCCACTGCCTCTCTCTAAGAGAGTCCATGGTGGATGCTCAGGCCTCAGTCGCAGCCTGCCCACGCCCTGCCACAGCTCTGTCCCCAGAGGCAGTTTTCTTCTCCATAAGCCTCATTTTCGATTGGCTAGGATAGACTAAGGACTCTTCTGGGGCTCCAGACACTGTGGTCACTGGCTGCTTTTTTCACAGAGCTGACACCAAACATGATGGAGGCTTACCTTCTGCCTTCTCAACTTCCTCAGACTACATAGTCTTCACAGGAAGGACAGGCCAGGGACCATAACGAAGACAAACCTGATATTTGGGTCCTTAGAGCCAACCACCCCCACTCTCAGAGAAAGCCCTGTCGATGGGCCCTGAAACCTCCACCAGAAGTCCCCAGGCCACCTGGGGCTCTGTGAAGACAGCTTGAAGGGACCCAGGGAGCATCTTTCTCCACCCCTACAGACTTTTCACCATGGTCCCTCAAGGGCCATACCACCCCTTCTGCCCGACCCCAGGTACTTCTGCCTATGTCCACCCCACTAGCCTCCAAGGTTGAGCTGCAAGGGTGAGTGAGACACCTCCGCACCCCAGGCTTCTACTGGCTCCATCCAGAAAGCCAATGGAACTGAAGGAGGAGGGGCCACTCAATCGACAGGCCCAGAGTGTGAAGCCTCTGGGCAGCTGCTGTCTTCCTCCTCCATTGAAGCTTCTGGGGCATGGAGGGGAAGGGTGCTCCACCGTGCCCCACCCTCACAGTGGGCAAGGGCCAGTTCTTAGGCTGGCAGCATTTCCTGCTGAGGGTGGATGAGCCACTCAGAGCCTCAAGGACTCCGAGCTCAGGACATGGCAGCGAGTACATTGCTGTGTGAATTCACATGTGCCTCTGTTCTGGGTCTCTTGCTTCTGAAGTTCCCCTCCAAGAGTTTAGAACACATATACTGCCCCCAACCCTAGACTCACATCTGGAGATACACCGTCGGTGCTGGGTAGGACAACCACTGGCCTAGGGCAAGCAGCCATGGTCTCATGGAAGCTTGGGCAAGTGACCAGCCTTCGGTGTCACAGTGTCCTCACCTGTGAAAGGGGACAGTGAGGCAGCAGCTGCCTCCTGGGCTGTGTGAAGTTCAAAGTGACACTCAGGAAGCTCAATGCTGTGCCTGTCCTCAGCCCACCCTGATTATCCTCACCCCATCCCTACCCTGTGCCGAGTCAGGGTTAGCAGGAAGGACATGTATCCATTCAGTGCACTCCACCAGGACCAGGGGAAGAAGGACAAGCAGAGGGAATCGAGGATGAAGAGGGGTGGGGGTCTGCGTCCGTTCCTACTTCTTTACCAAAAGCAGATTAGAAGTTCAGGGTGGGGCTGGAGAGATGGCTCAGCGGTTAAGAGCACTGACTGCACTTCCAGAGGTCCCGAGTTCAAATTCTAGCAACCACATGGTGGCTCACAACCATCTGTAATGAGATCTGATGCCCTCTTCTGGTGTGTCTGAAGACAGCTACAGTGTATTCATATATAATAAATAAATAAATCTTTAAAAAAGAAGAAGAAGAAGAAGAAGAAGAAGAAGAAGTTCAGGGTGTGGACTGTGCTTTCTCCACTCCTGTCTGCTTCCCCAGACAACCTTTCGTCACATGTTTGCAGCCCACAACGTTCATTACCTCCTTCAGCACTCATTTATTGAGCTCCTATTGTATGCAAGCCCCGCACCAGACACTGAGGAGCACACAGAGAATAGAAGAAAGGCTGGGAGACTGCCAGGAAAATGGACGAGTCACGGAAGCTGAGGGAGTGCCTAACTGCGGGGCCACGGCCCCCTTGCGGGGCCTCCCTTGGAGGTAACAGGTTCCTGTGCTCCTTTAGGCTTAGGCTAAGAGCTAAACCTTGACCAGAGTAGATGAGGTTCCTAGAAGGGCGTGGGTACCAGCATCCTACTAAGGGAGACAGGAAGCAGCTGACAGGGGGTGAGCAGAAGGAGAAGCATCCCAGAGCCTGTCAGAGGGAGCAGAGGCTGGAAGGATTGCTGTACAGAGGGCCTCTGTTGGGACTTAGTGGGTGTCTGAGTGGCAGTGTCCTGGGCAGGGTAGGGCACAGCAAGGCCAGAGGCAGGGCAGGTCAGGCACATTCCTGAGGTGCAGTTGAGTATGGCCTGAGGTGAGGAGGGGAAGCAGCAACGCAGACAGCTGTGGGCTTTGTGAGGCAGGAGAAGGCTCAGGGGTTTCTCCATCAGAGGCAGGGACCTATGCAAGGGTTAAGTGAGTAGCAATATCCGGACTCCTCGAAATACATTGGAGGGATGTCCTTGCTTGCCCCCTCCACGCACATACACCAGCCTACATGCTCCACCCAACCCACAATGGCCAAAGTGTTCTGGGTCTTCTGAGGGACGGAGCCAAACTCCAGCTCTCTGGAGCTGGCCAGGCTGTCACTCCAGCAAAAGGCTCTGTTCCCCTGGGTACGGAAGGGCCTGAGGTACCAACCCTCTGCTCCACAGCTCCCATCTGGCCTGTTATGGTTCAAGTCAGGGTCACAGAGTTTTTGATTCAGCTCGATTAGCCCCGTCCCCAGCCCCCCCTCCCCCCGATTTCCTTGTCCTGACTTCCATCCGCTCACGGGCACAATCCCCACATTCCCTTCTGTCTCCAGGAAGAACTTGACCCCTCCCCAACACACCCCGGCCACACTGCCCTCCAAGGGGCCCCAAGAAGCATCACCCACTTCAGGTAGCTTACCCCAAAGGAGACTGGGACCTCCTCAAAAGATCTGCACTCGCACTCTGGGGACCAGCACTGTCCCTGAGGCTCCCAAGTTGAATTCCCTCCCATCCCTTCCTAGGTTTCAGCTGCCACCAGGGGGACATACGCCCAGCACACTGCGACCCCGCACTCCCTCATTCAGACGTGACCTTTGATATCTCGGGTAGAGTGTAAATTACATGTCGCCAGCATAAAATATTAAACCCGATTTATACTTAATTATTGATGCTATTATGTATTCCATAGTAATGGCAGCAGAAATCGCAGCCCTGTCCGTGACCAGTAAATAGCTTTTCTACATTAGTCCTTGAGGTAAGAACCCAAGCTGCGTGCCTTCTTCCCTGGGTGATTGATGACAATGGGGAAGTTCGTAAATAGTCTTCCAGAAATATTTCTCTGGCCGTGTACAGCTCCGAAGGAAGGGGGGGGTTAATTATCGGGGCGGCTGGGCGGATGCAGCTCCCCACCCGGGAACAGCGGGCTGAGGCTTGAGAGATGGGGACGGTTTAAGCAAAACCGCGCTGAGTGGCTTTGGGGAGGGCAGCGGAGGACCGCAGCGGTTTGCCGGAGGCTTGAAGTCACATGTAACCTTCCCATGGACATGGGGGTTTGGGTTTTTATTGAAACATTAATAATTCCGGTTTCTTGTAAAATATTCATGGTTCCTGCAGCTGCTTGCAAACACACTCTCCGCCACTGCTTTTAATTTCCACCTTGCCCCGTGCAGGCCTCGGCCGTCGACCACCCGTGGTTCTCAGGCTGTTTATTAAGTGGAGGGAACGGTGGCCATCGGGCGGTCAGGAGCATCGAGCTCCGGGTTTCTCTGCAGCAAGCTGGTCCTGAGCCAGGGAGGCCAAGAGTGGGCAGGACCGCCACTGGGCGGGCCAAGTGAGTGCTGTGAGGGCCAGTAGCTTCTCACTAAGTGGACATCGGAGGCAATCAGGCAGCAGGACACTAGAAGGCAGAGGCCCGGTGAAGAGAGAAGGAAGAGCCATTCTGATGTTGGGAGAGCAGTGTGGCAGCCCAAGGTGGGTCAGGAGAGCCGAGCCAAGGGGCTAAAGGATGAACTTTAGAACAGAGACCTGGTCCCTGCTCCACTCGGCCCCCCTGCAGCTACGTAGCCTTGGCAAGTTTCTTACCCACTCTGAGCCTCCTTGGGGAAATGGGTGTCATAAGGGCCTGTGACAGTGTGACCGTGTGACTGTGTGACAGTGGCTGCAGCAGCTGGGGCTGTTCGCAGGCAAAGCCTGTGGATATCAGAACACAGAGAGGTTTTGTCACCTAAAGTCCCGCCCTTTTGTAGAGCTGATGAAAGATGAAGCCAGAGAGAAAGGGTGACAGCTATAGGTGCCACCCACTCCTGGGAGTGGAACTCATTTTTCTAGCCCCAAAATCCAGATTCTTTAAAACCAGAGTCCACACATCCTGAGAACATGACCAAAGAGGGTCCCTTCATAGACCCCCGTCCTACCCAGTGCCACCCGCACCATCCCAAAAAGCCACTACGAAAAGAACCTGTTCTCATCTCCTGCCAGACTCAATCCATGAGCTAGGACAGACACCTTCCACTCAGGGACAATTTTGGATCATCCTAAACCTCCAACTACAGTGTGGCCCTCCAGAGACCAAATAGGCTCCTAGCACAAGTGCACCCCCTGGACGGAGCCCTGAGTAGATTTCCTCTGCTCGGCAAGTTTATAAAGGAGACAGACCTAGAGAGGTCAAATGACTTATCAAAAGTTGTACAAACATGAACGGGACCACAGCACCTGTGGGATGTGGAGAATTAGCTCAAGGCCTACCAGTTGTGACCACAAGGCCACCATGTTTGTTTCCAAGGCTCATCCTTTTCTGTGCCTCTATGATAGTCTGTGTGTTGGCCCACAGCTGGACACGCAGGACCCCTGCCCAAATCCAACTAGCAAAACTCCCAACCCTCATCTCATCCCAACCTCAGCTGGAGGTACCAGGTAGTGTCAGCATCTAGTGCTAGAGAGGCCTCCTGGAGCTCCAGCACACTGGTGAGACATGATTGGCCCACCAGCCCCCAAAGCTAAAGGGTGGCTCATAACACCGCTGGAAACAGAGGACCCAGCATCAGAAGCTTGTACCACAAGCTCTCTCATGGGCCCTAAGATGACTTTCCTTCTCCCCTTGACCCTAAAACCACATGTAATTTGTTATTAGTCACACACAAGCCTCAGGGCATAAAAAGCAGAAACTGGGTCCAGAGATAGGGCTCAGTCACTGCTTGCTGCAGGAGAGTGAGGACAGTTTGACCCCTCTTGGCCCCGTAGAAAGCTGGGTGTACTAGTGAACATTGTGAGCCCAGTACTGTGAGCCGGGAAGGAAAGACAACAGGATCTGCAGGACTTGAGGACCAGCCATCCAGTGCTTTCCAGGCCCATGAGGCACCCTGACACCAACCTCTGGCCTCCTATGCATGTGCCCACATGCATACATGTTCACACATGCACATGTGAACACGTGTGCAAAGATACACATGAAGGAAAAGCAGAAAGCTCAGTAACGGATAAAAGTCCTAACAGGGCAGAGACGGCCATGTGCCCTTCTTTGCACTTAGCCTAAGTAACTGTCCTGTGGGTTGACTTTGTTTCCTTTTAAAAAAACATTTATTTTGCTTGTTTTTATATTTGTTTAAGTTTATTTATGTAATGTGCACGTGTGTCTTGGCTGTACGTATGTATATGTACCTCCTGTGTTCCTGATACCAACAGAGGTCAGGAGAGGAAGACTCCCTGATGCTGTAGTTGCAGGTGGCTGGGAGCCACCATGTGGGAACAGGGAACTTCTTCAAGAGCAACAAGTGCTCTTAACTGTAGAACCAGCTCTCCAGCCTGAATATTTTATTTTTAACTAAATGTATGTGTGTTTGGGTATGTGCACCATGTATATGCAGTACCTGTAGAGGCCAGAAGAGGGCATCAGATCCCCTGGAGCTAGAGTTACAGGGAGTTGTGAGCCACCCAGCATGGGTAACTGGGAACTGAATTTGGGTCCTCAGAAAGCCAGCAAGCACTCTTAGGGATATTTGTCTGTTGTGGAGTCAGCTAGCAGGACTAGACCCTTGCAGACATAGCTGGGGGGTCCAAAGTCTGGATGCTGGACAGGCCTGCTGGGGTGTTGGGAGAGGCACTAGAGTCCAGACTACATCTCAGAGAAGTTTCAGGGTCCTTGAAGAAGTAAGAACAGGCCTGAAGCCTAAGGTCTGCTTCAAGACTTGCTGTTATGTCACTGTGTGACTCTGTGCTAGTTACTTCCTGTTTCTGGGACCCTCTTAGAAGATTCTGACTGTAGATCTGAAAAGAAACAGATTTTACAACCTGCTAGCTCTGAGATTTGCTTTGAGCAAGACAAATAAAGAAAAAGATATGTTTTTATGTAAAGCCAAGTATACGCCAAGAGCCAAGGAGAGACCAGGGGCAAGTGACTGGGTGTGGCAGATACCCAGATGGTAAAGGACCTGGGATTTCAAGGTGATTTGGCTAACATCTGGAGATACAGAGAAGACAGAGGAAATACAGTTGCTCTGAGAGGCTCTGAGTGGGGACAGGGCAATGGAAGTCCTGCTATGGGCACAGATGAAATGATTCACATGGCATCTGGCATTGACTCGGAAACTGAACACTCCTCTAAGCCGCAAGTAACCCTCAGCCCTCAGGAAATAACTGCTGTACGCAAGGCGGGCGGAGGGATCTGGGACAGTGAGGGTGATGGGGGTGGGGCAATGTGCCTGCAAAGGAAAGCAGGCAATGTGCCTGGGGGAAGTGGCATGTCTAAGGACGCAGCATAGATGCTGCAGGGTGACAGGCAGCAAGTGGTCTTCTCCCCAGAGCATGGATCCCCTGTGGGTCCAGAAGGGGAGGAACAAAATACTCAGTCTATCAGGCTGCGTTTGATTACACCTACAAACATCGTGACAGTGGACTGACCAAGAGGAAGGTGTGCTGAATAAGCTTCATGTCAACTTGACATGAGCTATAGTCATCTGAGAGGAGGGAGTCTAAGCTGAGAAAATGCCCCCATAAGATTGGGCTGTGGGACGCCGGGCAGTGGTGGCACATGCCTTTAGTCCCAGCACTTGGGAGGCAGAGGCAGGCGGATTTCTGAGTTCGAGGCCAGCCTGGTCTATAGCGTGAGTTCCAGGACAGCCAGGGCTACACAGAGAAACCTTGTCTCAAAAAAAAAAAAAAAAGGATTGGGCTGTGGGCTAGCCTGTAGCACATTTTCTTAATTAGTCATTGATGTGGGAGGGCCCAGCCCACTATGGGTGGGACCATCCCTGAGATGGTGATCCTTGGTTCTGTAAGAAAGCAGACTGAGTAAGCCAGTAAGCAACACCCTTCCATGGCCTCTGCATCAGCCTCTGCTTCCAGGTTGTTACCCTGCTTGAGTTCCTCTCCTGACTTTCTTTGATGATGAACAGTGATAGGGAAGTGTGAGCCAAACAAACCCTTTCCTCCCTAAGTTGCTTTGGTCCCGATGTTTCGTCACAGTAATAGAAACCCTGACTATGACAGAAGGTTTGTGTGTGTTCCATTGTCAGGAAGCAGGGGCTCAAGTGTAACATCTGATGGTGTCGGATCTCTGTTTCTTATTTTTTTTCTCTTTTGTCATCTTTGGTACATGGCTTCCATCCTTGCAATAGGTAGCTTTGTGTTCCAAAATGGCGGCTGATGCTTTAGCTATCCGGTCTGAATTCCAGATGTGAAGACAGGGCCATAGATATAGTCATATAGTCAACACTGAGCTGGCAGGTGGACTTGGAAAGGTGACTTTTAGGGCTAAGGACGCAGCTCAGTTGGTAGAGTGTTTTGCTTAGCACGTGTGAGGCCTGGGGTGGATCCCAAGTGCTGCATACACTCATACACATAGAGGGGTGCCGAGGCATACACGCATCTGGGAAGAGGGGCACGCCTATAACGTCAGCACTGGGGAGGTGGAAGCAGGAGGATGAGAAGTTAGGAATATCTTGAGCAACACAGTAACTCAGTGAGCCCATCCTGAACTACACAAAACCCTGCAAAAACATACCAAACGAACAAAAAGTCAGAAAAGCAAACAAGTTAGAGTAAGTGAAAATTGGGCACGCCAACTTCTGCAGGGGGTCCTGTGTCTGCTCTTTGGAACAAAACCTCCACTGGCGTCATGCCTTCCATGTGACCACCCTTCTCCCAACCTTGTCTCCTCCAGGTCAGCTGTCCCGAGTCCTCACCCACCCTGTACAGCACAGGCTAATAGGGGATGGGCTGACAGGCTCGCAGTGTGCCTGTACCCCGAGGTCTCAGTTGGGAATGGAGGAGTGAAGACTCCCAGCTCAGCCACCAGGAAGAAAACAACTCCAGGAAGAAGCAACAGCCATGAGGCCCAGAGATGAGAGAGGAAGGAGAGGAGCTGGAGGGACTGAAGCTAACTGGAGCTCCCTAAGGCTTTCTGGTTCTAGAAGAAGCGGCCGGCGGTGGACAGAAGGCTGGGGAGGTTCAGCTAGGTTGACCCGCCTGTTCTGGCTACACAGCCTGCTGACCTATCCAAAGGGAAACTGTCGTCCTTCCAGCTGCTCTGGTCTGACCTGAAATATTCCAGGAATCCTCATAGCTAGACAGTGGTTTCCCAGAATCCCACTATTCATCTTTCCAAACAATTTTTTTAATTATGTGTATGTGCACATATGTGTACATGCCCACAGAGTCCAGAGGAGGGCATCAGGTCCCTGGAGTTAGGGTTGCAGAGAGTCGTGAGCCACCAGACATGGGTGCTGGGAATCACACTTGGCCTCTGGGACAGCAACAAGCATCCCGAGTAGATGAGCCACCTCCACAGACCCTATTCCTTTTTTTGAAATGTTATAGAGCCCCGCCCCACCCCGCCCCACCCGCCCCACCGCACCAGCTCTCTGTGACAATGGCTGCTGTGAGGCCACTTTGGAGGTTTTTACAGAGCATGAAAATGGTGATTCAGCAGGGAACCCTGATTCTCTCCCACCCAACTCTTCACCTTCCTGGGGCTACCATTTCTTCTGAACAATATTTGGTCTCTGTGTTGCCAAGAAAGGTTTGCAGAGAAAACCAGTGTGGTTTGAGCAAATCCCCAACATGGTGTAGACAGCAGCAGCTCAAGGGCCTCCTTCCTCTCAGGTTCCCAAGAGGTCTGAGGGCAGCTATCATACAGCCCAAGTATGCCCTTTCCAGGAGCTCACCAGAAAGCACTCGCCAGGAAGGAAGGAAGGAAGGAAGGAAGGAAGGAGGGAGAGGAGGAGGAGGAGGAGGAGGAGGAAGAGGAAGCTACTCCTTGCCTACTGGTCCAGAGCTCCCCTACCAAGTGGGAGATGGACAAAGAGGACTTGGCCCCTCTTGTCAGCATACAACCCCAAGTTGGTGACAAACTCTGATAGCATTCTTTTGTCTCCTCGCTCCCCAAACCCCTCTGGTCTCTGGCCCAGCTCAGCGGGTGGGGAAGGGGGGTCCCTCAGCTCAGTGGAGGTAGAGGCAAGACCTACAGTTTAACAAATGCTAGCAGGCACCCATATGCAGTGATCACCTGAAGTTTCTTGAACACCACTAGACGAAGGAAAATTCAAAACTATATGGCTAATCAGAGATTCAGGATTGCTACTTGGGAAGCTGAGGCAGGAGGATTGGAAATTCAAGGGCGCAAATCCAAGGCCAGTCCGGGCAAGTCAGTGAGACCCTTATGTGGAAACAGGGGCCTGCCTAGCATGTGTGAGGCCCTAAGTGTCATAGCCAGCACTGTGGCACAATGTTACTTTGTATCTGACTTAAGACTTGACTCAGGCCAGGCAGTGGTGGTGCACGCCTTTAATCCCAGCACTTGGGAGGCAGAGGCAGGCGGATTTCTGAGTTTGAGGCCAGCCTGGTCTACAGAGTGAGTTCCAGGACAGCCAGGGCTATACAGAGAAACCCTGTCTCGAACAACAGAAAAAAAAAAAAAAAAAAAGACTTGACTCAGATGCTGAGAGTCACTGTCTGTGGAGTGAGGTGTCTGTGGGATTTTTGCAGCTTTAGTTTTTATCTTTCGTTGCATCCCCTAGATTGTCAGCCATAAGCTCCAGTTATTGTGACAGTCACAGCAGAGCACGTGAGCCCTTTGTTGGGGACTCTGAGTCCTCTGTCCACGAGTGCTAGCTGACCCTACTCCCGAACTGTGGCCTCATGGGGGCTTGGCTCTTTGCTCTTGCCACACTTGTCCCCCAAGTACCCCTACAAAGGCCTGATCTGGGACTCCTGGCTCAGATCCTTCCACATGCCCCCACAGACAGCATGCTTTCTTCCATGACCTGCAGCCAACAGGAGCTTGTCGCTCAGGGAACACCGTGGACGCCACCAGCGTTCCTCAGCTCAGAAGCCTCGACCAAGCCTGAGCTCCGCCCACACCTGCTGCCTTGCCCCTATGCCAGGTTCTAGGACGATCCGGTCTGTCCTCAACACCCACCAGCTCATCCAGTATCATAGAACAACTCCAGGTGGTTCTATACAGAATGTCCTTCCTCCGTTGTGAGCCATGCTGGTTGCAAATGTGATCACAGGTGTGAAGGGTCTGGAGAGGCAACTTCTTCAGGTTCACAGCCATGACTAATCAACAGCACATTCCTTGTTCTGACATGGTCTTGCAGAGAGACTGTACACAAATCAACCTGGCATCTCTACATGGATAGACAATCCAGTCCAGTAAAGAAACTGCTTTAAAGAGAGGTAGCAGATGCCAGACACTCCTGCTGTATCCTCCATGGCCTCACCCCCGGCAGACATTACTAATCAATCTTAGGATCCTTTGCTGCGGAGCCAAATCCATACCTCAGAATTTTTCTTAACACTGTGTGCCAAGCAAAACAAACATTAGAGACAAAAGCTGCTTACACCATAACAAATTAGCTGATTAAAATGTAAGACCCAGTTCTCCAAGCTGGAGAACAGTGGTCAGCACAAGGAACCGAGATGGGTTTTGTGTAAGAGTCCATCCACATTAAAGCCTGTTCGGAAGTCAGACTTTCTGTAGCCACCAACCATCATGAACCAGCTCCAGACCAACTACTTCCTCCTTCCCGGGACCACTGGTCATTTGGCTAGCACCCCTACTGTCCAACCGTCTTTACTGCAAGTTTTCCATTTCTCCTCCCTGAGGAAGCACACACTGGCATGATCCCCATTGGGCCAGACTGCCTCCTACTAACTGGAGAGGGTGGGGGGGAAGGGGTGGCTCTGTGTGACTTTGCTCTGTGTCTTCCCTTCTCCACCACATGTCATCTACAGAGAGTTCTCTGCTCCATCCTCAGTGGGTAAACTGAGACCACCTGAGTGAGTCATGCTCACACAAGTCAGACTAGGACCCAGGATTCCACACCCCCAAATTAATGCTTTCTTTAGCACCTTACCATGTTCCTCCTCTCCAAAACTACAGCAGCCACCTTGGGCTCTGGAGCCTCTAGGTTCTCCCAGGGCCTTCATCTACTTACAGGTTGGCCTGGATCCGTGGAGAGATCTCTCTGGGGTCCCCAGCCAGGGGCATGCCTTCCCCGAATTCTCTGATCTCATCTCTTTACATGCTGGGGGTGGGGGGATGGGGTGGAGAAAGGTATGGTGGGAGCAGGGTCCCTCAAATGTCACTTCTGCTAGGAATCAATCTTCCACCACCTGCAGGTCACGCCACACTCCTTACTCTCTGTCTGTGTGGCCGTGAACACAGGGCAGGCACCCAATAATTACTTGTTGACTCAATAAATTAAGACCTCAAAATGGAAATAACAAAGGAGTCATGGACTTGGGAACCAGGGACTCAAGAATCTAGATTTGAGCAGGCTGTGGTGGCACACACCTTTAACCTCAGCACTTGGGAGGCAGAGGCAGGTGGATTTCTGAGTTTGAGACCAGCCTGGTCTTACATAGTCAGTTCCAGGACAGCCAGGGCTACACAGAGAAACACTTCCTCCCCCTCAAAAAAAAAATGAATATAGGTTTGGAGATACCTCTACTGTTACATAATCTTGGTGAATTTATTAGTTACTTTATTCACAGCTGTGACAACAGTGATTTAAGAAAGATCCGGTTTGTTTGGGCTTACAGTTCTAAGAGGCACAGTTGATCTTAGCTAGGAAGGTATGGATGTGGGAACGGGAGTCACATGACAGTCAGGAAGCCAAGAGTGACAAGGTTAGTGCTCAGCCCACTTCCTTCTTTTTGTGAAGTCCTGGACTCCAATTCGTGGAATGGTTCCACCCACACGTAGAGTGCATCTTCCCACCTGAATCAATCTAATGAAGGGGACTCCTCTCGGGCACGCCCAGAGGTCCGTTTCCATGACGATTTTAAATCCCCATGAAGTTGACAATCGAGATCACCATCACAAGTGACAGCCTCTGAGCCTGGAAGCTCCCCTCAAGAGTTTCTGGGAGGAGGATGCCAGAGCCTCTTGCACAGTGCAGTTGACTTCTGGGCTAGATGAGGAGGGGAAAGAGCTCAAGTCCCCTCAGGAAGGGAGAGAGTCCTGGCGAGCAACCCCACAGCCCAACCCAGCCTCTGGGGTAAGTGCAGATGGCCTGCAGCTCCCAGAATAGATGGCTCAGAGACTGGGAGACAGGCCGCCCAGCTGTTGCCCAGATGTGTCCGTTTGATCCAGAGTGGGAAAGGGAGCCGGCAGCTTGACTGGGGGTCCCTCATCCCAGCTGACGTGCCACGCCTGTGTCCAGATGACCCGGCAGCACCAGGCACATGGAAAACTTGGGTGCTGCGAGTCTCGGAGACAGAAGCCATAGGCCCTGCTCAGGGACACATGGGACTCAAGGCTTCCACAGGCAGAAGGACTTGGAAAAGAAAGTGCAGCTCGGGTGGAGATGTGATAGGAGCTACCCAGGGCTGCTAAGCAGAGGCTCTAAGGCTGACAGGTAGGAATTAGATCAGGACTATGTCCAGGAGGGCCCACCAAAGACCCAAGTGTGACTCAGCCCCTAAGTCTGGGAACTGGAGCGATGGGTAGCCACTCTCTACCCAGGCAGAAGTGGGTAAAGACAGAAAGCAGGCTGGACCTCTGACCCCTCATGGCAGAGACTGTAAGACACCATGTTCTAGATGGCCCCACAGTGACACTTCATTCATCAGGAAGTACTTTAGTCCCTAATTCTTACTATGGTGACAGTGACTAAGGGGAGATGAACCTAGGTTCAGATAAAGATTCCCCCAACACATTATCTCAGAAAAACTAGGCAGAAAGTGGAAGAAGTGGCGTCTTTTTGACATTTTATAAACGCCCCAGGAAGCCCTCAACACATGCACCTCCAACTGCAACTCTGCCTTCCGGCCATTCCAAATCCTGGTGCAGCAGAAACTGATGCCCCAGCCCTCTACCATCTCCTTCTACCTCTGATAGGTCACCTCCTGAGGTCACCTCAGAGCCTAGCCACGCCCCTCTGGGTGATAGTGATTCTGGGTTTCTCTGCGGGGCTGGATGAGGTAGTCTCTGCCGTCTGGTTCCTCTGACCACCCTGTCCCATCCCACCCCAAGGGGTAGGTGCTAGCTCCACCTTAGATTTTGCAAATGGTGGCTTCCTAAGGTAAGTAGGTAACTGACCCTAAGGTCCAGGGTTTGGGAAGGGCCTGCTCTAGAGGGGCAGGAAGAAAGTGGTGGGCAGAAGTCATGGGGTGTGGACTCCACTCTGGACAAGGCAGGGCCATGGTCCAAGGACCAAAGCTAAGTGTCTCAAGAAATGGTATGTACCCCATCCATCCACAGAAGACCGGAGCACTTTCTCCTAAAATTAGCCTAAGGACCTCATGGCAGGAACACAGAGATGGCTTCACGTAGACCAGGGCCCCACTCTGGGCTCTCATGTAGCCTTGGGTCAGTGGCTTAAGTTTTCTGAAGTACCTGCCCTGTAAAAAAGGACATTGATGCCAGCTTCAGTGGCTCATGCTTTTAATCCCAGCATCTAGGAGGCAGAGGGAGGCAAATCTCTGTGAGTTCAAGGCTGGCCTGATTTACACAGGGAGTTCCAGACCAGCTGAGGCTACATAGAGAGACCCTGTTTCAAAAAACAAGTTAAAATAGGACGTTACTGCCCGCCATGCAGGGCTGCGGTGAAGACTCAAGAGAAGGGGCAGACTCGACTGGAGGTGCTGCTTGGCACGTGACAGGTCATGCGACAGGTAGTCAGTAAGTGACAGCCATTGGTGTTAACTCAGCCTTTATGAACGAACTGGACACAGTGGGAACACCTTACAGAGCCCAAGTTCCACACACAGAGACAACCATGTCACTCCTTTAACTGAGGCTCTCACGAGTCACTTGCTCACCTGCCAGCCCCCAACTATGTTTTCTCTCTGGGTCTCAGTGCTCAGCTGGTTAGCCAAAGATGCTGGGCTAGCTGGCATGACCCAGCCACAGGTAGGAACTCCAGAGCGCAGGCCACCCCAATGACTATTGGTGCCCCTCAGGAAACAGAAGGGTGACTCCCTCTGTCATGGCTTCGCCTTCCCCCAGGATAATGGAGGAGCACTTTGTTGCCCAGATAGAAAGCAAGCAGCTTCCCTCCTGGGCTTCACCTGGTGTCCTAGCGCTGTCCTCAGAAGGTACACAGAAAGGTACACAGAAAGATGCAGAAGCTGCTGAGACCCAGTGGCTTAGCCAGGGCTTGCCTTCTGCTACAGACTTGAACACCATCAGACTCGGAAGGAAGAGCGAAGATGATGGAGATTTGAGGAAATCAAAGTGTAATTCACCACAGATGTGGTAATGCATCCCAGGTGACAGTCAGGAGGGCAGGGCTCCACTCCAGGCCCCCTGAGCCTCTTCACCCTCAACAAGAGCAAATAAACAGAAGGGTGGCCATGGTGGGAACTGGTCCAGATTGGCTGAGCAGATAGAGTCAGTACAGGTTCACATGCTGCTTCAAGCCACCTGGACAGGCATGCCCATAGAAGGAGAGAGACCTTCTGGCTGCCTCTGTCCTCCTCCCCTGCCCCACGCAGCTCCAGTGTGACATCGATGCCAGCACCAGGGGAGGCCAGATGGAATGTCATTAGACAAGTCATTTCACTGGGAGACTAATAAAAACTCCCAGGCACCAGAAGGCTTATACTGAGGAGGCCCTGGCCCTCCACTCTGAGGTCTTGGGAAGGCTGCTAAGCTTTGCCGAGCCACAGGTACACTGTGGAACGGTCTGGGCTTGCCGGATTGTCAGAAAGGTTCAGCGAAGTCACTTCTGGGAACGATGTTAGCACAGACAGAGATGCCACAGGGCTCATGGCAAGCCACAGTGGGCCTCCTGTCTACACGGTTAAGCTAGATGGACTTCCAGTACCATAAGAGGTGATAGGAACCCCAGCCCAGGATTTACTCCACTGACCCGCATTCCTCGAGGAAGGTCGGCTGGCTACAAGCTGGCTCTGTGTGGATGGGGCAAGAACAGGGTTTGTATTTCTGACCCTGCTGAGCCCTAGGTCTGCCCTGCATCTGGAGCCCAAGTGTCCTCAGACATCAAAAAAGATTGTCCCCAAGCACACAGACAGCACTGAGCCAGCTGGATACCAGCTGGGAAGACATCACAGACACCGTCAGTCATACATGGACTCATGGAGGTGGCCATCCAGACTGAGCTCTGTGTCACAGAGACCATCCTCCAGGGAGTGAGGCTGCTGAGAAGACCTGATTCCTATTGTGCCCAGAGTCTCTCCAGGGCCACACTCCCTGTCCCCTCTGCCTCAGCCTGTCTCCCTCTGTCTCCTCTGCCTCTCTCTGCTTCTCTCTGTGCCCATGGCCAGGAGTCATTCTGGTTTCAGCTCTTGAAACTCAAAGTCAAGAATGCTTCTGTGTCTCTGCTGTACCACATCTTTCCTGAGGCCTTGCAGACAGCAAGGGCAGATGAAGGGACAGTGGCACGTGAACTGATTATGGAGACTGCAGAATACAGGACTTCTCAGTTAACGGGTCAAATCCCTCGTCCTGCTATATGGGAGAGCCAGCCCACAGCGTACGCATGCACGTGCGCATGTACACACACATACACACAAACACACACTCATGGACGCACACATGCACAAATCATAAAAAGCCTAGTTTTAACAAATTGATTATTTTTATACTTTAATTATAAAAGTGCCATGAGAAACAATCGAATATATTTCCTACCCATAAAACTATGTCTAAGGGTATGCAGACATGGCTTAGCTGTTTAGAGAGCGCTTAGGTCACAGGTTCCATTCTCAGCAGCTACATGGTGGCTCACAACCATCCTCACTCCAGTTCCAGGGGTCCAGCGCCCTCTTCTGGCCTTCATGGGCACTGCATGCACATGGTGCATACACAAGCATACGGGCAAAACATCTGTACACATAAATTTAAATAAATCTAAAAATAATGTTAACTGTATTTCTGAAAATTACATTTAGAAGGAGAGAGCCAATGCATGTTTTTGTTGCAGAAAGGATTTGTTTTTAAACAACCCTAGTGGAACCGGTAATGACCTGAGAACAGTGTCAAGAGGCCCCGGGCATGCTAATCTGGTTTTGTTGTTTGCCGATGCTGGCCCTAGCTCTGGTCCTCAGGCACACCAGGCAACTGCTCTAGCACTGAGGTGTACCATACCGTTTCCTTTCTGGAACACTCACTGGGGGGTGCACAGCACATGGCTAGAGGGAACCATCCCAGCATGGAGGACGGCCGTGTGGGTGATCAGCTCTGCCTAGTGTCTAGGGGGAGGAAGCTGGCAGATGCGAGCTTGCTGCCCACCAGAACCCCATCATCTCAGATCCTTCACCCCAGAGAACCCCCTGCTTCACTTCCCTTTAAGGTTTCACAGATGCCCACAAGGGAAGATGCCCACGGTTAGCGCCCTGGGGGCAGCGTGAGCCAATCCACATGTGTCCAGTGTAGCCAGAACAATTTATGGATGTTATTTTACATCTACCTTGTACTCGTTTAAGAGGGAAAGGCTAAATTTTTTTTAATTACAGTTTTTCTTCCTTTGTGTGAGTGCCCGTGTAGGATGTCAGAGGACAGGGTGCAGGGGTCGTTTCTCTCAACGCTTGGCTGGCTCTCCAGCCCTCTGGTTTTTAAGCTTGGTCAAAGGTGTGTTGACTTGCTGAGCCCTGAGAAGGTCAGTTTCTGAAAACTAGTATTTTTGATGGAATAGTCAAATTTAAGGGGCCATAGAAGAGAGGAGGTGGACAGTCAGGAGCCAGTGTTCAAAGCCTGAGGGGTGTGGTTGAGAAATCCCTGCATTCACAAGCCTCTTTAGTGCAGCAGGTGGTATAAGTCTCAAGGACAGGGCCTACATCTTACGGGTGATTAAGTCTCTACCCAAAGCATCTATGTGATGGCACACAGCAGGTGCTAACCAGAGTCCCCTGGATCCATAGATGATGACAAAAATGGCAAAGGGACTGGAGGTAACGGCTTGGAGGGTAAAGCACTTGCCATGGAGATGTGAGGACCCAAGTTCCAATCCCCAGAACTGTGGGAAAGCCGGCTGTGGTAGAACGGTACCTGTAACCCCAAAGCTCTGTGGCAAGACGAAAGGCTGAGACAGGAGGACCCCTGGGGTCTTGCAGACCAGCTACCCTGGCATGTGCAGTGGAAAACAAGAGACTGTCTCAAACAGGGAGGAACGAGATCCATATCCAAGTTTGTATTCCGCCCTCCATATAGACACTGTGACGTATATATGCCTGCAGTCACACACACACACACACACACACACACACATGCAGGGACGCACACATGTGCCCACATACATACACACACAGGAGCACACCATACAAGTATTAAGATATAGTAAATAAATAAAACATCATTTAAAATAAAAAAGAAAAAGAAAAAAGAAATCTTTTTCTGACTTCTGTTCTGATCATAAACACCCAGGGATGCTGTTCTCTGGCCTTCCTGCTGCCGTGGGAACAAGGACCTGAGGGTGTGCCCTCTGGGATGCCTTGGCCCTGCCTGGAGCGCTAACCCAAAGCCATTCTCTACCCAGACAAAGCACTTCTCAGAACCTGCTGCCCACAGGGAGGCTCTAAGCCTGACTCCAGGCCCCAAGGAGAAAGCACATTTGTTTACTTGACCTGAGTGACATGTTCATTGATTTCTCTGGAACAGTTCATTCATAAAGGCAAATTGGGCCCCTCCTGGGGATGCCAATGGCCTTTTAACAAGCTCCCCCGGGTGTGGGGGAGGTGCCTTCTGAAAATGCATTGCAGACAAGCCAGAAATGCAATCTGCCATCCTAGACAGGGAAGAGGTGCCACGTTGTGATTTGGTAGGTCAGGAACCTTGGTCTAGTCCAGCAGGAGAAAAGACCAGGCAAGGATGCACCAGGGTATTTCACACTCCAGAGTGTCTGCTGATCAGGTTCAAGAGGCTTCTAAGTCAAAGTCTCCCACTCTGCTCAGGGAGAGTTACTGAGGGCACTGGGGAGTCTCTAGAATCAAAATGTTTTTCTTTTTACGTGATTCCACAAAGAAAATTTCAGTTTATGTATAAGTGTGCGTGCGTGCGTGCGTGCGTGCGTGCGTGTGTGCGTGTGTGTGTGTGTGTGCGTGTGTGCGAGCATGTGTGAGTGTTCTTGCATGCATGTGGCAGAATGCATGGGCAAATCTATGTATAGCAGTGTACGTGTGAGTGCATGTATGTGTATGCAAGCAGATATCTGTGTGTATGTAGATACGTGTGCCTGTGTGTATGTATGTGGGTATGGAAGCTAAAAGATAACTTTTGTGGTATTCACTGGGAGCCATTCACGGAGTTTTCTGAGATAGGGTCTCTCACTGGCCTAGAGATGAGGCTGCCTGGCCAGCAGGCCCCAGGAATCCACCTGCCTTTGCTTCCTCAGCGCTAGGACTGAGTGTGCGCTACCGCACACCCACAGGTCTTGCCCAACATCAGTTGTTCATGGAATGTTCTTCTTGGTTCAACTCTCCCTCCTCACAGATGAGGAAAGAGGCTCACAGGGAAGCGAGGCAGGCCTGGGGTCACAGCTGGGAGCCTTCCACAGCGGCCGACAGGCCAACAACTGTGAGGTAGTGTTAGCACCCTGCCATTTATGCTTTTTTGCTATAGAATGCTCTTCAGTATTCCGATCCTGCCCACGTTGTCTCCCAGTGTTCTGCTCTAGGAAACATCTTCCAGCCTTTGATGTTTCCAGACACCACGCTGTAGACACTCCTCAGAGGCAGCAGCTCGTTCACAGAGGCAGCAGCTCACAGAGCCCTTTCTTCTTCACTCTTCCTCAGCTTCTCCCTCACACTCTTCACACTTTTTTCTTCAAGGGCAGCTGGGGGATGTCCCTAGAGCAGAGGTGAGCCCTGGATCCCACCAGCCACTGACTTGGGGGGATCTCAGGTAGGCAGACTGCTCCACCTGGGGTTCAGCTTCCCCATCTGTCCACAGGGTTGGAGCTTTGCACTTTGAAATGGCTTCTAGCTGCCTGCACCATTCACACTCACACTCACACACACACACACACAGAGAGAGAGAGAGAGAGAGAGAGAGAGAGAGATCGGATACGCTCCGACTCTCTGGTATTCTACAGATTCAACACTGAAGCCAGCACATTTTTGCTCTCTGATCTACTGGCTATAGGTTTAAGCCAGAAGAGGTGGGGTGCATCTGTGAGAACACAGACTGAGGGGGGCAGCCTCATCACTCATCCCTGCTGCAGAGGCCACAGCCCAGCCTCTCTAGAGACACTATTATGATGAATTACCAGAACACTCCCACTGTTGAGGGCACCTCCACAGGCTGTCACTCGGGATCATGGGCCATCCCATTCCACCCTGATTATTGTGAGTGACATGGCTGTCACTATTGATTCAGCATTATTGAGAGAAAAGCGACTTATCCTCTCTAAGGGACTGTGCCGGCACTTAAGACTCAGTGCCAGCAGGTGAGGCACAGGCACTCAGAGACAGCCCAAGCCTCTTATACTCCAGTATTCAAAGTTGTTATTAAATTATTTAAAAAACTAAATGGTCCTAGAAGACCAAGATTCTTAGAGAGAGCAGCTCCTGAACACTGCACAGTACACCTCTCAGCTGTCCTCAAACCAATCTTGTTGGGGTTGGGGTTTTTTTGTTTGTTTGATTTGGTTTTGAGACAAGATCTCATTGGGTAGCCCAGGCTAGCCTCAGAGTCAAGATCCTCCTGCTTCAGCTTCCCAAGCACTGGGGTGACAGATTCATGTCGCCCCAATAACAAATGTGCTGTGGCACCCCAGGTCTACTTTACATCAGGTAGAGGTCTGCCAAAGTGCATCTTCTAATGTCCCCTGGAGTGGCTTTAAAGAGACAGGACTCACCGTGAGGATGGATGTCTCAGACCTAAGAACCCTCAAGGATGGGTGGTTAGTTGCCTCTGTCTTTGCTTTTTCTAATTAAAGAACTGATTGCTTATAACTAATTATAAAAACCAGATAATATTGAATCTGAGGAAAAGGTCAGGTGACTGTAAAATATTCCTTTCTTGTTGAAACTATAACAAACTGCCACAGACTGAGTGGTATAAAGAACAAAAATGATTGCTCTTAGAGTTCTGGCTGTCAGAGGATTCAGGGTGTCAGCAGAGCTGGGGCTCTGATCAAAGCCTCCTCTTTCCAGCCCTCACAGGCTGCCTGTTGTCCTTGACTCATGACCTCTTGTCATCTTTAAAGCCAGGACCTACATTCATCTCATCTTTGTTCCGTACTCACATGTCTTTTGTCTAGTTGTGACAATCAGCCCTAGGACAGTGTTGGGTCACTTGGATAATTCAAGATACTGTCCCCATCTAAAGATCTCTGACTTGACCTGCCAGGTTCTTCCATATATGTATGAGTAACATATCGATGAATTATTAAGAGTAGAGTGTAGCCGGGCGGTGGTGGTGCACGCCTTTAATCCAGCACTTGGGAGGCAGAGACAGGCGGATTTCTGAGTTCAAGAGTTCGAGGCCAGGGCTGGAGAGATGGCTCAGTGGTTAAGAGCACTGATTGCTCTTCTAAAGGTCCTGAGTTCAATTCCCAGCAACCACATGGTGGCTCACAACCATCTGTAATGAGATCTGATGCCTTCTTCTGGTGCGTCTGAAAGCTACAGTGTACTCATCATATACATAAAAATAAATAAATAAAATCTTTAAAAAAAAAAAAAAGAGTTCGAGGCCAGCCTGGTTCACAGAGTGAGTTCCAGGACAGCCAGGACTACACAGAGAACCCCTGTCTCAAAAAAAAAAAAAAAAAAAAAGAGTAGAATGTTGTGCTTTCCTGAAGTGGACACAGGTGTGCAAGGCTAAGGCAGCCTCGTGAAGGAACATTTCATTGAAGCAGACACAGGAAAGAGAATGTTCTGCTAAAGCAAGCACATGAAAGGACACATGATGAAGGATTCATTTGCTAACAACACACATTGGTCAGCCTTACATTGTGTAGTTGAGCTGTGTTTGTTAGGACTCCATTGAGAGAAATGCACCAAAAACTTCTGGTGGTGTGCTGCAGTTTCTTGCCGCTTCCAGGGACTCAGACTGATTGGCAGAATGATGTGAGCTGAGACAGATGCACTTGCTGAGGAGAGACGCATGCTGAGGCAAGGGACGTGGAGGACACGTGATGTGTGGAGGGGATAAATAGGACTCCACTGAGTGACAGACACAGAGCCTGGCTTGCTGGTACAGCTCGCTGTGCAACGCTTGTGGATCTCCAGTCTTCGCTGATCCTCACTTTCCTGAGAGAGGAACAGCTGAGAACTTCTCCTGCTGTCCCTCTGGGTCCCTCCTGCTGACTCCAGATGAGGCTGAGGCCTGACTGACTCTACTAGGTCATGCCACTGCTGCTGCTAACCCAACTCTACTGAACCGGACTGCTGGTGTATCTGTGAAGTGTTGTGAGTGGATCAAGCTGCCGCTGCTGACCTGTGAACTAAAGTGCTGATTTCCAGACAACATAGATGGGAGTTACTCCAAAGAGCCATTTCTAAACAGGTCCACTTCCCCAAGTGGATCCTTTCTTTTCCACTACCTCTGGGGGATGGTGGGCTACAAGGAAGGTTAAAGCATTTAAGAACCATCATTAAAAATAGGGTTTGAAAAAACTAAAATTGCATATTTGTGTATCTGCTTGCCTCCTCTGGGAGCCTTGTGACCATACCCATGTGCACCTCCCCTTGGCAGGCTGCTGGCAATGAGACATAGCTCCTCTCTCTGTCACCCCAGTCCTCAGCTACCCCTATACTTCACCTCTACATACCTGCCTCAGCCTTCACCCCTGACAATATTCTGAACTACAGCTCTGCCACAGTGACAGAAACCATTGGTACGCCCATGATGCAGCCCCACTCCCACAGAAACCCTCTCTAAAAATGCCTGCCCTCCAAAACAATGATCCATCCCTCCGAGCATGTCAACACCACAGCATGTCATTTCTAGATTGTCACAGGACTTCCACGGCCTTGGATAAGACCTTAGAAACACTTGACCTCAGTGAAACTGGACACCATGTTACAAGTCCAACTAGCTTGAGCCCACCATGCTGTGAGGAAACTCAACTAGCCATGGGCATGAGCATGTGGCAGGAGAAATATGCAGGCATGTCCCGTGTCACAGCAACCCACTGAAAGGATACGTTCATGAGCCAAGAGGGTACTCTCACTCATATCCAGCCCAGACAGGCCATTGGATGACATCAGCACTGCTTCTATGAATATAACTCCAGGAGAACTGTCCCCACAGAGCCCTGTCAATCTACAGAGTCCGCCTCAGTATGGGAAGATTATTAATGAACTGTTCTTTTCAGCCATTGAATGAGCTATATTTTTCACCAGAAAAGTTCCCAGAATTCACCAAGAGACCATTGCATCAGCCTGTTTTCCTCGATTCAATCAACAAACTCTGAAAGCAAGGAGAACCAAATCCAGACTGGCGGGAAGTTACACTCAAGCAACGCCCAAAATCTGTGGCATTGGATCAGGAACTCTACTGGTCATGTGACAGAAGTCACAGCATTTGAACGAGCTGCTGGAGTCGAGGCCCTGGTATCACATTGCCTGGGTCCTAGTTTGGGGTTAGCACTCACTCAACAGTCACTTTGGACAGTGAATTTGACCTCCGTTTATGGCTTCTCCACAGCAGCATAGATGCAGCCCAAGTTAAGGTCCCCACCTACATACTCCAGCATCTAGGGAGAGACCCAAGGGTCCCATGCCATTAGAGAAGGTTGCATACAAAGGGATGGAGGAGTGTCAGGAGTCTCAGATGAGGGTACAGTGACACTTTCCCTGGGGGAATGTCAAGACTCCACGCTCCTGGTGGCCTCTGCAAACAGGCACAGCTAAACTGAGGAAGATGATGGCTGTCTGCCTTAGGGGACTGTACTCCACAAGAAGTGCCCAATGCTCTGGTCATCGAGAGGCGTTGTTGATGTTGACATGCCCCTGAGCACCTATGCTTTGGGGAACTTCAAGAAGAGAGAAGACAGAGACAGTAAAACCGGTTAGAAGTGAAGCAAGCGACCTTCAGGATTCCCACTGAGGATGTGCCCCACAAGACAAGAAACCCCTCAGGAGCCAGCGAGGTAGGCCAAGAGTTCTAATGTCTTAAAGGTCAGAGAATGACTTCTAGCTAGATGCTGAAGGAGGCAGGCTCCTGAAGGAGGTAGCTTTTGAGCCAGCCAGAAGAGATGAACGGGATAGCAAAATAGGAAAGCAGGACTCTGGCAGAGCAGACCGGTCTTGCTCACTTGTCCACTGGCTGTGGAAAAAACACTAGGCACAACGATGAGGGTTAAGGTAGACCAGATGGTGATTTAGGCACAATGGTGAGGG
>NW_021621113.1:7881329-7914488 GCF_004785775.1 Grammomys surdaster | reverse complement strand
GTGATTTAGGCACAATGGTGAGGGTTAAGGTAGACCAGATGGTGATTCAGGCACAATGAAGGTTAAGGTAGATTAGATGGTGATTCTGACAGTTCTTTTTTATCATTATTATTTTTACACCAGAGCCTCCAAAGAGAAACTAGAGAGGTATCCAAAACACCGCTTGTTGTATTGTGAATATCAGGAGCTAGTGCTGTCTGTCTGTCTGTCTGTCTCTCTCTCTCTCTGTGTGTTTGTGTGTGTGTGTGTGTGTGTGTGTGTGTGTATGCGCGCTCACGTGCGCGCATGTGCCCACATGAAAGTGCATGTGTGTGGAACCCAGAGTACAATTGTTATTCCCCTTGGTCTCTGCCCTCCTTGCTATTGGAGACACAGTATCTCTCTGAACCCTGGAGCTCATCAACTCAGCTAGACAGGCTGAGCAGCGATCCCCAGGGAGCCCCCAGCTCCACTCCCCCTGCTCTGGGATTATAAGTTCCTGCTATCACACCCAGCTATGTTCATGGTGCTAGAGACAGAACTTGGACTCTCCTGCTTACAAGCCAAGTGCTTTACTAATAAAGCCATCTCCTCCTCCTGCTTCTGTCTCTTGATATGAAACCTGCCAAGCCCCCCCAAGTTCAGATCCTAACTCTACCACTTTCTAGCCTCATGCCAAAGTATGGAGTGTTCTTGGCCTCACTTCTCTGGGCCTCAGTTTCCTGATCTGGAAAATGGGACTGAATTAGGAAATACAAACAAGAGCCCAGGAATTATAAGGGCACAATGAACAGCAGGAGTTCTGACCACCACACTGCCTCGGGTTCTATTCTCCACTTCTGAACCCCCTGCCACCTTCTACTGTCCTGTCAGGTGCCCCGAGCAAATATACCTTCCCTGCTCCTGCCTGGCCAGCCCATTGCTTTGGGGGTGCCTAGCCAGGGGCCCACTTCTCTCCTGCCTGCCAGTGGAGACTTAGATGTTGAAATCCTTCCATTCCGCAAGGCCAGACACTTGATTATGTTATTAATTGAAGCAAGATGCTGAGGCTGGGAGATTTATTTTCTTTCCCATATCTGTGGCTATAAACGCCACTCACAGAGCTCAGAGGCCCGTGTCAGCCGGAATTAAGCTCCTGAACAGGCGTTTTGTTCCCGATCTGGCCTCCTCTGCCCCTCCTTCTCAGCATCAGGAAGGAAGTGTGTCGTGACACACACCCCTCACCCCGATTTCCCTCGCTTCATTTGCACAAGGCAGAAAAGGGGGTGGGAAGGGTGCCGTGGAACTGGGAGGGAATTTTCCAAGAAATTTGTTTTAAGTTTCTTCCTCATCGTTAAAGGACTTGCATGTTGCTATTTTTAGCTGTGTGAAGGAGCCAAGCTCACAGCCCCTCTCCTCTCCCCCTGCCCCAACCTTTGTTTATACAAAGCACATGCTGAAGCCATTATTTTAAACCCTCCAAACCCACAATTGTTCAGGTAGATGAAGAATTCGGCCCTTATAGATGGTGCTCGCAGAAGGAACTATGGTTCATTCATGTGTGGATAACGCAGGAGGCCCAGCAGAGTCCAGAAGCATCTGGACTCATGTGGTTCCAGCTAGCCAGTCTAGAAGAGGAGCTGGTTCTAGAGGTTCTCCACTCCTGAACCCCCTACCACCTTCTACTGCCCTGTCGGGTGCTGGCTCAGAAGTCCACAGGGCATTCCGGCTGAGATTTGAACCCAGAGCTCCCAACTGTCATTCTCTTTATATTCAGAGCTAGACGTTTGAGCTGCCATCCTCGGTGCCAGCTGTTTGCTGTGAGGCCTTACACACATTACTAACCCTTCTAGACCTCAGTTTCTCTCTCTCTAAAGTGAGGACATCCGCCAAACACCCAGTGTCCACCTGCGGCTGGACAGATAGACAGCTCAGCCGGCGAAGCGCTGGCCTGGCAAACCTGAGGCCCTGAGTTTGATCCCAGGAATCCACATGATAGAAGGAAAGAGCCGACTCCTGCACGTCAGCTCCTGACAGCCACACATGTGCCGTGTGTCCTGGCTAGTCGTATGGCAACTGGACACAAGCTACAGCAGCGGTTCTCAACCTTCCTAATGCTGTGATCCTTTAATATGGTTCCTCATGTGTGGTGACCTCAACCATAAAATTATTTTTATTGCTACTTCATAACTGTGATTTCGCTACTGTTGTGAATTGTAACGTAAATATCCGTGTTTTTTTTTAGTGGTCATAGGTGACTGCTGTGGAAGGGTCCTTCGACCCCCCAAAATATTTCTGGAATATTTTCATACTAAGAACCGCTGAACTAAAATCATCAGAGAGGAGGGGGTCTCCATTGAGAAAATGTCTCCATACGATTGGGCTGTGAGCCATCCTGTAAAGCATTCCTTAATTGGTGACTGATGGGGGAGGGCCCAGCCCATGGTGAGTGGTACCATCTCTGGGCTGATGGTCCTGGGTCCTATAAGAAAGCCCCTGACACACACACACAATAGTAAAGCTGCCTCTGTATTGAGACCTTTCTCCTGTTCCTGAAACAAGATGGTGCAATGATTATTTACACAGCATTTGAGTCCTTGGGTCGCCTAAGAAATCACAGACCATCTAAGGAACACAGGTGGACCCATGGGTTCTGTGCAGACTCATTGAAGAAAGGATACAAGCATCCTCAGATTCTGGTATCTGCTGGAGCCCTTGAGCCTTTCCCCATGGGTACCAAAGAACAACTACAGATTACTTCAACAGATCCAGACACCAGGCCAAATTCCTTCTGTTGACCCTAGAGAACCTCCACCACACACTCACCGCCATACTTGCCACCAGAGTAAAAGGTGTCAGTTTCAGAAAGAGAAGGCCTTGGGGATGCTGCCTCTTTACACATCTACCTGCATATTCCAGAGCTGTGTGGGCTTAATCCAAAGCACGGCAATCGGCGGGTGAACCTCTGGCAGTGCACTGGTGACACACAGACCCTGCTCTGGTGGTCGCCAGAGCTCTGCCAGGTTTTGTGCGGCACTAAGAGCTATTTTGCAAATGAACAGCACCTCTCTTTGAAGAGTATGTGGCCCTGAAGCAGAACATTGGGGACCGACCAGCTCTCAGCCTCTCCCATATGATACCTGGTGGAGTCTCTCCACAGGTTAAGTAAGGAACTCTTGGGGTAGGTAAGGACCCTCTCGAATCCTCTCCTCCTGAGTTGATTCTTCCTAATCTATTAGTTACCATGGTATCTATTACCCTATCCATTTTTCCCTTAATATGCCCACTTCTATTGCTTGAGACAATCAGCCAGCTCGGGGTTCAGTGAGAGACTCTGTCTCAAGAAACAGGGTGAAGAACAGCTTTCGGGGCCACTCAACATCAGCCCTGATACACAGCCCAGCTTAGTGGGATTACTCTGCATCAGCCCCTGATAGATGTACAAAGGAACATATAGCCACACAAAAAATAAAGGGAGAAAGGATCAACTTTACCAGATATTCTTACACAACTTTAAACAGAGCCATTGTAAACTTTTACCCGGATTCCCAGTTTTGAAGGTATGAACGCTTGAAATGGGCCCCACTGTCCATATACAACTAAACGCTTAACCGTTTCCACTCAGAACTATGCATTTTGAATCTGGATTCAGCTCCAAAGCACATCTTCCCAGATTTCAGTCTCTGGCTTCTCATTTCCTTCACACAGCCAAGTTCTAATACTGAAGACTTTTTTATTTTAAATGTTATTTATTTTCATTTTAGCTGTACAGGTGATTTGTCTGTATGTATGTCTGTGCACCGTGTGTATGCAGTGCCCACAGACGTCAGAAGAGGGTGCTAGATCCCCTGGAACTGGAGTCATGGATGGTTGGGAGCCACTAGTGCTGGGAACAGACCCCAGTCTTCTAGAAGCAGTCCTGTTCCTAGGCCCTGAGCCATCTCCCCAGCTTCATTTTTGAAATCTCTAATGATTCATAATTTTTTTTGAAGAAAGGCAGTCATTTCTGCTCCAAGATTGCAAAAGACCTCTATTATTAGACTTGCAAACACCAATTACAAGCAACAACCCAAACGATATTCCCTGATTTCTATTTCAGCTCTTTCCCCCACCCACCTAGCACCCATCTTTGTCTGTGTCCACTTAGGAACTGAGGCTAATTGAATTTCAAACTCAATTAAGTACAAGCTGGCACACACGCTTAAAGACTCCTTCTACCCACGAACCAGCATAACGGAACACCTAGGCTCTCAGAACAGCGCAGAGTGTCTAAGCAGACGAGAACCACACATTTCCTTTTTGTTTCCCTCGAAATTTTGTTTACTCGTTCAATCTTGAGTCTGAGAACAATCCATCCGGGACAATGTGCTGTGAACACTCACCGTCTGAGACTCCGCTCCTGTGGCCAGTTTCAACATCTTCATGAATTCAAGTCTATGGTGATGTTGTGTGCCTGCATTTGCTTTCTGAGTCATCTAATAGTCATGGGACATCTTTCTCCATCATTTTTCTCCTCATTATCTTTGTAGGGGAAAGGAGGCGATTCTGATTCCTTAATTGCATTTGATGGAAACAAGACTCACACTGTAAAACGATATAAAATGATCCCACAGCCCCCGCTTCACTCAAGGGGGTCCAGTGTACCCCAGACTGACCTCAAACTCATGGTGTACTTGAACTTCTCATCCTCCTGCCTCCACCTCCTGAGTACTACTGGGATCACAGGAGAGAACCACCAGGCCTGGTTTACACCATGCTGAGGACTGAACCCGGGGCTTTGTGCACGCAAGGCAAGCACTCTACTAATCCCAGCCTCAGCCTTCTCTTTATGTCTTCTGACAATGCAGTGTTATAGGCCACTGGATTAGCTCCATCTTGCTACTGTCACACACACACACACGCACACGCATGCACGCACGCGCATGCACATGCACATGCACACGCGCGCACACACACACACACACACACACACACACACACACGAGGGACAGAGGGAAGGAGAGAAAGAGAAGGGAGCCAGAGACAGAGTGTGTGTTCTGGTGGTCCAAATCTGAAGTGAGTCTGTTACAGTTTGAATGGGAAATATCCATAGACTCATGTTTGAACATTTGTTTCCCGGCTAATGGCACCATTTTAAGAGGTTGTGAAACTTTCAGGAAGTGGAGTTTAGCTGGAGGAAGTAGGTCACTGAGGGGCGGGTCTTGAGCTTTATAACCCAGGCCACTTCCTGGTCCCTCTCTACTTCCTGATCTACCTAAGGCACCTAGATGTAAGCAGGCTCCCTGAGCCACAGCTGCGAGCGGCTCCTGCCGCCACGCCTTCCCTGTCATGATGCTCTGTGTCCCAGGAAATCGAGAGCCAAAATAAAGCCTCCTCCTTTGACTTGGAGACACACAGACAAACACAATAACTAACACAGGGATAAGTGTCTCACAGGGCTAAGATCAAGCTGGCAGCAGGACAGCGGCCTTTACTGGGAGGATCCTTTCCAGAGCCTTCCCTGGCTCTGGAGGCTACTCACACTCCTTGGCTATGGCTTCACTTCTCCATATTCAAAACCAGCAAACACCAACAAGTCTTTCTCCCACCGGGTGCCTCTAGTTCTCCCCATTCATAGCCACACCTTCTATGAATGCTTTAGGGGTCTATGTGATCACCCCAAGTCACCCAGATAATCTAGAATGATCTACCTCAAGGTATTAATCACATCTTCAAATTCACTCCTGTAAGGAAACATCCAGGTTCCAAGGGGTGGAGTGCGGATGGCTTTGGAGTCCGACCTTTTGCTGAGCCCAGTGACACTCTCAGAAACTGCAGAACCATGCAGCAATGAGGGCCCATGTCATCATGACTTCATCCTTCTGGATGCTTCCATTATACCACTCCATCTCTATTTTAGTCTTTTCAAGATAGCTGAAAGTCATGACAAAATTGTTCTTAGGAAGAGGAAATCGCCAGTTTTCGAGGGATTGAAAAAATTAGATTAATAAAATCCAATAATATATCTGAGACTTACAAACGTGTCCAATGGTCTCATGTGCAAAAAAAAAAAAAAATACCATTTTTATGTTTGTTCTGTGCCATGGTGCTGGGGTGGTTGACACCACTGTGTAGCCTGGCTGCCTATAATGGATAGGCCATCCTTGCCTCAGCCTCCTGAGGGATGCAATTCCAGGTGCACGCCACCACAGCAGCTGAAAGAAACCCTCTGCTGTCTAGAAATGAGAAGTAAGCTAAACATAGTAGCAAACACTTTTAATCCCAGCACTCAGGAGGCAGAGGCGGGCAGATGTCTGTAAGTTCAAGGCCAGCCTGGACTACAGAGTGAGTTCCAGAAGGAAGGATGGACAAGAACAAATTCGCCTTGCTCTTTAGAAGACCTCAAATGAGGAATAAAAGCTGTGAAATGCCAGCCCTGGCAAGCAGAGACACTCCATCAAGAGACTGAGCTAGGATCCTGGCCCAGTGACTCCCCAGTGCGTCTGAGGATCAGGCTGGGCTCAGCCCCACCCCGCCCACTCCCACATGGCAGCCCCGCCCACTCCCACATGGCAGCCCCGGCCCTCCCACCCCCCCACTCCCACATGGCAGCCTAAGTCTCCAACTCTGATTCTCAGGGTAAATGGGTTACAGCAAGAGACTCAGGTAGAAGATGCCGTGTTTGTTGGAGAAAGGTAAAATCAAATAAGAAATCCCACCTCCACTCTCCTGCACTCTTCCCCACCACTTCCTCCAACCCCACCCATATGAGGCTTTTCAGCTTTTGAATGCCCAAAAATGACCAGTAATTCTTAGTGAAATGAAAACCTGGAAACCATGGGCACATCTCATGACTCTACCATACTCAGGCCCTCCCAAGGTACCTGGACAGTTACATCTCAAAAAAATTCCCTGGGATGACTCTGCCACAGTTAAGATATCCTGGTGACAGATCTACATGACTAGCCTAAGGTGTTCTTCATGGGGGTCCACCAGGCCATAGTGTGGGGCCCCGGAAGCTGCTTCCGATAGCCTCATGCTCGAGCCTGGATCCTTGTCCCATGTCCTGAGTCTGGCCCTCAACAGACCCTGAATAAATATTTGCTGAGTTGATTATCTCTTTGTGTGTGTGTGTGTGCGTGTGTGTGCACATATTCATGTGTGTGTGGGCACACACATGTGTTTGTGTCATATGCATGTCCCTGTGCAGTTCGTGGATACCACAGGACAACCTTGGCTGTTGTTCCTCAGTCACTGTCCCCCTTGGTTTTTGACACAGCATCCCCCACAGGCCTAGATCTCAGCAAGTCAGCCCAGCCATCTAGCCAGGAAGCCCCAGAGACTGGCCTGTCTCTGCCTCTCCAGCACCCCCAGCACTGGGGATACAAGCACACCTCCACTCATGAATTTTTAATGTATTTCTGAGGCTCAAGCTCAAAACCTCCAGTTGTCAAGACAAACACTTCATGAGCTGAGCAAACCAGTTCCCCAGCTCCTGACCTTATCATTTCTACCCTTCAATAGAGACAGCAGAATGAGGGGCATCCTTAAAATACCATTAAACCAACAGAGGAAAACTACACATCTCAAAGTGATAGAAAAAATACGTTTCTGATATGGTCCCTCTGAGCAGAGGCATTTCCCAGGCCCTCCGCCACAAACTGAGCCTATATCCAATTCCAGCAGGATGCCAAGATTCAGGAGGGTAGAAAATTGTTCTAGGCCCAGACAGTGACTTACTTGCATGCAACACACACACACACACACACACACAGAGAGAGAAAGAGAGAGAGAGAGAGAGAGAGAGAGAGAGAGAGAGAGAGAGAGCAGGAGGGCCCACTGGAGCACATCTAGCTCAGCCTCAATGCTACACTGCCCGTTCTTCCTTGGTACACACAAAGCCATCGTGTCCTTGGGGCAACAGGTTCCTCTGGTCCATGGGCCAGTCCTCAAGTGCTCTGAGGTTCCAGAAAGTAAACACAGAGCATGCAGGGTAACTCCAGAGAGTCCTCTCTGACAGCTGGACCCACATCATGGCTCCTCCCCCAGACTCCCTTTTCTCCTCAACCTTAGCCTTTTACTCTTTGGGAAAGACACCGACTCCTCTTCCAAACTTGAGGGTTGCACAGCAATTGGATGAAGGATAGGACGTGGGTTTCGGAGATGCCCTTCCCTAACAGGTGTCACCTTCAAACACCCTTAGGACAGAACACAAGCTTGCCGAAGATCTTTCTCAATGACCTCAAGGCCAAGAGCCACAGAGGAAGGAGGAGGGGTGGGGCTGTTCTCTCAGCATACAATGAGTTCGGGGTCTGGATGCTGGCTCAGTCAGTAAAGTGCTGGCTATCAAAGTATGGGGAACTGAGTTCAGATGCACAGAATCTATACAAAGATGCAGAAGTGTTGGTACACATTTGCAATTCCAGCACTGTGGCAACAGAGACAGGAAGTATATCACTGAAGGTCACTGACCAGTTAGCATAGAATAGTGATTTCCAAACCAATGAAACACACACACACACACACACACACACACACACACATACACACACACACACACACACACACACATACACACACACACACACACACACACACACGTGGGTATACAAGCACACACAGACATACAAGGGCACACCAAAGCTGGGCCCCAAGGACATATTTCCTGGGCCCTGCTCACGTGTGGTTTGGAATGTCCTTTATGTCTGGATCCTACACATCCCAAATTCACACTGAAACCATCAGGAAGGACTTTGCCACCCCTGCACCCCGTCCAAGGATCTATTTTCCCAATTGAGCAGACAGGCAAAAAAAAAAAAAAAAAAAAAAACGCACAAGGCCACAGACTTAATACTCTTTCCATGTTTCTGGGCTTTCAGCCTAAGGTGGAAGCTTCTGGAGAAGTCACACCGTCTCCCAAGCTTGTAGAGATCCAAGACCATCTGCTCCCTGGGCAGCCAGGCAACAGGACTGTTGGCCACGTGCCGTTCCGTGTCACCTGACTTGCCTCCCCACCAAGCTGCTTGCCTTGCAGAATGTCCTGTTTAATGTTTTATTTCTCCCGTTATTGATTCGGCCCCTCGCTGCCTGCCGGGTCTGACCAAGTAAGCTGGGAGCGTTTGTATAATGTCAACTTCATCAAAAATGCAGGAGCTGGTGTTTATTCGTCTGCATACTACCTAGACGGTTTAAGTCGATGGTCGGCGGTTTCAGTGAGCCAGGGAGAGCACTGGCAGCCATGGGCTGGATGCTCTGAAGTGAGGCTGGGTTTCCAATGATCTGGGTGGGGGAGCAGCATCCCCCAGCCCCTCCGGGTGAGGATGAGCTCTTTTGGTGGTAGTGGTGGTGGTGGTTTGTGTGGCTGGTTTTTGTTCTGTTCTTTTTCTGAGGCGAGGCTTCACTCTGGGATCTTCCGGCCTCAGCTCCCCACAGCTGGGATTACAGACACCTGTCGCAGATCTGGCTGTGTGCTGTGTGCTTCTATTTCCAAGGGTTTTGGTTTGGGGGTTTTGTTTTGTTTTGTTTTTTAAGGCCTGTATGTCTATCTATTCAAAGAAAAAAAAAGGCAGGAAGCAGCAGGGCTGCCGATGTCATCCCGGACTGTGGTTTTTCATTTTCTATTTTCTGCACACCTGAATTAGCTCCATTCTCTGTTTCTGGTGCAATGCAGAACTGGCATGGCCTTGTGTCCCACTCTCCAAGAAATTAAGCAGAGAACCTCAAAATATTTCTCACTGGTTCTCTTCCATCATCCCAGATGGGAAATTTAGCACCTCTTAGTCCCTGAGTCACCAGAGAATCATGAGGCTGTATAGCACTGTCTGGTTTGTGGTAAGGGCCAAGAAATCTAATGCAATGTCCCAAGATGGCCACCAGTGTCCACATTCCCTCCTGCTGGGAGTGTGTGTACCAGCACCCAGCCCTCTAGGGAAACCAAACTATGCCATCCTCGGTGTCCTCATACCCACAGAGGCTATACTAGGCTGCACTCTGGCTGTGAAGGCCCAGGAAGCAGAGTGCTAATGGTAACCATGGCAACAAACTCCCCTCCACCTAAGGAGTTTCCCATCTGATGGGGGCTTTCTGACAGCCAGGGCACCCCGAGGTAAGAAAATACACTGGACAGAAACAAACAAACAAAAAAAAAAACAGTTAGGCAAAAGCCCCCAGCTTTTGACGGCCAGAACCCTAAAGGCCACCAGGCCAGGAAAGAGAAAAACAGCAGGCAGTGGCCTAGGAAGACCAGTGCACCAACCAGAACAGGCAGCCTCTGGACTGTGCTTCCCTGATGAGTCTGGTTTATAACCTTATTTACATACCAAAAGTCACATGACTTTGGGTGGTCCAGGGATGAGCAAGAGGTGAAGAGAGCCTGACAGGGAAGAGAAGACTGCCAGAGGCAGATCCATTGGAAGCTCCTGGAGCCCCGGGTTCCTGTGCCAAGCAGGGAGGGCACTGGAGTGCATCCCAGACACACATGGGTGCAAATGGGCGAGGATCGTTCATTCCTGCCTCACAGACCCCACACTTCAGCTGCAGATGCCAAAGCTGCTCTCAGCTTTGAGACCTGCCAGAGACAGGATGCCTGCTGCTCCTGTTGCTCCAGCTGCTCCCCCTGCCCTGCTGCTCCCGCTACTCCTCCAGCTCCTGCTGCTCCCACTGCTCCCGCTGCTGCTCCTCCTGCTGCTGCTGCTCCTCCTGCTCCTCTGCTCCCACTACTCCTCCAGCTCCTGCTGCTCCCGTTGCTCCTGCTGCTCCCTCTGTTCCTGCTCCTGCTCCTCCTGCTCCTCCTGCTCCTCCTGCTCCTCCTCCTCCTCCTCCTCCTCCCGCTACTCCTCCAGCTCCTCCTGCTCCCACTGCTCTGCCTGCTCCTGCTGTTCCTCCTGCTGCTGCTGCTGCTGCTACTCCTGCTGCTCCTCTGTTCCCGCTGCTCCTCCTCCTCCTGCTGCTCCCGCTGGTGACCCACTTTCTGCAGAGTTGCTCTCAGTTGACACCCCGAATCCCTCTGAGAGCTTCCAAGGGCTATAACTGTTCTCAGAGGCGCTCCTGGCTACCAAGTGTTCAGACTTGTTCTGTTTAAGTTAGTGGTTCACACAGCTTAAAGTTACCTAGTTTATTGAAGGTTGTTAACCCTGAATCAGGAATAAACACTCCCACCTGAACATTCCATGTTTTCTAACCACTTCATTTTTGGAAGGAAGGTGGACAAGAACCCCCAGTAGAGGCAGGAAGGAGATGGTCTCTGCCAACCTTTTCAACTCCATCCATGTAGCACAAACTGTGAGCCTTTGACAGGGAGGCTGGCACCAAGCACTTTAAACATTGTCAACATCATTTTACCAATAAGGAATCCAAGGCTCAGAAAGGTCAAGCCAATTACCAAAAGTCACACAGCCAAGACACTCAGGAAGCAGCAAGCTGACTCCAGCTCCTACATCCTGACCACTGAGCTACACTGTCTTCCTCTTCAGCTGGGTTTTCAGGGGCAGGGCATCACTGCAGAAGGCCCACCTATAAGGACTTTGTGACCTAAGGATGACAGCCTGCTCTGAACACCCAGAAGGTGTTGTGTGGGACTTCTGGGGAAGTGTGAACATCTACTCATCCCAGAGAGAGTATGGCAGACCAGAGGATTCCCCTAAAGTCTAGCTTGGTAACTATGAGCTCTTACTCGGGTGACTTACAGGAGTAAAGATGGGTGGTTACTCACAGAAACAGAGATGACTACAGCACCAAAGTCTCTCCCCAGCATGGATGACAACTCACTAAAGCTACAACCTTGCATTCAGGCAGACCACGCAACAGCAGGCAGGGCTCCTGGAAGCTGGGCTGGCTGAACAGTCTCCACCAATAGTTGGTGACTGTTCCCAGAACCTTCTGGAAGGACCTTATGAGTCTAATCGGGTTCCAGAACTTCCTAAGACTTGTGTTATTTCCTTTCTGGCTGTCATGAGCCTCTCCCCTTCTCCCCTCATGGATGGAATGTTTCCATTGGGAAGAAATCACAGGGTGGGAGGCAGCGGGACACTGAATCCAGGGGCAGGGTGTGGCTGTGAGGTAACCCTGCTTTAAATGCTACCCACCGCTCACATGCCACTTCAGGCTTGTCCTTCCACCTTCCTTCTCCTCATCCTGGAGAGATGAGACGCATCACGTTGTTCCTGGAGATACATGAACAAACATGTATTCATCTCAGATAGGGAGCTGAAAACAGGACAAACTAAGGATGCCACCGAAGTCTAACTCAGCAGCCCAGTGAGCTTTGCTGGGGTGACTTACAGAAGTGTAAGTGATGGGTAACAGCAAGAGCAGCCATGACTCAAAGAAGGCTGGATCACTAAAACCCACATCAGCAGAGCTCATAAAAGCTGCAAACCCAGAGTATGGCGTTCAGATGGCAGGCAGCGGGACACCTTACATGGTGTCCTTTTTGAGCGCTCAGTTGGTCGCTTCTTTCTTCCTTTCTTTCTTTCTTCCTTCCTTTCTTTCTTTCTTTCTCTCTTCTTTCTTCTTTCTTCTTTCGGGCAGCTGCTGAGCTACCTGAGATCAAGTGCTAGGGGCCCCTTGGTTTTATGGGTATGGTCCATAGTGTGCACATTTCACAGATGGGGAAATAGAGGCAGAGAGGAGAGCTCATGTCTTCAGGACCACACCATTGGGAAAGAAGAGGTTCTAGACCCACCTTACCCATCCCACTCTCGGGCCCAGGGAGCACTCTGTCCTCCCAAGACCCCTCCCCATGTGGTCTCAAATCCTGTTTTCTCTAGAGGTGGCGGCCCAGTCTTGCTGGGAGCGGATCTCAGTTGTCAGGCTCAGGGAGACTGATGGTCCTTCTCTAGCCAAGCCTGGCTCTTAGCTCTCGGCACACTGGACCCTCACAGATCTCCCGGGCCTGGCCACTCTTCAGAAAACAAATGCAGGATGAGTGTGGAAAGAAAATCTAATTAGGCCCCATTGGAGTCCCGTCTCCTCCTCTTATTACATTAACCCCTTTGAAGTGAGGCCAGACTCATTAGAATAATTCCAACATAGGAATTGTTTTCTGTGCTCCTGAGCTAAGAAAAATGACTTTCAAAATTGCATTTATTTGAGTCCCGTGTCCCACTCTCTCCCAATGGGACAAAGGACATTTCAATGGCCAGAGAACTGATCCTGCTTTAGAAAAGAGCCTGTGGGATCTGGGGAGCCAGCTTCCCATTGGGCCAAGATCACTGAGGCCAGAGCTGAGAGCCCTGTACGGAAGGGGCTCGTCAGGTTCCCTGCCACACACTCTGGCCATGGCCCCAAATCAGAAAGCATGCCAGGAATAGGTGCCCCAAAATGTCTTCCTTGAACACAGAGCTCAGGACCATCCCACATACTCTGACCCACTTGGTCAACAGAGGACACTGGGGCCATATTGTTTAAAATTCCCAGGTTCTTTGGAGGCTCAGCTGGCATTAAGCCCTGAACAGTCTCTAGCAACTGGGACTCTGGGGACGTGGGTCCTATGCCTATCCTATACCCTGAATCTCTAATGGAGACCTGGACAAAATAGTAGATTACAGAAGGCAAAATGTCCCTCCTGGGGTGGCTGACGGCTGGGTCCCTGGCAGCCCATCTTGTGTCTTCCAGAATCTCCAGCTGGACTTCAAGCTATTTCCACACATTTCCAGTTCAGGAGAACAACTGTGTGCCTTCACCAAGGGCACAAGTTGTAACCTCTGCGGTATATAGGTGCGGCGATTTGAGATGTCGGGCATCTCTCATCTGGTTCCGTCTCAAGCATAACCCACTCCAAGGCCTGCCCCAGACACCCAGGCCTGCTCCATCCAGGGCCCACAGCCCCAGCTCTCCCCTACCCCAGGTGCTTTTTAAAAATATTATTTATTTTATATATATGAGTACATTGCAGCTGTCTTCAGACACGCCAGAAGAGGGCATCGGATCCCATTACAGATGGTTGTGAGCCACCATGTGGTTGCTGGAAATTGAACTCAGGACCTCTGGAAGAGCAGTCAGTGCTCTGATCCACTGAGCCATCTCTCCAGTCCCCCCAGGTGCTTTTAGTAGGTCACTCCATATCCCTGGCCATGAGGAGTCAATGTTAGCAGCTTCATGTGACTTTGTACGCTGGGTCCTATGAGTGGTACCCTAAAATGAATCTTCTCAAAGACAGCCAGATTCCCCATCCAAGTCTGAGGCACCCATCCTTCCCTCACTAAGGGCAAGATCTGAGGCCTGGAATGGGCATGCAGCTCAGAGTCCTGTCCTGGTCCCCCACCCTCCTCCACCAGCTCCTTGTCCCTGCCGAGGAATCAGCAGACACAGGGGTGTCCACCACCACCCCCCCACAGATCTTCAGAACTTCCTGCAGGAGGAAGGAGCTGGGAAACAGCCAGCTGCCCGACAGGTGACTCTTCCAAGAGCAGAGTCTGGATGAGTGTCTGCACATTGATGAGTCTCAAGAAGGAGCCCCGGTGTCTCCATTTAGAAAAAAAAATGGCTGTTGCAATGGCCCTTCCTGCTTCTTAGAGTTCAGGTCATGCTGACTCACTTTCCCAACCAAGGGCAAGGTCTCCATGCTCAGGGGTGACAAGCTGAAGGGAACAGTATCTCTACGGACTTTGCATCCTCACCTCCCCTTTCCCAAGATCTCAAGAACTCAGCTAAATGTTTGGTTCCCAGAAAAAGATTTTATCAACGACCATTAGCTAGACCCTGAGATGGAGCCGGTCCAGCCTTTGCATTTGCATGTAAAGAATTCTCCTGCTGTGACATTCCAGTAATGTCAAAGGCAGGCAAAGGGAGAGTCTGCAGCAGGACAGCTGCAGTCTGTCAGATCGCAGCTTCTTTCTTCCGGTCCTTCACTCAGTAAGTCTCTGTCCACAGTGTGCCCGCAGAACCCACCTGCCTTCCCAGCAGCCCGGATTCCCTCCCTAGAGCTCTTGCTGTAAGCTTACCCAAGTATGGTCTGTCTTCTGTGACCTCCTTGTCCTTCAGCGACTCCAGAAGGTATTGTAGTAACTTTAGCCTCACAGAAACCTACAGTCTAGAGTGTTTCTGCCATTCTGTAACTTTGGGAGGATGACATAATCTCTAGAACTCAGTTTCTACGTCTGTAGAATGGGCACAGGCATGGCTGTACATGAATGTATCATGATTGCTGTATCAATGGTATATCACGGTGTGTGGCCAAGGAGAGGGTCAAGGAGTATTTGGGAGCCAGGCGGTGGTGGCGCACGCCTTTAATCCCAGCACTTGGGAGGCAGAGGCAGGCGGATTTCTGAGTTCGAGGCCAGCCTGGTCTACAGAGTGAGTTCCAGGACAGCCCGGGCTATAAAGAGAAACTCTGTCTCAAAAAACAAAAACAAACAAAAATCAAACAAACAAAAAAAAAGGAGTATTTGGGATCGGGGAATATGGCTCAGTGACACGTCCTCATTGTGTGAGAGTGAAGACTCAGCTGGGAAAGATTCTTAACACCAATGTCGGGCCTTAAATGCATGTGTATCCACACTCAGGTGTGTGTGTGCCCACACATATGCCCAACACACATACATGAAAACGAAAAGGAGAGGAAAAAGGAAAAATTAGCATTTATTAAATTATTCATTATTTCCCATTACAAGATGGGGAAACTGAGACTCCAAGGGAAAATGTTTCCCATGAGATGCCCAAGGAGTCCCTAAGATGAATGTCTCTCTCAGATTCTTCATTCTGGAACTTTCTGATTGTATAACGCTCAGAGTTCAATCTTCATGGTGTCCCTGTCAGCACAGGTGCAGAATGGACCTGAGAAGACAATAAAGTAGACACATCACAGCCAGAGGATCCACTGAGGGGTCAGGGGACAAGGGGGCTCACCTGGTTCCTGATGCCATCAAGGACACAAAAACACAAAGAAGCTGGGTGTGGTGGTACACACCTGGAATCTCAGCATTCAGGAGGCTGCAACAGAAGGACCATAAGTTCACTGCCAGCCTGAGAGCAGAGTGAGACCCTGATTCAAAAGTAAATTAGTTAATAATAGATAAGCTAAAGAGATGGCTGGATTGAATCCTTAAAGCCCACATAAAAATTGGTGAAGTCTGGGCCAGTAAGAAACCCCATCTCAATAACCAAGGTGGACAACACCTGGGGACAACACCAGAAGCTAACCTCTGGCTTCCACGTGCGGAGATACACATATGCACTTACACATATACGTATATTAGATAAATAAATAGTCATTAGCAAAGCAGGAGGCAGGGACAAAAGAGAGGCTCTGTGACACTCAGACCCACCATGCTAGGCAGCCTCAGGCTGTTCCCAGTCCCCGTGGAGGACAGGCTGGTACCACAGAGGACTCAGCCCACTGCCAGCAACCCTTGGCCTCAGAAGCGGCAGCAGCTCCCAAATTCCTGGTCTCTGAGTCCAGCTTGGGAGCATTGCTCACAAAGTCCCGGAGCCAAAGTAAATGTGGGAACCCCACAGTGGAGTCTTGCCACTGGAAGGAAATCCAGTATGTCACCCAATGTGGCCCAGCCCTTCCAGCAAAACCACAGCAGCCCTGTCCCCGGCCGATGCTAATTAGATGAAGAGCTCTAAATGAAATAACAAGGAAATAATAGGGCCGGGCTGGGCAGCCATGCCAGAGGTCATTAGCGCTGAATCGCTGTCTAGAGAAGACAGCAGGCAGGACCAGAGTCAAGCCTGAAGGGTACACAGGGGACGCCCAGGGCTCGGCCATGTTTAAACCTGAGCTGACAGGGAAGCAGGCAGCTGGTGTAGGTTATCAGTCAGGGTAGTGGCCCAGAAAAGTTTCCAGTGTGCCTGCTGGTCCATAAGCAAGAGGATAAATGGCCTCAGTCTGTCTCCGTGTGCCACCACTCCTGAATCCCCTTCGTCTCCGGTCCCTCGGAGGCAGAGCTCTCCATTCTGTGGACACCAGGCCCCTCTCAGATACACCATCCCTCATCCATTCACTGCAGAGGCCACAGGTGAGTGGGTAGAAGGTTCAATCCCCGCCGGGCATCCGTTTGGCTGACACTGAAAATGCCCAGGAGGGAAAAAACTACCCCTTGATGAGGAAGGGTTCAGGCAGAGAACTCAGAGTGTCCAGACCTGGGCTTGACCTGCATCTCGAACCAAAACCACGAGTGTCTCACTAAGGGACAAACATGATACAGCACACACGAAGACAAGCCCAGTGCCCCAGTCCAAACCACAGTGAGCCGGGCATGGAAGTTCAGATCTGGGGAGGTAGAGGCAGGAGAATCAGAGATTCAAGATCAGGAGACCATTAAGATGGCTCAGCCAGTAAAGACCCCTGTCCCCAGGCCTGCCAATGGCTGTCACTCAGGGTCCTTCCTGACACAGACTTGTGTGTCTTAACTGTGTTGATGTTTGTATCCTGGTTTTTTGTTTTGTTTTATAATTTTGCATAATGTTACCTCGGGGTAAACTGAGTAAAGATACACCCAGTCTCCTCACCGTGTCTTACTACTGCATCAGAACGGCCAACCATTCCCAAATTAGATATGTGTGCCGCACTGGGGCAGCGTGCAGAGCCTTGTGTGGTTAGGCAAACCCGTGACTAAGGTATAGCCCCAGCCCCCAAGCAACTTTTTAAAGATTTCTTTATTTTATTACATAAGTGTTTTGTCTGTCTGTCTGCCTGTCTGTCTGTGCCACACACAGGCCTGGTACCCCAGGATGTCAGAAGAGAAGATCAGATTTCCTGGATCTGGCATTATGGATGAGCCACCATGTAGGTGCTGGGAACCCAACCTAGATCCTCACAAGAGTAACCAGCTGTCTTAACTGCTGAGCCATCTCCCCAGAGACTCTCCCACTACCACCACCACCACCACACACACACACACACACACACACACACACACATACACACAGACACATTTTTATTTAAAAAGAAGAAAGCTAGGGCTCAGTGTTTAAAAGCACTGGCTGCTCTTCCAGAGAACCTGGATTCGATTCCCAGCACCCACAAGGCAGCTCACCACCATCTGTGACCCCAGTTCCTGAAGATACATTGCCCCCTTCTGGCCTGTGCCGGTACTGCATGCATGTGGTATGGCTGTGTACATACAATTAAATAAACCGGTTTTTTAAGCGGGGGAAGGCTGATAGGCTGGCTCAGTTAGTACAATGAGTGATTTTTGTGCAAGCATGAGGGCCTGAATTTCCTCCCCACCATTCATGTAAAAAAACAGAATGTGGGGGTGCACACCTGTAATCCCAGCACTAGAGAGTCAGTCAGGTCACCAGGGACCCACTGGCCTAGCATGTTTGTGAAGCTCAGGGCAGGGAGATACTTTGTCTCAAAAAATAAGGTAGACAAAGCCGAAGAACGACACCTAAGTTTGACCTCTGATCTCCAGACGTACATGCACATATGTACACATACACCTGCCAGCACACGTATGCATCTATGTACACATGCCTGTACACACACATACACACACAAAAAAAAAAAAACACCAAAATCCAAGATTAATTTACAAGGTCTGGGATGAGGCTTGAGTTTGTTTGTTTGCTTGCTTGTTTGTTTGTTTGTTTGTGAAGTCTCCACAAGAGTTGAAAAGTATCACACAATGAAATTATTCCCAAATTTAATTTGCCTGAAGATTTAACTTCTTAGTGTGAAAAATGTATCAAAAAATTCCAACGTCTTGCGGATTCAGGCTAGAATTTACAGCAGCCCTAGCAGAATAGGCAAGAAAGGCCTGGAAGATTGAATTAGGACCCCAGGAGTGCTGAGCTGGTCCCGGGGAGCCTCCTGTTTCTGCTAGCTCATGGTCTCAGGGGGCCTGGATGGTTCCCATTATAACCAGGAAGCGTTCAAGCATGTAGGAAACAAGGAACGCTGGTTCACAGAGGAGTTTAGCCCTTCTGCCCTGCAGCGAAACCCCCCACCAAGCCCTCTTAGTTGAGCTTTTGAAGGTGACAAATGGTGTGTCGCCAACGGAGACAGGAACTCTTCTCCACCCTCTATGCAAGAGTGGGTGGGGGTCAGCTGCTGGGTGTCCGTGGCCCTTTAAGGCTTTCATGGATGGCAGTGAGAGCTTGGATTGTTGTTTATAATTTTTCTCCTTCTCTCTCCGTAATTAACCAACTAATTATCCTCTTCTGCCTGTTAATGAGTCACTGGAGTCACAGGAGGGAGAGGAACTATCTAGGATGCTCTGCTGGGAGGTCTCCAGTCTCCATTCCCTGCTGTCCATGGGCTCTGGCCACCAGGCATGGCTCCTTCACCATTCTGAGCAGAGAGCTGTAAACTTGTGATCTGAGGCCAGTTCACTTCACAGCTATGTGCTGAGCAGTGTTCCAGGCAGCTTCTGGAGCCAGAGACATGAGGCAGAAGGCGTCCAGGAGTTCAAGGTCAGAGAAGCTGAAAAACCACAGAAGGGAGGTTCCAACCCCATTCAGAAAAGCTAGCTGCTCACAGCAGTGGCCCCAGCCACAGACACCTCCCTCCCCACCTCCCTAGTTCTTTTGTCCTGGTGTATCTAGCAGCAACACCCAGTTTGCTGGGTGGCTGCTTCCAGAGAGCCGTTCACCTGAGCCTGCCAGAGGCTTTGTGTCTCTAGAACCTTCCACACAGAGTTCTTACTGTCACACAGTCCCTGGAGACACCATGGCTACTCCATGAAGAGCAGTCAAAGAGGGGCTCACTTCAATCTCCAGAACTCCTCAAACCTGGTGTGTGAAACATGGAGCTGGAAGCCTCTGAGTCCCTCAGCTCCGCACAGCTCAGACCCTCATGTGAGACATCCATGGCTGCAATATCATATTCTCAAAGACACAAGTAGGCATATGCACCCAGTGTGTAACATGTGTTCATATGTGTATGCAACCTTATGTGTGTGAGCATGTGTGAGCATGTGTGTAGAGAACCAAGGGTCTTACCCCATTTTTTTTTTTGAAGCAGGATCTCTCACTGAACCTGGAGCTCAACAAGTTATCTAGGCTGGCTGGCTGGCTGGTTAGCACCAGCAGTCTTCCTGTGTCAGCCTGCCCAGTGTTGGGGTTACATCCAGCTACCCCTGGTTTTTACATAGATTCTGGGTATCTTAGGGTTTTATTGCTGTGAACAGACACCATGACCAAGGCAACTCTTCGAAGGACAACATTTAATTGGGGCTGGCTTACAGGTTCAGAGGTTCAGTCCATTATCATCAAGGCAGGAACATGGCAGCATCCAGGCAGGCATGGTGCAGGAGGAGCTGAGAATTCTACATCTTCATCTGAAGGCTGCTAGGAGAAGGCTGACTTCCAGGCAGCTAGCATGAGAGTCTTAAAGCCCACGCCCACAGTGACACATCTACTCCAACACCTTCTGATAGGGCCACTTCCTGAGGTGAGCATATACAAGCCATCACACTGGGAATCCAAACTCAGGCCCGCATGCTTGTGTGGCAAGCACTTTACTGATTGAGACATCTTCCCATTCTTTTCTGGGATTATTTAAGGACATGGGAGCATCTTCCAATGGCCTGTGGGTGATTAGTGCAGACAGACAAACTGCCAGGAGGCCTGGACCGCCCGCTGCAGAGAGAAGATAAGAGTGAACTGCAGCACTGTATGAAGCGGCTCTGGCTTCCCTGAACAGCCAGACAATAGAGGAAGGGCTCAGGTGGCCATCCAGATACTCTGTTACCGGGTGAGCATTCCCCTATGGACATTTAAAGCCCACAGAAATACTCGTCAGTGTCCACGGCTATATGTTATGAGCCATTTTCAATTAAGTAAAATATTACAACGCCCCCTACTCTGTAATCCAGGTTTCTCAGTAGACGTGTTTGGGACACACGTCTGGATGGTCTCTCAATATGCACATAGAGCCTTGCTAGGCTCACTGTAAAGAGGATCAGCCTCGAGAGACCCAGCCCTGACTTCGGGAGGCTAGGTTAATTGGCAAGAATGGAAACGTTCAAACTATGCTCTGGGCTAGGCATCTCCATGAAGGAACCTGTGAATACATCCCAAGGGCCAGGAAGGGTGGGGTGGGAAGTGGAGTGGGAGGAACATCTCAGAACTGACGTTGCCCAGGCTAGCTTGAGATGGGCTGTGATAGCTCTGGGGACCTTCAGACTTTGGGCAGGTGGCACTGTTTCACACTATTATAGCTAGAATGAGGATGTGGGCTGTGGACAGGAAATCCTGGTGGTCACCGCCTGGCTTTTCTATTCCCTGATACTTCCCTGGAGGGTGAGTCTGTCCCACTCTGGCTACCTCCCTCCCAGAGTCACAGGACCTTAGTGTGTATCGGAAGTGGAAGGGTCCCACGGGTATCAGAGAACAGACTGCCCTCATTAGAAAAAGGATGGGACTACGCTTGGTTTCCAGCACAGTTCCCCATAGTGGCTCGCTCATCCATGTAGAAACTGAGAGGTGGAGGCAGGAGAATCAGAAGTTCAAACTCATCCTTGGTTATATAGTGAATTCAAAGATAGCCTGGGGGCTGGAGAGATGGCTCAGCGGTTAAGAGCACTGACTGCTATTCCAGAGGTCCTGAGTTCAAATCCCAGCAACCACATGGTGGCTCACAACCATCTGTAATGGGGGTCTGATGTACTCTTCAGGTGTGTCTGAAGACAGCTATAGTGTACTCATAAATAAAAATAAACCTTTAAAAAAAAAAAAAACAAAGATAGCCTGGGGTACAAGAGACCTCATCAATAAACAGGACCAAAGAACAGTCAATAGGTAAAGGTGCATGCTGCCGAGCCTGCCGACGGAGTTCAGATCTCCAGAGCCCACGTGCTGTCTGGACACATTAACCTGAGCATCTCCAACCAACCCAGTGTCCCTGTGAGGAGATGGGAGGGGAAGACAAGGCACTCTTTACAACCTGGAAAGGGAGACCAGGACGGGCACTAAGAGTTGCTCTCTGACCTCTGGACGAATGCTGTGGCACACAAATCCTGTCCACAATCACACAGATGCACACAGAAGATAAATTAAAAATGTAAGGACATAAATAACTAGAAGAGGAGATGCCGGTCCAGGGAAGAGAAGGGCTTGCTCCCAACGCCTCCTGGATTTCCTCTGAGGAACCCGCAGCCTCCCTTTCCAGAGCAGGCCTGGTGTCTGCCATTCCTGCTTTGCAGGGGCACCTGACCGAGCAGTGACCACAGCAGGCTGCTGGGGGATGCTGTTGACTCTCCCCTACCATCCTGCCCCACCTCCAACTCCTGAACAAGCTAAAGACTGCAACAGGGCCTGCTACACACCGAGGTCAGCCCTAAGAAACCGAGACTGATCACAGAGTGGTCTGAATGCATCAGAAAACCATCAATGACGTCTACCTGCATCCTCTGCACATGGAAGGACCCTCTCTTAGCCAGGTGTGGTGGCCCAAACCTGTCACAACAGCACTCAGGAGGTCACAAGTTCAAGACCAACCTGGGTGGCACAGTAAGACTGTGCGTGAGTATGTGTGTGTGAGAGAGAGACAGAGACAGAGAGAGGGAGAGAGAGAGAAACACAGACAGAGATAGACAGAGACAGAGAGACAGACACAGAAAGACAGAAACAAAAACTTGTGGTAGCCAGGCAGTCCAGGTTTAAAGTCCTGACTCTGCCTCTTCCAAAGTATCTTGGTCTCAGGTACTTCTATAACCGTTCGGTGCCTTCCTTTCCTAATGTATCAGCCAAACAGAACCTGCAACGGTCATTATAAGGATTAAATGAAATAACATCCAGAAGGATGCTTAGCCTCTCCTGTCAGCAGGTTGTTAGCCTGAGGGCATCAGGAGGGCAGAGAGAGGCTGAGGCCATCGAGTCCACTCTAAACCACAGGATCTAACAAAAAGCCTGGCCTTTAGATGAGAAGCTCATAAAATAAAAGTGAATGAATGAGTGAGTGAATGAATGAATGAATGAATGAACATGCCAACCCAAAGTGAAAATCCAGAGGTGTGATTGCCGGATCCACTATTAGCATGTCCCAAAACAAATTAAGAAGGAAACACCCGGGAGCCAACTCCACAAGTTTTCCTGAGGGATGGATGGCTAGGAGGGCGAACTGCAGGTCTTGTGCTTGCCAGAGACATGGTACCGATACTCTCTAGGCCCTTCGACCTCCAACAACCAAAGGTATCAGCTAAACACATACTTGTTTAACTGCTTGGATACACTCTCAGAAACAGAAGACACATTCAGAACTAAGTGCCAAAGGAAGGTTGGGGTTGAAGGGGGCTTCATGTACACAGAAGCCACAGAGGGGAGACTAGACACAAAGCATGGAGCCCACCCAGGGCGAGGATCTTAGTAGAAATCCCCTCTGCAAAAAGCTAAGTCCCCAGAGTCGCCCACCGGAGGCATGGTGGTGGAGACAAAGCTCCCTGGACTGCTCTCTGCTCCCTGGAGAGGGTGGCACAACAAATTGCGCCTATGAAACCTTGGCAAGAACAGGACGAAAACCCCTCTTTAGAGTTTGTAGGGGAAGCCAACCCTAATAAGAGGGCTTGAAGCCTCAATTCATTCTATGTGGGTGGTCTCAAGAATACCTAGCCAAGAATTCAGTCTAAAGTGGTCCCAAGTCAGTAATGACCACAGGCTCCTGGCAGGAGTCTCTGCTAATCCTTCTGTGGGAATCCACCTCCACCTAGACTCAGAGACTGCCCCGGGAACATTCGGCTATAGGAGCTCGGTCAGCTGGGCACAGTGAATCCACATCAGCAGGCACACCAGGCAGTAGACAGATGTCAGACTCTAGGCTCACCCAGTACAGGATTTCAAAATACCTTTATCAGGCAGGGTGTGTACCCAGCTGGCTTTCTCCTTTTTATTCAGTCCTGGACCCCAGTCCAAGGGATGGTGCCGCCCACACTCAGGGTGGGCCTTCCCACAATCCAATCGAGAAACCTTGTCACAGGCATGGCCAGAAGTTTGTCTCTTAGGCCATTCTAGACCCTGTCAAGTTGACAATATTAACATTTCAGCAAGTATTTGCTACAGATACACCCCTGGGTGATATTATAAATGCATTTGCAGACCAGCAGTGGGTAAAGGCACTTGCTGCCAAACCAGAGGACCTGAGTTCGATCCCAGGCCCCACACAATGGAAAAAGAGAGTCAACTCCTAACTTCTCCTCTGATCTCCACATACATGCTGGCCTATACAGACACACACACACACTAATTATAATGAGAAATTAAAATGTGTTTGCTACTTATCTAAATTTCACTTTATTTTTTTCTGGTGACTCATGGGAGTGAAGCTTCCAATCACCACACAAAAAGGTGGAAGTTTCTAGGAGCACTGGAGAAGAGGAAGGCCAACAGCATCTGAGCCAGTTACAACTGAGGGGTTTTTTCCTCCTTTTAAAAAAATTTTTATGTGCATTGTGCTTTTCTTACATGTATGTCTGTGTGAGGATGTCAGATCCTCTGGAACTGGAGTTACAGACAGTTTTGAGCTGCCATGTGGGTGCTGGGAATTGAACCAGGGTCTTCTGCAAGAGCAGCCAGGGCTCTTAACTGCTGAGTCATCTCTCCAGCCCAACATCTGACTCTTCAAGAGCAGCCAGAGTCAGCAAAACTCCATGGACTGGTAGCTATAACCTGTGGGGAAAATGTACCTGGTATAGCTAGAGAAAATGCTTTTCAAAATGAGACTCAAGTAAAAGGGTGGTCAAACAAATGAAAACAGTGAGTTTGTCAAATTCATGCTCATTTTCAAAATAAATTACCAAGCCAGAAGTAGTGGTGCACACCTTAAATCCCAGCCCTGGGGACACACAGGCAGATGGATCTCTGTGGGTTTGAGGGCAGCCTTATGATCTACCTAGTGAGTTTCAGGACAGCTAGGGCTACATAGGAAGACTCTGACTCAAAAAAAAAAAGGTAAAAAGGTAAAAGATAAAAATACATGGATTGTCAAAGGACAGACTCCCTCAGCAGGACCAAGGTGATGCCAAGCAGCATTGAGAAGAATAGGAGACAAGGGCCAGAGGGAGCATAGGACTGTGGTGGCATGAGTGTGGGTAGATGGGTGCATGGGTGCGTGGGTGCATGGGTGCGTGGGTGCATGGGTGCGTGGGTGCATGGGTGCGTGGATGGGTGGCAGCGTGGCAGTGTGGCAGATTAGCCAAAATGTTAACACTGTGTGGGACTGCAAACCAAGGAGGAATAAAAACAAATGACTAGATGTGGGGTGTGTGTGCATGTGAGTGTGTGTCTGTGTGTGAGTGTGCGTGCATGTGAGTGTGTGTGCGTGTGTGTGCGTGTGTGTGTGTATGTGTGTGTTTTACTGGAATTTGATCTCAGACTCTCACACAAACTGCATACACTCTCTACCTCTGACTTGCACCCCTAGCCTTCTTCTTACTTTATTTTTAAATTTCATTTATTTTATTTTATGTGTATGAGTATTTGTCCAAATGTATGTGTCCGTGGGGAACAGAAGAGGACATTGGATGTCCTGAAACTGCAGTTACTGGAGGTTGTGAGCAGCCACATGTGTGCTGGGAGCTGAGCCTGGAGAAAATGCTCTTGACCACTGAGCCATCTCTCCAGCCCTCTGTTTTCACTAGTTCATTTGAGACCTGGTCTCACTAAGTTGCATAGGTTGATCTGAACTCACTCTGTAGTCCAGGCTGGCTTTGAACTTGTGATCTTCCTGCCTCAGTCTCCCAAGTAGCTGGGCTTATGGACCTGAGCTATGAGGTCTAACAAAATTTTAGAAAATTTTTATATTTGGGAGAAAAGGATAATGATTTCCTTTGTACTTTGAGTAGGTGGATACATTCCCAGTTTTTTTTTTTTTTTTTTTTTTTGGTTTTTCGAGACAGGGTTTCTCTGTGTAGCCCTGGCTGTCCTGGAACTCACTCTGTAGACCAGGCTGGCCTCGAACTCAGAAATCCGCCTGTCTCTGCCTCCCAAGTGCTGGGATTAAAGGCGTGCACCACCAACGCCCGGCATACATTCCCAGTTTTTAGAATTAAATTTAAATTTGAGATGATAAAGAACAAACACATTTTTAAAATTGTTATGTTCCAAAATATCACACAGGGTTTTTTTTTGTTTTGGTTTGGTTTTTTGGTTTTTTTGAGACAGGGTTTCTCTGTGTAGCCTTGGCTGTCCTGGAACTCACTCTGTAGACCAGGCTGGCCTTGAACTCAGAAATCCACCTGCCTCTGTCTCCCAAGTGCTGGGATTAAAGGCGTGCACCACCACTGCCCGGCCACACACAGGTTATTTATACTAAAAAATAATGAGTCACTGGAAGCTCCCCACTGAGATCAGGCATAGGGCAATCTTCTCTGACACCCTCATTCAAAAGCATACTAGAAATCCCAGCTAATGCAATAAGGCAAGAAAAGAAAAAGAATCACAGATCAAGAGGGAAGAAAGAGAGAAGTGTTTCTTCTGAAATTAGTTTAGTTTTTTATGTAGAAAATTCAAAACAATCAGTCACCAAGTAGGAAAAACCTTACAAGAGGCCAGGCATTACCCTCCTGACTCCTGATGCTGTGATTCTGTGGATCCCACACTGTGCCCAGACCATCTGCTCCTTAAAAATAATTGAATAAATTGTATGTGTGTGTGTGTAATTTTTTTTGCTTTCGAACAGTTATATATTTATAGAAAAGTTATGAGAACAGCACACAGAGTCCCTGCCCGCTCTCACCCAGATTTCCTGACCCTCGACCTCTCACCATTAGTCTGTTACTACCCCGCCAGACCCGCCTCTACTGTCACTAGTCTGCCTTCCTCATGCTCACTTTCTACTCCTAGATGTCATCCAGGTCGCCCCACCACGCTAAACGGCCCGTTCCCTTCTCCTCTGGTCTGACAGTGGTAAAGGACGCAGGGACAGGACAGGAAGAACACGGACTCAGGGAAGACGCTCCTGCTCTGTGAACTTGAGTGCTGATAACAGCAGTGCCTAGGAGGCTAGGGAGGTGGCTCAGCAGATAAGGGTGATTCCTGCACAAGCATGAGCCTGAGTCTAAATCCCAGGCACCCACAAAAATACCAAGCATGGCCACATGTGCCTGTGACATCAGAGTTGGAGAGAGAGAAACAGGCAGATCCTGGGGGCTTGCTGGACAGTTAGCCTAGCCAAAATGGTGAGTTTCCGGTTCAGAGAGAGACCTGATACAAGAGAATAAGGCAGAGAGAGAGTAATAGAACAGGATGCCTTCTCTAGCCTCCAAAGGGATAAGCACATGCATACACACACACACCCCACAAGCCCTACACACTAACATACCACACACACACACCTACACACACTCACATGCCTGCACACACACCATACACACACACACCCCACAAGCCCTACACACTAACATACCACACACACACCTACACACACCATGCACACACACCACACACACATATATTACACACACATACCGCATACATCACATACACATATCACACCACACACACAAGCCCTACACACTAACAAACTACACACAAACACATGCACCCATGCACACTAAAGTGCACACACACATACCACACCACATACACATACACACACATACCACACACCACACACACATCATACATACATATATACACATACACACACACATACCACAAACATACACACATATACTACACCTACCACACACACCACACATATATATATATATTACACACATCACACACACATACCATACCACATACACACCACCTATACACAAGCCCTACATACTAACACACACACACACACATGAAAATAACGTTCTGCAGCAAAAAAAAAAAAAAAGACAAAATGTGAATGAATGTCTGTCCACACACAGGAATCTGAAGGATCAAAATCACTGCATTTTCTGCATAATCAAAACTTAAAATCTCAGGCAAAGGGTTCTGCATATCCAAAGGCCCTGAGACCGGGTGAAACACAGTCTCTGTACTCTAAGAACAGTGAGCAATAAACAAGGTGGTTTGGCAGAGTTAAATGAGACTTGATCCCAAAACCACAGCAGGCAACACCCTTACCACACATTCCAGAGGCCCTGGCCCCTGCCATGGCCTTCCTCAGAGCTCCGGTCGGTCTGTCTTGTTATCACCCAGTGCCCACCCCAGTCCAGGCCCTGCTCTCTCCTGAACATGACATTGTCCCCTTCTCCTGAAGGCTACTTTTTGTAAGGAGGTGTTTGGAGCCCAGGTTTCTGTGGGCAGATGCCCCGGGGCACACACACAAAGGCCCAATTGTCTAGTGTCCTGCGCTGGACCAGCAGAGCAGGATTCTGCCTGATTCAACAACCCCACATCAAAGAGATGACGTCAAAGTTCCAGCAGCCACTGAGACACAGTCCAGCCCTGGTGCCAAGGGCTCCCAGGAGGCTAATCCCACCCTGGAAGGTAAGAAAAGGGTGGACGCAGCGAGCTAGGAGGAATTAGGGGGTGCTACTGTGCTGGGGGCCTCAGCAGCATAATTGCCTGTGCTGAGCTGCTGTTGGCCTGGGCATAGTTGTCAGAGAAGCTATAATCAGAGTGTGCCAAGGACAAACAGCCATACAAGCAGCCAGCACCTTGGTTTCCCAGGCCTGCATCCTATCTGCATAGGACACAGCCACCCAACAGCCACAGAAGCGCCCCCCCCAAGCCCCATCACTTAGTAGCTGGAGTCTGAGCTGACGACAACGGCTTTCTTGGCCTTGAACTTGTGGACTGCCAAGAGACATGTCTGATTTGTGTTACACAGTCAGTCAACAACCCCTGACTGTGACACAGACAGCAGAGAGCAGCTCACCTGTCCCAGCTAATGGGACAGGGGCTCTGGGGAACAGAGCACCCCTGGTCAACTCTAGGTGGGAGAGAAGTCTCTCCAAAGGCCCAGTGACTCTGAAGAGCTTGCTATCTCAGACTACTTTCTGTGACAGCATGCTCAAGACTGAGCCCATCACGGAAAACAGAGAATCCGGCTCACGATTCTGCAGGGCCCACTTCCCGGACAGGCCTTTTCCATATCTGACTGTGGGAAAGAAACATGGAGGCACACCCAGGAACTGATTTACAGTGTAATTCTGGAACCCAGGTGCAACTTTGATTTTTTCAAAGTTTACTTTTAATGATGGTTCTTAAACACTTTAACCTCCCTTGTAGCCCACCACCCACCAGGAGGGGAAAAGAAAGGATACCAAGGAAGCAGACCTGTTTAAAAGGGTTCTTCGGTACAACTCCCATCTGTGTTGTCTGGAAATCAGTAGTTCAGTTCACAGGTTACCAGCAGCACCAGCTCAGTCCACTCACAAACACTTCACGGATACACCGACAGTCCAGTTCAGTAGTTAGGATAGCAACAGTGGTGACATGACCTAGCAGAGACAGCCAGGCCTCAGCCTTAGCTCAAGTCAGCAGGAGGAACCATCAGGAACACCAGGAGAAGTTCTCGGCTGTGCCTCTCTCAAGGAAGAGACCCGTCTCTCCATGGAGTCCTATCCATACCCTCCAAACATTACTTGCGTCTTGCCTCAGCACCTGCATCCAATCAGCCTGAGTCCACTGCAGAAGCAGCAAGAAACTACAGCACACCACCAGAAGTTTTGGAGCTCAACTACACAACATAAAGCAGACCAATACATGTGTGTTGTTAGCAAAGAATCCTTCATCACGTGTCCTTTCATGTGCTTGCTTTAGCAGAACATCCTCTCTCCTATGTCTGCTTCAGTGAAACATTCCTTCAGGAGTCCGCCTTAGCTTTTCACACCTGTGTCCACTTTAACGAGATGTTCCGTCACGTATTTGCCCCAGCAAAACACCATCCAACCGACTTTCCAAAGAACCCTTAAGTTTCCACTTCACCCAGGCTAAGTTCATCCTCCCTCCCCACCCAAAATCTTCTTCAAGAATAGCAATATGTGGGCTGGAGAGATGGCTCAGTGGTTAAGAGCACTGACTGCACTTCCAGAGGTCCTGAGTTCAAATCCCAGCAACCACATGGTGGCTCACAACCATCTGTAATGAGATCTGATGCTCTCTTCTGGTGTGTCTGAAGACAGCTACAGTGTATTCATATATAATAAATAAATAAATCTTTAAAAAAAAAAAAAGAATAGCAATATGTGTCCACTCAGGAGGCTTCAGCCCCTGGGCCCTGACCACCTCTTAAAGGTCCCAGCTGTTCTCTTCCCAGCTGGTCTCTTCCCAGCTGTCCTCTTCCCAGCTGTTCCATTTCTCTTCTATTTTATTATTATTTTCTGAGAGTCTTGCTACACAGTCCAGGCTGGCCTTGAACTAACATCTTCCCGGCTTATCCTCCTGCATGATAAGATTATAAAAGCACATACCTTCGACTGGTGTTTCCATCACTTAATACTATAACAATGACATTAAGTTTCAGCATGAGGCAGGCACAGACACACACACCTAAACTCCTAGGACTTGGGAAGTAGAGACAGGAGGATCAGACATTCAAGGTCATCACTGGCTATGCAGCCAGTTCGATGTCAACCTGGGCTACATGAGGCCCTGTCTCAAAAAACAAATCCTAAGTTTTAGGGGGGAAACATTTGACCCTTAGCACTTTTAAACAATAAGTGGGATAGAAAAGGAAGACGGAGGACTGTCTCCAGGTCTTGGTTCTTGTGTCTGGAAGAACAGAGGAGCCACTTAAGGAAGGAAAAGGTTGAGAGGGGGCACTGGAGAATTCTGAAATGTCATGGTTACTGAGGAGAAAGGGGGCATGTCAGGAGGGCAGACCTACAGCCTACTGGGTCACCAGGGGAGCTAAGTTGCGTTATAGAGACATGACTTTGCTTCTCTGAGTGTGCAGACTCCAGTCCACTAGGGCTGCGTTTGATGTCACCAGTCTGTAAGTGAGGATCTCTAGTCAGCAAGAGAACACTCCCCTCCCTCCAGCCCTCCCTCCAGCTAGCTGCTGCCGTTAGACTTGGCTGTAAGGGCTCAGTCTTCCAGCAGGTTCCATCTAGGCCCAGCACCAGACCTCAGTGCACAGGGATGCTGGGCTGTGGGGGATCCTGAAAACAAACCAACAAGTAAGCAAACAAGCCACTCCCTTCAGAGAGAGGCAGAGAGGGCGTGGCCTCAGGACAGGAACCCAGGCAGCCCTTCCTGCTGATGTCACCTCTTCCTGGACCTGAATCTCTGAGCTCCAGCTCCTCCTCCCACAGCCTTATCCCCAGGGATGCTGCGATCTCCCTTCCTGCAGAGGTCTGGATGCCCAGAGCAGGTTCCCTTTTTCCTTCAGCATCCTTCACAAGCTCACATTGCTTCTACCTTGGTTTCTCTCCTGTCAGCCTGGGAGACGGTCTAGTTGGTCAACAGTGTGTGCTGCAAGAACAAGGAACCAAGTTCAATCGTCAAAATTCATGTGTGTGGGGCAGGGGGGAAAGTGTCGTTCGTGAATCCCAGCACTGTGGAGAGCAGGCAGAGGCAGGAGGATTGCCTGGAGCTCACTGACCAGCCTATTTGATAAACCCTCGGCCAATGAAAGACCCTGTCTCAAAAAACAAAGTAGAAGACGCCCGAGGGACACCTAAGGTTATCCACTGACCTTGACACACATGTCACAGACACTCCTACACACTTGTGCTGCACATACGTGAACATGCACACATAAAGCTTATAAAAATGTAATACCCACACAATAATAGCGGGAGACTTCAACAGCCCACTCTCAGCAATGGACAGATCATGGAAACAGAAATAAACAGGGGCACAGTGAAACTAACAGAAGTGATGGAGCAAATGGTTTTAGCAGATATCTATAGAACATTCCATCCTAAAACAAAAAAAAATATATCTTCTTCCCAGCACCTCATTGTACCTTCTCCAAAACTGACCATGTCATCGGTCACAAAACCATCCTCAACTCATATAAGTAGATTGAAATAATCCCATGCATCCTATCAGATCACCACAGACTAAGGCTGGTCTTCAATTACAACAAAAACAACAGAAAGCCCACATACACGTGGAAGCTGAACAATGCTTTACTCAATGATAACTTGGTCAAGGAAAAGATTAAGAAAGAAATTAAAAGCTTTTTAGAATTTAATGAAACGGAAGGCACAACATACCCAAACTTATGGGATACAATGAAAGCAATGCTAAGAGGAAAACTCATAGCTCTGAGTGCCTCCAGGAAGAAACCAAAGAGCATACACCAGCAGCTTAACAGCATACCTGAAAGCTCTAGAACAAAAAAGCAGCAAATACACTCAAGAGGAGTAGACGGCAGGAAATAATCAAACTCAGGGCTGAAATCAACCAAGTAGAAACAAAAAGAACTATGCAAAGAATTAACCATATCAAAAAAAAAAAAGAGAATTAACCATATCAGGAGCTGGTTTTTTTTAAAAATCTTTCTTTCCTTCCTTCCTTCCTTCCTCCCTCCCTTCTTTCCTTTTCTTTCTCTTTCTTTCTTTTGTTCCTTCTTTGATTCTTTCTTTGTTTCTTATCAAATATAGTCTAACAGGAATCAAACTGAAAAAGGAAACTTCAGTTGAGAAAATGTCTCCATCAGATTGTCTAGTAGGCCAAAGACCATTGAGTATTTTCTTGACAAATGAATTGCCACCGCTGAACAGCTGGAATAAGAAATCAGTCTGTACAAGACAGTAATTGCATTCCTTCATGACCTCTTCTTCAGTCCCTGCCTCCAAGTTCATGTTTGATTTCCTGTCCTGATTACCACTCCTAATGTACTGTATGATATAAGATGAAATAAACTCTTTCTTCTCCCAAAAAACGTAGTGTCCAGTTAGTCTTTATTTATCTATCATCTAACTATCCATATACCCATCCATCTATCATCTACCCATCCCTCCCTTCTTCCTTTTCTCCTTCCCCCTTCCTTTTATATCTGTTCACTTATCTATTCCATGTGAGAAGACTCTGGAAATAAAATCCACTTGTAAGGCCCCAGCTTTGGAGAACCCTCCAGGGTTCCGGAGTCCATATTCTTCCTTTAGTGATGGAAAAGAAAGAGTACCCCCAACCTCACAGACAGTCCAGGGGACCTGTTTCCATGGTGATTCTAAACACCATCCAGCTGACAGGATTAACCACCTCGTCAAGTCATAATTTGTATCTCAGGTGTCCCATGATCTACTCCTGTCTTCAAAAGACGCCACACCCAAACATCAGAATAAGATTTTTTAATCTTTAAAAAAAAAGTGTGTGTGTGTGTGTGAGTGTGTGTGTGTGTGTGAGTGTGTGTGAGAGAGAGAGAGAGAGAGATTGTGTGTGTGTGTGTGTGTGTGAGAGAGAGAGAGAGAGAGAGAGAGAGAGAGAGAGAGAGAGAGAGAG
>NW_021621113.1:7854355-7881319 GCF_004785775.1 Grammomys surdaster | reverse complement strand
AGAGAGAGAGAGAGAGAGAGAGAGAGAGAGAGAGAGAGAGAGAGAGAAAGTCAAGGCCAAAAAAAGTTGAGATCTCCTGGAGCTGGGGTTACAGCTGTGAGCTGCCCAACACCAGTGCTAGGAACCAAATGCGGGTCCTCTGCTAGAGTAGCAAATGCTCTTACCCATGAAGCATCTCTCCAGCCCTCAGGATAGCACTGGGAGGACAGAGTTCCCAGTACCTGATTGACATCACTGCCCACTACTGAGAGCCTCCCACCTCTGCCTCTCAGTGAAGTCTCTATCCACACACCTATTTAAAACAACAGTCCCTGCCAGCCCACTCTTCCCACTGCCCCTTACTCATCATCCGATTTGTGACCTTGTGACCTACCTACCCTCCGGGAGGAGCTCGGCCTAGGCTGGTTCTGTTCTCCATCCTGTCTCCTGTGCTTCTGACAGTCCCTTGGGACAGGAGCTGAAGAAAAGTGTGTTAAAGAGAGGAATAAACAGATGACTGGGCTCCTCTGTTCCTCCAGGTACAGTGTGTGGGTTTAGAATTACCTGGGAGACGCACTTCTGGGCTTGCCTATGGGAATGTCTCCAGAGAAGAGTAACTAAGGAAAAGACCCACCATGGATGTGAGCCCACCATGCCACGGGATGGTGCCCAGATGAAATTAAAGAAGGAAAGGAGAGTGCAGTGGAGTTTGATGAAAGGGGGCAGAAGAAGGGAGAGAGGGAGGGAAGGAAGGAGGGAAGGAGAGAGGGAGGGAGGGAGGGAGGGAGGGAGGGAGGGAGGGAGGGAAGAAGGTGAGCTAAGCACCCGCATTCATCTTCTCCACTTTGATCACCCCACTCCCACTGCCATGATCTCAGCATGTTTTCCCAACTATAAAGGATGCTACTTTCCCACGCTTCGAGCTGGAACTCTTTCTCCCATATGCCGTGTGTGTTACCTATTCAGACACAGTGACTAGAAAGGGAACTAAAGGGCCAGCCTCCACACAGCCTTTGGAACTGCGCCCCTACTGAGGGAGCACAAACGGGATCCCATCAGCAAAGCAGACTGAGAGCTCCTGGGTGGGTAGCCAGCTATCACGGACAACTGCAGAGATCCCCAGGGAGAAATAAAAGCCATTCTAGGTGAGTAGTGTGACCATGGAACTAACGGTGCTCCCTGGAGACTTGTCACATCCCGGGCATTGGGCAGAACACTTCCGTGGAACTCTCCTGCCTCTTCAAGTGATGGCAAATGAAACCGGTGATGCTGGGGACAGGTGACAGCTATGCCTGAAAACCCTGGTTTTACAGAACAGCAGAGACAATTGGATGGATGGGTGGGTGGATGGGTGGGTGGATGGGTGGATAGATTGATGGATGGGTGGGTGGATGGAGGGATGGATGGATGGACAGGTGGACGGATGTATGAACGGATGGGTGGGTGGGTGGGTGGGTGGATGGATGGATGGATGGATGGATAGATGGATGGATGGATGAATGATCTGGTGGATGGGTGGATGGATGAAAGGGAAGGTGGTGGGTGGATGAATAAATTAATACATAGGTAGGTAAGTGGTTGGGATAAATACGAAGATGGGAATGAATGGGTGGCTTGATGGAAAGGCAGATAGACCAACAGGCAGACAGGCAAACAGATCATTTTACAGAATGGACTCACATGACTGTGAAGACTAATGTGTTAAAATCAACAACGACAGTCAGCAAGCTAGAAATCCAGGCAGGAGCTGAGGCTGCAACCTGAGCCAGAACCCTGTTCTTTCTGGAAAACCTGAGTTTTGCTATCGAAGTCTTCAACCAATCAGATGAGGCCCACCCACCTTACAGAGGGGAATTCCCCTTCCTTAAAGTCTGCTGATCGCAGATCTGAAGGGCATGACACCTAGGTTGTGTCATCAAGCAATGGGCCCCCATAGCCTCACACCCCGATTCCCCCTCATCTGCTTCCCATCCTTAGCCAGAATTAGCCAGAAAGCCTCGCAGGGTCCATGTGGGAGACCAAATAGAATGAACCAGAAAGATCTGAAGATGGACCCCAGAATCTGTGCTAAGCAAGAGCTCTACTGGTGAGCTGTACACCGCTCTTTTTCACTTTCCATTTTGACACAAGGGCTCACTGACTTTACCAGGCTGATCTTGAACTTGTCATCCTCCTGCCTTAGCCTCCTAGGTTGCTGGGATTACAGGCCTATACCATATTTCCAGGCATCAGGTGGAGTAACTCTCAGGAACCAGAAAAGAGACATGAATTTGGCCGATTAGACTCTCAAGACCCTGAAAACAAAGTCCTATTCCCCAGATGGGCTGTCCTGTCTCTGGGTGCTTGTCTTTTTCAGGTTCATGAAATCCTTGGGAACCTGCTGTCTCTCGTCAACATATTTCTGCAATCTCTATTGTAAATCTCCTTCATTTGAAATTCACAGCTAATGACCTAGCCCTCGCCTGCAGGAAACAGAGTGAGGTTCCGGCTTTTAGAGACCAGGAGTCTACTAGCCAGAACATGACAAGCATTACAAAGAATAGGCCTGCTCTAAAAGCACTTAAGACACGGTCTCTGTCAGAAATTTCCAGAATATCTTCAAATAACATCATTTATCTGCCAAGAGGCCAGAAGAGGGGGCAGGGAGGACAGCGGTGGGCAAAGGATAAATGAGTATTTGATCAAATCCATACCTTCAGCTCCTCAGGGAACGGAGTAAATATTTACTAACCGTTCTCCTCACCCTGCCCAGGTTTGTGTTGATGCATGTGTGGACACAGGAATGTAGATGAGGTGGGAAGCTCGGAACAAACCGTGTCAGGGACCATGGCAGGCAGCACGCCCCCGTCCACCAGCCCCCACGGATGGCACAGAGACTCCACCTTAATCGGACTCAATGACCCAAGAGGTAATTTGATAAAGCCAGCATCCCTGTTTTGGGGGTTGGCCCATTTAAGTGAAACCCAAAGCCGGCTCCGGGGTAAAGTGGACCAGGGAGGAATCGATTAGGCTTGTCCACACTTTCTCAGTTTCAATGGAGTCGAGGCTTAACCGGGTTAATTTTTGTTAAACGCATTACCCAGGTACTCTCCTCTTACCAGCCCAATGATTTTGTGTCGTGCCTGAAGGATTGTAATTGGGATCCAGGGCGAAGCCCTCGGTGCAGGGTGATTGAGTAGAGGCCCTGTAGCCCACACATCCACCATCTGACACTGTGCAGTGCCGTACACAGCACACCCCTCCTGGACTCTTGTCAGGATGGATCGCTGAAGGTGCAGAGCAAGAACATGAGGAAAAAGCATCCCTGGCAAGAAGAGAACCCTGTGCCTTTGGACCCTGATTCTGGGATTCTCCCCAAGCCCAGAGATGGTGGGGGACTCTTTTATCAGAAGCACTGGGCATCCTAGCTCGGCTATGGATATTGCTGGTCAGCCCGTGTCACGTTCATCTCCAGGGTGTGGCCTCCTAGGTATTGCTCAGGGAACATTGTCCAGCCGTCTGTTATGGTCTCCTCCTGACCTCAGGCCTCAGGACACACACAGTGATCACTCTAGGCTGATTCCCTGCTCTTGTGCTCACACACACTCAGGCTTCTGTTTGCCCAACAGCCACCAGGCATGTCTGTGTTCTGGTCTCCTCACCTACTGGACGGAAATGGTTGTCCATGCTCACAGAGAAGCGAGGACAAAACCTAGAGACTAGAGGCTTACCAACAGGAAGTGCCTGTTTGCAGTGTGTCCATGAAGGTGGAGCAGTGAAAGCATCAGCTCCTAAATCTCTATTATTTGGAGGAACAACCTCGGGAAGTAGTTGAATGGTGAAGATCTGGCCCCATAGATCTGTGGATTGCTGGGCTGTAGACTGGGTTTGCTGGGCTGTAGACTGGGTTTGTTACACAGTTGAGCCCTCCCCGGCCTGTCATGTGATGCCCTCTGCTGTACCTGATGCAGAAGGAAAGCCCTCACAAGATGCCAAGTGGCTTCTATGCTTCCCAGCCTCGGAACCACAAGCTGCTCTTTAAAAGCCTCAGTCTCAGGCTTGTGATGGCAACAGAAAGCAAAGACAACCCAACTGTTAGTGTTAACTGAGGTTGTGACAAGAGGCATAGCCAGTGCCGTGTGGATGGGGAGGTGCTGGGACCCAGGGACACTACTGATGAGAGAAAATTGGCACAGACACTTCCAACACAGGTTGGCACCTTTCTTTCTTCCTTTCTTTCTCTCTTTCTCTCTCTCTCTTTCTCTCTTTCTTTCTTTCTTTCTTTCTTTCTTTCTTTCTTTCTTCTTTTAAGACAAAGTTTCTTTGTAGCCATGGCTGTTCTGGAACTGACTCTGTAGACCAGACTGGCCTCAAACTCAGAGATCTGCCTGCCTCCTGAGTTCTGGGACTAAAAGCATGTGCCACCACTGCCTAGAAGTTGGCATTTTCTTTAAAAGTTAAATATGTTTTTACTAAAAACCTGGAAAACTTACCCAAGAGAAATGTAAGCATATGCCCACACAAAGACCTGTATGTAGACATTCATAGTAATTTTATTCATAAAGTGTCAAAAGCAGAAACAATACAGATATTGATTAACAGATAAATGGGTAAATAATGTGGTAGGTCCACGTTGTGGAATATTATGCAGCCATAAAGAAGAATGACATACCACTTTGAAGGCAGAGACTGGACCCTCGCCTTATCAGGAGGGTGGCTGCCATTGCTGGCATTCAGATCCATTAGTTTGTTTTGCCAGACAGATTGAAAGTCTTCTTTGGAATTGAACAAGCTCATCCCTGTGGACTGGGGAAGTCCTCAGTCAGTATAGCACTAAAGATACATGTAGCCGAGGGATGGTGCCCAGCATCATACAAACCCAGTAAAGGCTCGCTCCACAGCTGCAATCCCAGCACTCAGAAGGCAGAGGCAGGAAGACCAGGGGTTCAAGATCATCATCAGTTATATGTGAATTTGAAGCTACCCTGGGCTACCTGAGACTCTAAAGTAGAAATTTCTGGTTTCTTAACAACTCAGATGTGTCATGTGATGTTTTTCTGGAAGCTGTCTTGTGAGAGAGCATGTGATGCCTTGCTGAAAACACACATTTGAGAGGGTGTGTGATGTTTAGAAAGAATATAAATGAATCCCCACAGACAGCGCATTGTGCACCGTGCACTTTGTAGCAGAGAATCCACCAAAGAACTTCTCGTGGTAGCCCAGCTGATTCCGGCTGCTTCTGCTGACTTGTGCCACTTTGGAGGAGCCTTGAGGTTTCTGCTGGATCATGCCACAGCTACCAAATTGTGTCTGGTGTTCACTATTGAAGTGGAGTACTGGTATCCTGACAACAAAGATTGGAATCACCCTAAAGAACTACTTCTAAACAGGTCCATAACTCCCTTTTCCTACTAATCTTTTTCCTCTACCCCTGGTTGGTGGGGTAGAGGGAGGTTGGAGCACTTAAGAACCCTAAATAAAGTAGATTTAGAAAAATCTAGCCAGGCAGTTGTGTCGCACGCCTTTAATCCCAGCACTTGGGAGGCAGAGGCAGGTGGATTTCCGAGTTTGAGGCCAGCCTGGTCTACAGAGTGAGTTCCAGGACAGCCAGGACTACACAGAGAAACCCTGTCTCGAAAAACCAAAAAGAAAGAAAGAAAGAAAGAAAGAAAGAAAGAAAGAAAGAAAGAAAGAAAGAAAGAAGGAAGGAAGGAAGGAAGGAAGGAAGGAAGGAAGGAAGGAAGGAAGGAAAGAAAGAAAGAAAGAAAGAAAGAAAGAAAGAAAGAAAGAAAGAAAGAAAGAAAGATCTAAGCCTGTAGACCTTCCTTAAAAACAAAACTTTTGACTTTGCGAGGAAGGCCTCTCCTCAGGAGCTGTGTGGGCAGGCTGCCTCCACCTTAGAAACCTGGCATCTCTTCTCTTCCTAAGTAGAACCCGAGGTGGGTGGGGTAGTGGGGCAGTGCTGGACTGCTTCTTGCAGCGAGGGTGTCATTGCTGTGGTCCCTCCCCACTAGAAGTTGAGCCTGAGATTGGGTGGGAGAGGGGATAGCATGTGCTCAGTAATGATCAGAGCCGAAGGAAGAAACAGAGAGGTAAGGAGGCTGGAGGAAGGACGGGGAGAAGCTGCCAGTGTGGAAGGACCCTCCCACAGTAAATAACAGTAAGACCCAGAGAACTGCTCCCCCTCAGGAGGATCAGAAATTCAAGGTCTGGGGCTTGCAAGATGTCTCAGCAGGTAAAGGCACTTGCCACAGAAGTCTGGCGATCTCAGTTTGATTCCTGGAACCCAAGTAAAGACAGGAAAGGGGAAATCCAACCTCATAAAGTCATCCTCTAACCTCCACATCTGCCCTCCAAAGCAGGGACTCTCTTTACTCCCATTTTACAGGTGAAAAGACTGAGAGCTGAGGTGACCACTCGAGTTACTAAGTGACAGAGCCACACTTGAACTCAAGGTTTGACTCCAGAATCTGTGTCCTTATCCTACAAGAAGGTTCCAGAAGAGAGTGGGGTTCTCCATGAATCACTGAGCAACATTTCTGTTCCCCCATGAAGAGGCTTAAGAACTGACTTAAGAAAAGCATCCTTAACAATGGATGCTGGTTGCCAGAGCACTCTGTCCCTGTGCCTCAGGTCTTGATTTATACAGAGGGAACAAAAGCCGCACCGTGTGCTTCCTGAGACAGGAGCCTGGGATAGTCTGGCATGCAGCAGGAACCCCAAAAGTGTTTATTGGAGTCAATTTGAGGCAGGCCCTGGCCTGCTTAGGGGGATAGAAAATAAGGCTTCCTCGAGGGAGCCAGAGGGCTTATAAGGGAACTAGACAAACTGTCCACCCTGGGGATTCTTGCTTGTTTGTTTGTTTGTTTGTTTTAAGAAAGGTTCTCGTGTATCTCGGGATGGATTAGAGAGTCTGTGAAGAACACAGGGATATGGGGCCAGAGAGGGCCTGTGACCTGGTAGCTTGGAGAGAAACAGCCACTGTGGTAGGTGATATACCTCTCCTCTCCGTCACCCTAGTCTACTGAGCAGAGATGAAAACCACTCAGGCAGGTTGTGGTGGCTGGGGTCAGGGGGCTGAGCCCCTGGAGGGTCAGGACATTGCCCTTGTAAAAGCAACATAGACACATTGTCCAGCAGCTGCGAGGGCGGGTGGGGAGTGTCATGACGTCATTTTGTAGCTGAGGGAAGCTGGCTTGTCACTGCCCCGGGTGGCTAAGTGTAAACTTTAGGAGGCACAGTGAAAAGCCAGCTGTAGAGCGGTGCCAGTCATGGAGAGGCTGAGGGTAATGCAAAACATTTTTAAGCTCCAGTGAGATCCACGCAGCCATCTTTGCAAAGTGGCAGTTGGCTGTTGCCTCTCCCTCTGCAAACCACGCTGGCTGGCAGGAGGAACAGGCCCTTAAGCCTTCCTCCACACATTTCCGGGAGGCAGAAAAATAGCTATCTCAGGAGATGGTGACAGGAGGAAGATAAATGGACTCCTACTCGAGCCAGAGCGCCAATCTCAACCGATATTCCCACCCTCACCTTCCACAACATCACAGCCGCTTCCAAGGAGCAAGAGCAGCTGATGTCGTTCTCTGGGCAGGCGATCAGGCCTGGCCTAGATGATCATTTACAGATTGTCTGTGCCTCAGTTTCCCCCTGAGCAAAACAGAGATGATGATAACCCCGTCTTCCACCCCCTCACCCCACCCCTGTAGCTGCTGCAAGAATTCTATTCAAATAATCAAGTTTGGAGACCTAGGGATGTAGCTCTCTTGGTCTCTCCACAGTCCCTTCCTTGTTCTGCCCAAGGTCTGCAGGTTCTAAGAGGTCAAGTCATCTAAGTTTTATAGCTGGTCAACAGGCTACACACACACACACACCTGCACACACCCTCGGGGAAAGTGTTGGGGTCTATGTGCACCTGTGACAAACGTACTCCATGGAGATCATTCAACAGATGGGGAGCCCTAAAAACAAACAGAGACTAGTGAGTAAGTCTGAATAGAGTATCTAGCTCGGGGCCAGAAAGATGGCTCAACAGGTAAAGGAGCTTGCTGCCAAGCTACCTGAATGAGTACCGAAAACCAACATGGTGGAGGAAGAAGAGAGCTGGCTCCAGAGACCACAACCTCCTTGTCATTGGGAAAGGAAGGAAGCCAGGGACTCCCTCACCCATTGGGATGGGTCTCCAGATGCTTTGCCTTTCTGACTCCCAGTCATCTGAATAGACTCACCCAGTCCTCAAACTAAAATGTCCCTCCCGCCACAGAATCCCAGGCTGTCCAGCTAGGTTCAGCCCTCGAATAGAGCTCTGCCAAACACTCGCAGACTTGCTCTCCTGGTACCGTCCCCACTCCCAGCCCCACTAGGACTGTCTACTCCTGTTTCTTCTTTCCCTCCATCCAGCTCCCAGGTCTCCCTACATATACCACACAGCAAACAGAAGCTTCAAGCTGGATGAGGTGGCTCACAGCTTTAACCCCAGCACTCGTGAGGCAGAGGCAGGCGGATCTCTGTGAGTTTGAGGCCAGCCTGGTCTACATAAAGAGCTCTAGGACATTCTGGGCTACATAAAAAAACCCTGTTTCAAAAACTTAAAAAAAAAATATGGAAAGAAGGAGAAAGAGGAGGAGGAGGAGGAAGAAGAAGAGGAGGAGGAAGAGAAGGAGAAGGAGAAGGAGAAGACGAAGAAGAAGAAGGAGAAGGAGAAGGAGAAGGAGAAGGAGGGGCTTCAAGCAATTCATTACCTACATCTGAGAACTTGACCTTGAATTTGGACTTTTGCTGGGCGGTGGTGGCACACGCCTTTAATCCCATCATTTGAGAGGCAGAGGCAGGCAGATTTCTGAGTTCGAGGCCAGCCTGGTCTACAGAGTGAGTTCCAGGACAGCCAGGGCTACAAAGAGGACCCCTGTCTCAAAAAACCAAAGAAAGAAAGAAAGAAAGAAAGAAAGAAAGAAAGAAAGAAAGAAAGAAAGAAAGAAAGAAGAAAAAAAGAAAAAAAGAGTTTGGACTTGATGTGAAAAGAAACAAAAAAGAATTTTCACATAGCCCCACCCCTCTGGAGACACTTTATTAGCTGGTTCCTGTTCACTTTTGGGTCTCTTTTCTTTTTTTTCTTTTTTTCGAGACAGGGTTTCTCTGTGTAGCCCTGGCTGTCCTGGAACTCACTCTGTAGACCAGGCTGGCCTCAAACTCAGAAATCCGCCTGCCTCTGCCTCCCAAGTGCTGGGATTAAAGGCGTGCGCCACCACCGCTCGGCCACTTTTAGGTCCCTTATGTGAGTGGGACAGCTTTCATGTATGTCCTATGCCAGGAGGACACACTACTGGGTTCTGAGTCCACACAGATTCTGAGCCAGCAGGGAACCTTCATTGACAGCAAGGGAGAGGGAGGGCAGGATGAGCATTCTCCCAAGTCCCCAAGAACACTCACGGAAAGCTTCGGAAAGCTTGGCTCTTTCATTTTGCAGATGCAAAACATCTCTGCTATTCCTCATTCTGCACTCCATGGTGACTTCCTCCCCTACCCTCCACCTCAGTCCCCAAGCTCAGAAACGAAGAGCTGCCCAAGAAGATGAGATGGGACATGCTGACTGGGGAGCCATGTCCCTCTGAAGCAGCAGTGGCGCATGCCAAGGTCCCCAGAGACCTCGACGTCTGCGCCACTGCTCCTAGCTGGGCTCTAAACACTGCCATCTGCAGGCTCCTCTTTGCAGGACAGTGGGACAGTAACCTGATACAGCACACTGCCCGCCCACTGGATCCTCCCCACCCTGTTTTTGACTCTCCCCCTACCCCCTCACGGAGTTCACTCTAAGTGCCTCCCCCTCCATCCACAGAGACCCTTTGAGAACAGCCCCACCAGCCGGGCGGTGGTGGTGCACGCCTTTAATCCCAGCACTTGGGAGGCAGAGGCAGGTGGATTTCTGAGCTCGAGGCCAGCCTGGTCTACAGAGTGAGATCCAGGACAGCCAGGACTACACAGAGAAACCCTGTCTCAAAAAACCAAAAAAAAAAAGAGAGAGAGAGAGAGAGAGAGAGAGAGAGAGAGAGAGAGAGAGAGAGAGAGAGAGAGAGAACAGCCCCACAGTCGCCCATGACCAGAAAACTCAAAAGCACCGAGAGGAAGCCCCTGAGTGCTCCCAGAGCAAGAAAGTCCCCACCCCTGCCCTAGACACTCCATCACATAGTCAGCGATGAAGAGATGGCTCAGAGGAACTGAGTTCGATTCCAAGCCAGACATAGAGATGGCTCAGAGGAACTGAGTTCGATTCCAAGCCAGACATCCCAAGTCAGGCTTGTCACAACTGCCTGTAACGCCAGCTCCAGGGGCTCTGTCACCCCCTTTTGGCCTTCAACTGAACCTGCACCCACATGTACCTACCCAGACACAAATATACATAATTAAAAATAAAATCTTTAGAGGCAAGCATGGTGGCACACATCCTTAATCCCGGCACTGGAGAGGCATGGGGTGGCAGATGTCTATTTGTTCAAGGCCAGCCCTGTCTCAAAATAAAGTTAAATAAAATCCTTATATGAAAAAGACTTGAGCCCAATTACGAGTGTGTAACCATTTTACTCCCAAATTCTCAGAATCACTCAAATGAATTTCAACAGGTGAACGAAAAGCAGTGTGGTCTTTCCCTCTAAGGAATTTATTCAGTAATAAAAAGAAATAGACCATGATCTGTTAACAGTATAGGGGAACCTTAAAAATATCATGCTAAGTAAAAGACAGTGGCAGAGATGACAAACTACAGATTCCTTTCACACGAAGTCCCAGAATACCCACCCTCATCTGGGATGCTGGAAAGGAAGAGCAGTGGCGGCCTGGGGGTGGGAGGGAGGGATTACAACAGACACAAAGAACCTTTTAGGAGTGAGAGTTATTTTTTGCACACCAATTTAGACCACGGTGATGGCGCAGTAGGTGTATGCATGTGGTGGCTATATACTTTAAATACATACAGTTAGTTTTAAGATTTTTGCATTTGTTTATTTGGGGGCCACCTGCATGTCATGGTACACACGTGGGGGTCAAAGGACAACTTTCAGGCGATGATTCTCTCCTTCTACCATGTGAGTTCTGGGCTGGCACCAAGCCTTTGCCCACTGAGTTGTTTCAACCACTTTCTTTTTGCTTTTTATTTCGAGGCAGGGTCTGACTAAGTTATTCAAACAAACCTTTCAACTCTAACTCACCCTTCTTCTATCTTAGCTGCCTGAGTAACTGGAACCCCAGACCCATGTCTTCAGACTTGGGTATCCAGCTTGTTATAGACCAATCATATCTCAATAAAGCTGCACACATTTTTAAACATAAAAAGGTGAGGAGTATCCTAGTCTACATAGCGAGTTCCAGGCCAGTCAGGGCTACATAGTGAGACCCTACCTCTAAAAATAAATAAATAAACTTTAACACGATTCAGCGTTCAGAAAACCAACAGCTTCCAACCTAAGCTGGATTTCACCGAGCCAGAAAGTAACAGTGCACACATCCACTGTCAGGAAGATTCCCAAACACAGCCAACTTCTGTGGTGTGAGTCCCAGCTTGTGGCATTTGCTGATTCCTGTGGGGTCACTGATTCCTGCCACAGCCAATTTCAAACCACTCACGTGAAGTCACTCAGCAGCTTCCAGCCCAAGACACAGCAACGCAAATGGTCTCAGAGCATCCGTCAAGCGGAGCACAGGAAAGTCACTAGGAAGTGGTGAGTTTAGAACGCTTGTGGTCTTTTTAAGTCTGGTCTAATTGGAAGCTTGTGATTTGATCCTTAATGATGCCCAGTCACAAAGCTGACGAAGATTTAACAGTTGGGTCCAGCAACCCTGTACTGACCAGATCCCACAGGACAGAATTGAGAGCCTACAGCTGAACCAAAGCCCTCCCCACCCACCCCCTAGGGTTCCACAGATGGATCAGGATAGTTAAGTGACAGTGTCTGGCTTTACAGCAACAAGGAGCTGGTGGACTAACCCTGAAGAGCTGGGCCACCAGACTCAGAACCCAAAACCGGGTCCATGAGTCAGTTCAGTGGGCAAGGGCATTGCTCTGCAAGCCTGGAGACCTGAGCTCACTCTGGACCCACATGAAGGAAGGAGAAAACTGATTCTCACAAGATGTCCTCTGACCGTCACACTGGCACCAAGACGCACAGATGCACACACGCGCACACGTGTGCGCGGCGCACACACACACACACGAAATATGAAAATAAATATCCAAAGCCAGGAGGGATGAGACAGAATAGTCTCAGTGGGCCCAAATGTACAGATCATCCGTTGGTGGTATTGGTGGTGGTGGTGGTGGTGGTATTGAGATACGATCTCATGAGTCACTGGCAGGCACAGAGCTCACAGTGGAGAATTGCCTTGAACTCCTGATCCTCCTGCCCCTGTTCTGAGTCCTGGAATCACAGGTCTGTTCTCCTATGCTGACCTCCGTGGTGTTTGCCAAGGGAGGCAGGCATGGTGTTAGGTGCTGACCAGACACTGACCCCGCAGTATGAAGTAAGCCTCAGCCACCATGAATGTTTGCTGCGGAGAGTGACAGTGCAGATCTTTGACACCGCCCTCTTTTCCTGTGACTGTTGCTGTGGTCTGCTATATCCACTGCAAGATTCACTCTGAGAGTTTACTGTCACTGTGTGTGACATTAAGAAGCAGGACCCCAACTGGAGAGATGCCTCACTGGGTAAGAGCACTGGCTGCTCTTCCCGGGTTCAATTCCCAGAACCCACATAGCAGTTCACATTTGCCTATAACTCCAGTTCCAGATCTGATACTCACTTCTGTCTCCATGGCACACAGACACCTATACATATTAAGAAATAAATACTTAAAAAGGAAAAAAAAAAGGTATGGGCACACATATGTTATCCTGAAGTAGAGACAGGATAAGATGTCCTAGATCACAGGACAGTGGTGGTGCATGCCTTTAATCCCAGCACTTAGAAGCAGAGGCAGGCAGATTTCTGAGTTCAAGCCCAGCCTGGTCTACAGAGTGAGTTCCAGGACAGCCAGGGCTACACAGAGAAACCCTGTTTCAAAAAACAAAACAAAAAAAAAATAGTCCTAGATTATCTTCCACTACATAATGTGTTTGAGGCTAGCCTGGGCTACATGAGACCTCGCCTAGGAGGAAGAGGAGGAGGAGGAGAAGGAAGAAGAAGAAGAATAAAAGGAAGGAAGGAAGGAAGGAAGGAAGGAAGGAAGGAAGGAAGGAAGGAAGGAAGGAAGGAAGGGAGGAAGGGAGGAAGGGAGGGAGGGAGGAAGGAAGGATAAAGAAAGACAGCTGATTTAGAACTTTCCATCCCAGACTGCAGAGGCTCTCCCCCATCCCCCAGGGGACACTGGACTTTCTTCCCAACAGTCTTCCTGGTTCTGCTTCAACAGTAGGTGAGAGCAGAAAACTCACCTCAAACACCATCCCAGAAGCAGTGCAGGGAAGGGCTTGTTGGATCTTTCCAAGCAGATGTGTAGAAATGTGTGGTTGTTCTCCCAATGTGACACAAGAGGAAACTGAGGCACAGAGGGTTTAAGGAACACAGCCTGAAAGAGGCTGGGGTTTAGCACCAAGCTGGGCATCTCTACCCTCCAGCCTGTGCAGCCCTCGACACCATCCCCCAGTACATCCTCAGAGCTGTTGATGGTCGGGCAGCAGCATGGTCGAGTAGTGGGATTTTGATCTTGACAAGTGGCCCTTTCACGGTTGCTATTTCCTCACTGTACCACAAGCGGAAATGAGAAGGAGAAAAAGAGAGAGAGGGACCTGGCAGGGCCTGGTGGATGTGAGGCCCCATTGCACCTTGAAGCCAAAATTCCATTGTCTTTTGTCTACCCAGAAATTGTGTGAAAGTTGGGGTGGAGGGGGGCAGAGCGAAGGCACACCTAAGCCCACACACCTTGATAGAAGGTCTTGGCACACCTCTGGTTGCCTGTGCAGGGCCCTGTCAGACACCTCTTTCCCAGGATAGTTTAGGCAGAGAGCAGTAAGCACACACAGGCTCCATACATGGGATACATCACACACAGAGTCGCAGGACAACCTTCCGGATTATCCTGAGGACTTCAAAGTGTCCTAAAGGGACAAGCCAACTAGACTTGAACTCTCTATTTGTAGGTGACCCAGAGAGTCTTTGAGGACACTTTTCACTTTAATTATTGTTACATTGGTTGCTGGGTATGGTGGTACACACCTTAATTCTGCCACTTGGGAGGCGGAGGCAGGTGGATCTCTGTGAGTGAGTTCTGGATCAGCCAAGGTGTGACACAGTGTGACGCTGTCTCAAAACCAAGGGCTGGAAAGCACTCCCTTTAGAGGCTAAGAGCACCTGTTGCTCTTGTAGAGGACCCAGGATCGGTTTCCGGTACCCACATAGTGGGTTACAGGCTGACGGCTGCCTGTAAGTTCAGTCCCAGGGGAGTCAGAAGAACTCTTTTGACCTCCAAAGCCTCAGCACACATGTGGTGCCCAGACATACATGGAAGCGTACACATGAATTTAAAAAAAAAAAAAAGAAGAAGTATTTTTAAAAACCAGGCATTTATTTATTTAGCATGTGTTCTGGGAAGGGGTGTGTCCAAGAACGGCTGTGTGCGTGCCATGACATACTTGTGGAGGTCAGGGGACAGCTTGAGGAAAGCAGATCTCTTCTACCATGTGGGTTCCAGGACTTGAACTTGGGTCATCAAGCTTGGCAGCACGCATTTTCCCCTCTTGAGCCAGCTCATCCACCCATGGAAAAACATTTCTTTTGTGGCCTCAAATCCTAAAACAGCACGCGTGAGACCTAACCTGCCGCCCTGAGATTCATGACCTGGGAAGCCATCTGTGGTCCTGCATACAATGCCCATCTGGAGACCACGAGTGAGCCAGTGTTTTCACAGGCTTCCAGGAATAAGCTCAGCACACACACACACACAGTACTCCAGGCTGCCAGCCATGGGGACTGGCTGGGGGTGGAGGACAGGTCAGCCAGACAATGAAAGTGGAATCAGGGGAACGCTCACCTCTGAGGGCGGGGCCCAGCTGGTGGGATGCTCACCTAACATACGTGAAGCCCTGGGTTTGATGCCCGGCACTGTATAACAAGTGTGGTGGTGGTGGTCATGTGTAGCCCCCACAGTTGAGCTGTGGAGGAGGAAGGATCAGAGAGTTAAAGCCATCCTCAGCTGCACAGCAGGTTCAAGGTCAGCTTGAGCTGGAGAGCTGGCTCAGTAGCTAAGAGCTCTGGTTGCTCTTGCAGAGGACCAAGTTCGGTTCTCAGCATCCACATAGTAGCTCACAACCATCCATAAGTCTACTTTCAGGGGATCCAATACCCTCTTCTCGAGTCAGGCACCAGGAACACACACACAATGTCCATACATACACACAGGCAAAACACTCATACACATCAGATAAAAAAGACGCTGGGCGCAGTGACACACGTCCTTACTCCCAGTACTCTGGAGGCAGAGGCAAGTGGATCTCTATGAGTTCCAGGCAACCTAAGGTTACATAGTGAGACTCTGCCTCAAAAAATCTAAATAATAATAATAATAAATATGTTTTAAAAGAGCAAATTCATCAACTGTGTATTAAGATCCAAGCCCCAGAGACACAGCAGGATATCCCAAAATCCTTCTTACCGCTCTGTGATGTATGATTCTCTAAGAATCTCTGTCTTCCAAATGACCGCTATCTGTAACTGATATGCCAGGATCATAGCCAGAGACAGAGCAAGAATCTGAAAGTAGCCAGTAGATGGCTCCAGTAGATGAATGGAGACTTAAAGGAATAAGATTGAGGGGACCAGGCTGGAGAAATGGCTCAATGGTTAAGAGCACTGACTGCTCTTCCAGAGGTCCCAAGTTCAATTCCCAGCAACCACGAGATGGCTCACAACCATCTGTAATGGTATCTGATGTATTCTTCTGGTGTGTCTCTAAAGACAGCTACAGTGTACTCATACAAATAATAATAAATAAATAATATTTTAAGAAAAGATTGAGGGGACCAGCAAGACCTTGGGGCTCTTGGACAGAGCAGGGGGGATATGGGTGGAAGACATGCCCTACCCCTGATCTTAAGGAGCCCTGAGGAGCCACCACTGCTAATAAAAGCCAGACAGAAGTGGTTCTGAATGGGCAGAGCCACCTCAGCAGGGAATGGATGTCACGGGGGTGGGGGGGTCAAGCAGGGCGACAGAACCTATGAGAACTTGAGGATGCACCAGACTTGCCAGGCCTTGACTGGAAGCACAGAGGGTAGATGCAGATGGGAAAGGAAGCTTGTCACCCAGTACCTAGACAGCTGTCAGTGAGTGGCCGAACCCTCCTACCAGCTGACAGATACTCTCCTGCCCAGGCATCTTTGGCTGGATTTAGCAACTGAGCTTTTTGAATGCTTGTGGCTCACCTAGAACTGTGGTCCGTCATCAAGCCCCACACAGCCCCTCTCAGATGACTGCATCGCTAGATGAATGCAGGCCCTCCAGATCTACTCTGAACTGATGCAAGAGGGGCCCTGTGTCCCACAGGGGATTTGGCACTCAAGAGCCATAAACCACGCTGGTGACAGATCCGTGATGGGTCAGAGTCCTTGATGAGTCATCTGTGCTCTGGTTAATGGCTCTAATGATGGGGCCTTAGCTCCAGCCAGGCTGGGAGACGAGAAGAAAGGGGCCTCTTCTTTTGGGTGCTTGATCTTGACTCACTTGGGGGCTGGGGGAGTGTGTGTGTGTGTGTGTGTGTGTATGTGTATGTGTGTGTGTGTGTGTATGTGTCTGTGTGTCTGTGTGTGTTAGAGTGTATGTGTATGAGTGTGTGTGTGTGTGTGTGTCTGTGTGTGTGTATGTATCTGTGTCTGTGTGTGTTAGAGTGTGTGTCTGTGGATGAGGGTGTGTGTGTCTGTGTGTGTGTATGTATCTGCGTCTGTGTGTGTTAGAGTGTGTGTCTGTGGATGAGGGTGTGTGAGCGAGTGTGTCTGTGTGTATGCATGTGTGTGTACATGATGGGCATGTTTATCAAGGCCAGAGGAGGATATAAAGTACCTTTAAATTCATAGAGATCCTCCTGTCTCTGCCTCCTGAGTGCTAGGATTAAAGGTGTGTGCTACCATGCTTGCCTGCTGTCTTATTCTTTGAGTTAATGATATTACGTGTCAATTTCATGTATGTATAGAGTGTATTCTAATTACTCTCAGTCCACGCCCCCTCCCATCCACTCCTCATCCTCGCCTGCCTCATCTCCAGTCCCTTTCTCAGAATCCCAACTCCTGGTTTTGTGGCCACTGGTCCTCTGATGGGGTCACCAGAAGATCCACAACGATGGTACCTCTCTCTCTCTCTCTCTCTCTCTCTCTCTCTCTCTCTCTCTCTCTCTCTCTCTCCCTGAATCTATCAGAGCAGATAGTTGTGCATGAAGGACCAGGACCCCCAAGTCCCTCCTCTGTCTGTGCTTGGCTGTTCATGGGCCCATTCTTAGACACACCCTTAGACATTGGCTGCTGTGAGTTCAAGGTTGCAAGGACTGTGTCCACCTTATTGTTCAAACCAGGTCTCATCTTTGAACCTGGGGCTTGGTGATTCAGCCAGACAGATGGAGCCCCAGAGACTCGCCTGTCTCTCCTCTCCCAGCAGTGGGGTCACATAAAGAGATAGCTACTATGCCCGGCTTTTAAGTGAGTGCTGAGAATCTGAACTCAAGTCCTCTCGTTTGCACAGCAGACACTTTGCCAACTGAGCCTTCGAGACTCTCAGGGTCCTAACTGAAGATTAACAGCAAATTATACAAAGCCTAATAGACCTAAGGGTAGGGACAAAGGGAGGTGGGGACAGGCAGTCAGAGCTGCTCGTGAACAGCTCACTGACTGAGGATGGAGTCTAGCAGTCCTTGGCAGGCGTGAACACCCTTTCCTTAGGTAATAAATGTGGAACCCAGGAAGCCAGGCCTGCTCTGTTTAATTGTCTGTTCCTGGGCTCAGCTCTGCCAAGCAAAGCTGTACTGCCCGCCATGGCCAAGACACGGCAGGGTGTGGGCACGCGGAGCCAAGCCGGTTCAGACACACATTCCCTTCTGGTTCCAGCTCTTTCCATGTGGAGAGAGGCAGAGGGGCAGCCGGCACAGAGCAGAAGCTGTAATTCCATCAAAGGCCCTGGTGCACACTGTAAACCACCCGACACAGCCAGAGCGGTTTGTCACCAAAGCCCCAGTGGAATCGATTCAGAAAGCTCTGTAGCAAATCCTTCCAACATGAGACTGAAACCATAAGGCTGACTCCATTGTCTGCAGCTGAGTTCCTGTTAAGGAGCAAAGCAGGAGGTATTGATCCCAAGTTCAATTGCAAACCATGTGCTGACTGGAGCAGCCAAAGGAGTGCTGTTGGTCCTTCTAATAAGGAATCAGACGCTCAAAATGCTGAGCAGGTTGGGGTAGGAGGAGAGACAGGCCTGAGATCAGGAGCCAAAGCCTGTTCCTGCATCATCCTGGACCTTAAAGACCAAGGCGACTGAATCTCCTTACAGCGATTGAAGTTCCAGTGACCACAACACAAAGACCCGCTACCACTGAGTGGCATAGAGGATAGAGCAAGAAAACTGGGAAGGCTGAGAGAAAGGGATGCCTGTGGTGAACGGGAGCCCAGGCCGCCAGCCCGCGGCATCCCAGGTCTTAGGGGATCTGTAGCTTTGGAGTCTAGAACATGTGGACAATCTCAGGGAAGAATTAGAAGTCCCAGTGGGTAAGGATGCTTGCCCCAGGCTTGACAACCTGAACTCAGCCCCTGCCGCCCACAGGAAGCTCTGACTTCCTGTCCTCTGACTTCCATTCACATTCGAGCTATGGCACTTGCATACCCATCCAATACACACACACACACACACACACACACACACACGCACAAATTAATTCATAATTAAATGTCATTTTTGATGCAAGGTCTCAGTATGTGGATATCATTGACCTTGAACTGACAGAGATCCCCCTGCCTCTGCTTCCTGTTTCCTGGAATTAAAGTCACTTGCCATCATTCTGCCACCCCCACCCCCACCTGCTTTAAAAAGTGATGGCTCAGCAGTTAGGAGCACTGACTGCTCCTGCAGAGGCTGTGGGTTCAGTTCCCAGCAGCCACATGGCGTCTCACAGCTGCCTGTAACTGCAGTTCCTGGGGATCTGACGCCCTCTTTGGCTTCTGTGGACACTACATACACAAGTGCATATGCATGCATGCATATAAACACTCATCCACATAAAATAAAAACAAATCTTAAAAAAGAAAACAGAAAAGAGACTGGGGGAAAGGGCTCAGAGACAAAATACTAAAACAAGCTGGGCGGTGGTGGCACACGCCTTTAATCCCAGCACTTGGGAGGCAGAGGCAGGTGGATTTCTGAGTTCGAGGCCAGCCTGGTCTACAAGAGTGAGTTCCAGGACAGCCAGGCTACACAGAGAAACCCTGTCTTGAAAAACCAAAAAAAACAAAAAACAAAAAACCTAAAACAAGAGAACCTGTGTTCATCTCCCAACAGCTACCTAAGCAGCTGTGTACAGCAGACTGTGCCTGTTACCCCACTGCTGGGGGGCAGAGGGATTTCTGGGTCTTGCTGGCCAGCCAGGCTGGCTGAATCAGTGAAGCCCTGGCTCCATGAGAGACCCTGTCTCAAAATAAAGTAAGATGGAGGGCCGGAGGGCCAGTGACAGTTAAGGGTACTTACTGCTCTTGCAGAGGACCCCAGTGTGAGCCCCAGCACACACATCAGATGGCTTGCATCTGCCTGCAACTCCAGCTCTAGGGAATCTGATGCCCTCGGGCTTTGTCCAGCACCTGTGGTGGACATAAACTCACACAGGCACACACATATACAAATAAAAAGAAATCAGTAAAAACAAAAAACAAAAATGCCGGGCAGTGGTGGTGCACACCTTTAATCCCAGCACTTGGGAGGCAGAGGCAGGCAGATTTCTGAGTTCGAGGCCAGCCTGATCTACAGAGTGAGTTCCAGGACAGCCAGGGCTACACAGAGAAACCCTGTCTCAAACCCCCACCAAAAAAAAAAAACCAAAAAAACAATGAGGGCAGAAGAAGACACCTAACATCAATCTCTGACCTACACATGCACACACACATGCACATACACATATATACACAATATGTATGGTATGCATACATACATGCTCACATGCACATGCAGGCACATATACACACATGCACAGTATGCACACACACATACGTAGTACACACAGACACAGGCACACCCATGCATGAACAGATACACACGCACAGTATGCACACATGCATGCACACACACATGCACAGCACACACAGACACACGCACACAGATGCACACACAGACACACATGCACAGTATGCACACACACATGCAGGCTCACATACACACATGCACAGGCACTCAAGCACAAGCAGGAAGCCAGGCCTTTGTGTCACTATGGACTGACAGAGGGACTTCTCTCTGGGGTTCTCTCTCTGTGGGGAGGACATCACCAGGAGCACTATGGCTGTCCTCCACCTGCTTCCATCACCAGGAACATTATGGCTGTGCTCCTCCTGCTCCCATCAGCAACTTCCACCCCCTCTCTAATACAAGACTCTGAGACAGCAAAGGAGGCCACCTTCAAAGTCCCCTGACTTTAAAATGAAGGCAACAAGAAGCAAAAGAAATAGCCCAGTGGTTAAGAGCCTTGTTCTTGCAGAGGACCTAGGTTGAGTTCCCTGTACCCATATACTGGTTCACCACCACCCATAACTCTAGTGCCAGGGGCCAGACACCCAACATCTTCTCCTGGCTTCCAAGGGCAGATTCATTAAAAAGAAAAAACAGCTCCCAGCACTTGGGAGGCAGAGGCAGGCAGATTTCTGAGTTCGAGGCCAGCCTGGTCTACAGAGTGAGTTCCAGGACAGCCAGGACTACACAGAGAAACCCTGTCTCGAAAAACCAAAAGCCAAACAAAACAAAGCAAAAAACCAGCACACATTCGTCACATAAAATAAAAATAAACAAATTTTTAAAAGAGTTTGATTAAATGAGTCCTAATTACACAAAGGAACCTGAAGGAAAATAGATTTATATAGTATCTAAAAATCAATCAATAAATACATTTTAAAAATAAAGGGTACTTCTGGATTGGCTAAATCCAGAACTGTAGAAATCCGTCTCAAGACTTTCACCAGATTGGGAGTGACGCCAACAGAGAGCAGGCAGGAGTCATTACCAGTTATTTTCGTGTTTCCTTCCGAAGCAATTAGCCTCTGTCTGTGAGCTGAACCTGCCTGGCCCAGCCTGCTTTCTGCAGCTGTTGGGCATGCTCCTGGACTCGGCCACCTGGCAGGCATTTGAAGACATTTCTGACAGGAAGCATGAATGTGAGGGGCCAGCTCTAGTCTGAGCCTCCAAGGACCTGGCCTGCTCTCAGTGTGTTCCCTCAAGTCCTACAGAGAGGCGCCAAAGGGGGCAGTATACATATAGAACAAAAATAGACTGTCAAAGGCTAGCCATCCAGGCCAGCACATTTGCAAGGAAGTGTCTCAAATAAGCAGACACCATGTGGTATCCGAGCTCTGGCAGGCTCAGGAATTTCAGAGTAGCAGACGGTGGCACCCAGGCCTCGATAAGAAGAGCCTCAGTTCAGGGACAATAAGATGTGTGCCCAGGCAACAGCACTTGAATCTCAGCTCCCAATCCCAGTCCCACTGTGCCCAGCAGTGACATGCATCCTGTGACGTCATGGATGGGTCCTTAGACCCTGAGTGTATACTCTCAGTATCTCCTATGTTACTGATGCTCCCGCATTACCCATGGTCCCCAGCTATCCAAATTGTGTCTGCAACTCTTCTGTCCTGCAAGTCACCTAGTGTCCCACAGACCCGTCCAGCCAGCAGACACGGTGGCTACTCCCCAGCCCTTTCCTCCAGAGGTCCCTTACTGGGGACAGGTTCTCAGAAGCCCACGAAGAGATCAGTTCAGTCAGTAAGAAACTGCCCACAGCATGCATCCTCTGAGCAAAGGGCATCCTCCTTCCTAGAGGATCGTATGACCAAGAACCTTCTGTACCTTGAAGGGGTCTGATCGCCTACACTTCCCACCTGTGAGCAGAAGCCCTTTACCACCCTGGGGAGCACCCACACAAAGAGAGCCCAGGACACTGCAGAGGCTGGGGGAGGTCTCTTTCCAGGGCGCCCACAGGCTCTTTCCCTAGGGATCGTCTATGGATTCACCCATCAACACTCCCGAAGGTAACAATCCTTAAACACCAGGAATAAGAGAGTCACGTGTCCGTCAGTCATACCTTCTATTCACTAAGAGATTTCCCAGCCCAAGTCATCCCCAGGGTAGACTGAAGAGCCCAGACATAAGCCGAGACGGCCAAGTCTAAAAGCTAAGACCTGAACTTTTTCTCATTTTTTCATCTAATTTCCTTTGCATAGCCCCACCAGGACAAGGTGCAGGTGTCCCAGTTCTAAAGACAGAACTCTCACCTTTAGCCCCCGTGCCTCACGTCTCAGAGACGTTTGGTGCAAGCCCACAGCTGGCCACTGCCATGTCTTACGGAGGCTTCTGGCTCCTCTCATACAACCTAGTGGGCTAAATGGGGAACCGATTCTATATGATTAATTAATTAGGGTCCTACTAGGAAGGATAATAATATCAGACCTTAAATAAGACTGCAAAGCCTAGCAGCCAGCCTATAAAAGAAAAACCAAGCTAGCACAATTAGACCTTCAAGATGAAAGGAACTTGGGGGTAGACAAGGCTCTGGCTACCTGGCTTGGCTCAGTCCAAGATCAACTTGAGTCCCATCCCCACAACTCACGTGATAGAAGGAAAGTTGCCACAGGTAGTCCTCTCACCTCTACACGCACCCAGGACACACGTGACTACACATACACACCAAGTAAAAGAACACAAATGAAACCTTCAAGGACGGATGGATTATTTGTCATATTCAAAGTCAGCCTAGATAACTTTTTTTTTTTCTGAGACAGGGTTTCTCTGTGTAGCTTTGGCTGTCCTAGAACTTGCTCTGTAGACCTCAAACTCTGAGATCTGCCTGCTTCTGCCTCCTAGATGCTGGGATTAAGGCGTGTGCCACTACCACTGGGTCTAGGTAACTTTTTGAAACAGTGGTGTGTGTCACTACTGCCTGGCCTAGGTTACTTTTTTAAACAGTGAATGTGTGTGATATGCATGTGTGTGATATGCATGTGTGTGATATGCATGTGTGTGATATGGAGTATCTGCATGCGTGTTACATGGAGTATCTGCATGTGTGTGATATGCATGTGTGTATGAGTATCTGCATGTGTGTGACATGCATGTGTGTGATATGCATGTGTGTGAGCACACACGTATGTGCCTGTGGAGCCAGTCTGATGGCTTCTTCAATTGTTCTCTGCTTTCTTTACTGAGGCATGGGCATGCTCTCTCAGTGAGTGTGCAGCTCGAGAGGCATCTTGTCTCCCCTCCCAGCTGCTGGAATTAAAGCAGATGCCACACCCACCCAACTTTTATGGGGATCTGAACCCCAGTCCTGATGTGTATGCAGCAAGCGCATTATCCACTGCATCCTCCTTAAGGGGCTGTGGATGTACTCAATGGTGGAACTTGCCTAGTATTTTGAGGCCTAGGATTCAGTCTTCAGTATCAGAGGGAAGAGAGGGGAGGGCTTGTGGCTAGTAAAGGAGGGGTCCTACACTTTCGATCTCTAGAGCACACATTAAAGAAGAAAAGAAGGTTTGGGTGTCATGATGATGCACACCTTTAATCCCAGCACTCGGGAGGCAATGGCAGGTAGATCTCTATGAGTTCGAGGCCAGGCTGGTCTACATAGCTACAGGACACATAATAGAGACCCTGCCTCAAAAGTACCAAAAGGAGGAGGAAGAGAAGGGAAGCCAGCACTGGGGAGGCAGAAGCAGCCATATCTCAGTAAGTTCAAGACCAGCCTGATCTACATAGTGAGACTCCCCCAAACCAAAAGAAGGAGAAGGAGAAGAAAGGAAAGAACAAGAGAAAGAAGAAAGGAAGGAAGGAAAGAAGGAATGAAGAAGAAAGAAAAAACCTAGCCCACGGTTGTGTATCCTCAGGGCTCACTGGTCAGCCAGTCTCATCTACTTGCCAAGTTCTAGGCCAATAAGAAAACCAGTCATGGGGCCGGAGAGGTGGCTCAGTGGTTAAGAGCTCTGACTGCTCTACCAGAGGTCCTGAGTTCAATTCCCAGCATCCACATGACAGCCCACAACTGTGTGTAACTCCAATTCTAGGGGATCCAACATCCTCACATAGACACACATGTGGGGAATACACAGAAAATAAACAAACAAATAAATGTTTAAGAAAGAGAAAACCAATCACAAATAAATAAATAATAAATAAATATCAAACCAGGTGGCACGTGAGAACCAATATCTAAGGTTTCCCTGTCACCTCCAAATGCACATGCGTGTAACTGTATGCACACAAGTATTATGCATACACTAAAAGCAACTGCAAAGAACTTTGCCCAATGTGGTCTGTCACATTTTATTGGCAAAATCTTTTTCTTCTGCATTTTGACTCTGCAGCCTCACCTCAAGTTGTTTCACAGAAAACAGATGATTTTTTTTTTGAGACCTGCTTTTACTATGTAGCCCAGGCTGGTCTTCTGCCTCAGCCTCTTTCCAACTGCTAGAATTACAAGCCTGCACCACTATGCTTAGCTTCCTTCCCTCCCCCCCCAACCCCAAGGACAGACCAGTGTCCTCAGGCCTCAAGGGTTTTTTTGTTTTGTTTTTTTTTTTTTGGTTTTTTGGTTTTTTTTTGTTTGTTTGTTTTTTCGAGACAGGGTTTCTCTGTGAAGCCCTAGCTGTCTTGGAACTCACACTGTAGATCAGGCTGGCCTCGAACTTTGAGGTTTGCTTGCCTCTGCCTCCCAAGTGCTAGGATTAAAGGAGTACACCCCCACCACCTGAACAGGCCTGGAATTTTTTTAATAAATATGAATTATAATTCCAATAAGCATTATCTTAGTTGGTCATGAATAAGCAAATAGTTATGGCTGACAGATTAGAACATCTTCATCTCTGTCTGTGGTTCCATCCCAATCCACCCCACCTCCATGTTAGGAATGGAAGCTCGGGCCATACTATAGTCATATTCTAAATCTGTATGTGCTTCTTTTATAAAGAACCAGATAGTAACTGATCAGCCATTGCAGGCCACCATCCATCAAGCCACTCATGAAGGCAGCTGTAGAGAACATCCAAATGAGCCTGAGCCTGTCCCAGTAAACATTTATTTATAGAAACAAGCCATGTGCCAGATTTGGCCCAAGACTCTATGTTTTCATGAATCTACTGGATTAGGGATCACTGTCTTTAATAACTAGGCCTTTCTCTACATAAATCTCACATCATGATTCACGGGGGTCATTTTAGACACGAGGAAAGATCTAGAATAGAGATACTTGAGACAGGGGCATCTTTCAATGTCTCTTAGTCACAACCTGTGACCCTACACCTGATCACAGGAAGGCTTCAAACTCACGAGACCTATGGGAGCAGCAAAATGTCCCGATTTCAGGTCCCTGTGCGCGGAGCATCTGCCCCGGGCGGTCTGAATGGAGCGAGCCGGAGAACTCCTGCTTCTAAAAAATCCTCAACGGAATGGATGCCTTAGCAGTCCGAGGTCCACGCAGAACACTTCAGGGCTGTGTGCAGGCCGGAAACCTAAATGTCTGCTGCCACCTAGTGGACAGATGCGGCCAGCATCTCCTCCAACAATTCCTTGCTTTCTGAAGTGTATCCAAAAAAAACACATATCTTTTTGTCCCAGAGAAGAATCCGTTCTTAAGGCCAATCTGTCGTCTGTATACTTGGGATTCCATCACAGAACTCCAAGCTCCTTAAAAGAAACGAGGTGTCACGTTATTTACAATAACATGGCAGTGATTTTAAATCGACTTAAACCAGAAACAGACTATTTTCCACCAGGGAGAAAAACATCTTAAATATCTAAATAGAAGCAAACTGCTGCTGGCATCGCTCTCTGGCTAGTCTCCCATCACCAGATGTTCGTACCTCTTCTAAAAAGCAAATGCACGCCCTGCTCCTCCAGTCCCTGCCAGCAGCACACCCCTGACCTGGTGTAGCCCAGGAGATCCAGCAGGAGGGGGCTGAAGTGGGTTCCTTACAGACTTCTGCACACACAGAACAGCAGCATGGTCAAAGGACCCTATTGGCCAGTAGCTGCAAATGTCTGCCTCAGAGGACAGGAAAGCAAAAGGTTCTTTTTAAAACCATAGCCTGGGAATGGAGCTCAGTTGGTAGGGTTAGCTTACTTAGCATAAAGAAAGCCATGGGCAAGATCCACACATTGCCTGAACTGGGCATGGTGGTGGAATCCCAGCATTCCAGAGGTGGAAGCAAGGAGATCAGGAATTCAAGGTCATCTTCACCTACAGAGGGAGTTCAAGACCAGCCTAGAGTACCTGAAAACCTGTCTATGAATGAATGAAATTGTCAAAATTTAATTTTCAAGTCATACCCACATTGGCCTGAGTTTGTACGTGGTTTCTACTGTGCATCCAAAATTCCCTTCAGAGTACTCTGACTTTTCCCTCTGAACATTGCAATCTGATTTAGGCATGGTGTCCTGTGCCTGTGATGCCTCATGGGGCTTAGACAGGAGGACCATGGGCTACATAGCAAGGCATTGTCTCAAAAAGGCTGAGGAGAGGGCCTGGGGAGAGAGCTCAGTCAGGAATGTTTGCTGCCATGCAAACATGGGGACCTAAGCCCCAGGATCCATATTTAAAAGCTGGACATGGTGGCATGCGTGTGCTCATAACTCCAGCAGTGCTGGGGAGGCAGAGGCAGGGAATCCCCAGGGCACAATGGCAGACCAACCCAGGGTAATTGGTGAGTTCCAGGCCAAATGAGAGACCCTGTCTCAAAAGACAAGATGGAGTGGTTGGGGAAGATATGTCAGCAATAAGTCATTGTCACAGAACAGGAGGACAGTAATTAGGACA
>NW_021621113.1:7819355-7849355 GCF_004785775.1 Grammomys surdaster | reverse complement strand
CTCCCACCGCACTCCAAATGCTCAACCTGCCCTCGCTATCCCAACTTCAAAACCATCAAACTTTAGGTCAAAAATGAGATGGCAGCACTGCTGTGCTCTTCAAGTCCTGTGAGAGCACTGGCCTCAGGTTCACACCCCATCCACTCTCTCTCGTGACGTGTGGAGCGCCCCACGCCCTCTACTGAGAACTTACTGCTTCTCCAGATCTGAAACCATTCTGTCAATCTCCTCTGAGGAAGGCACATGTGTCCCATGGATAAGACTGTCAGATGTCGGGAAAAAATCTTCTCCACTGACAAGACAGCAAGAAAAATTTCCAGTCAGACAGGACTACTCCAGTCTAACTTCAAACTATACTACCACTGGTAACGAGAGACAACACAGAAATTTATTTATTACACAGGAAGGGAAAAAGGAGAAAATGCAGGCTCTCCAAGGGTGAGCCAGGCTGGGTGAGCACACCTATAAGCCAGCCCCAGGGGGCTCTCTTCAAGGAAAGTCAGGGCCTAACTGCTGTTCAATGACGAGAACAGTAAATAATATTATCAAGACACGGCATTGATAAGACTCGATTCATCAATAAATTGAGTTTGGTCAGGCAAGTTGGCAAACATATATAATCCCAGCACTCAGGACAATGAGGCAGGAGGATTGCTGTGAGTTTAAGGACAGCTCAAGCCACAGAGTAGAAACGTCTCAAGTAAATAACTCCTTTAACTAGACTGAATTTACACATGTCTTTAACAATCTGCTTACACCCGCCTTCCCAGAACAGCCTTGCATTCTGCCCAAGGACTTACTGCTTTTCTCTCTGTCGCTCATAGCTTTCCATGTCAGGTTTGATCTGCTTGGTCAGCCGATGATACTGGCGTAATTGGGCAGCAGCATAATCTAAACAATATGAGAACCAGAGGGGATCTGTGTCCTTACGTGGGCATTACTTTTAAGAGAAAACTCAGAGTGAGCACTGTCCTACATGCACAGGGGCCCTATCCTAAGCACAGCCTCTACCCAACAGGCTGCTGAGGTGGCACCTTCCTGTACCCCTCAGAAGGCAGAGGCAGGAGGACTTGAGTTTGCAGACTACCTGGGCAATAGTAAGCCTAAAGAACAAACTGGCTACAACAACAAAGGCTACCTTTACACTAAGGACCAAGGAGCCAGCAGACTGACAGGCGGCTGGGGTTTTTCTTGGCCTCCTGAGTATCCCACGAATGGAGCTCAAAGGGCATGTGCTCTGACTAAAGCAGAAGCCTTGGTCCAACAGGCCCACACAGTAACGCAGAGAGCAGCCCCGGGCAGCTGTACCTGAAAAGCCCAAGTCGGGATTCTTCTTCCTCTTCCTCCTCTCCCACCTCTCGGCATCCTCCGCACTGATCTCCAGGAGTTTCACCTTCTCGTAGTCTTCCCCTCGAGCTGCACACTCCTGAAAAGACAAGCAGCGCTACCCACCCTGCCACACAGCATGCACTTGCATTGTTTGGTTTTTGAGCCTAGGCTGACCTCAAACTCAAAGCAGTCCTCTCACCTCAGCTCCCAAGTGCTGGGACTATAGGTGTGACACAGCGTGGTTGACAATTTGACCTATGGAAATACCAAGGAGCAGCCCATCGAGGCGGCTCAGGGGATACAGGCGCTCACGGCCAAGCTCACCATCTGAGCGCTGCATCAGGAACACATGGTGGTGGAGAACTGACACCACTATGCTGTGCCCTGACCTCCACGCTTGTGCCCACACACATACGAAACAAAAATGTAATAAAATCAACAACAGAAATGAGCAGTAGTCAGAACTTTTTGACACGTTTTGCAGATGTTAACTCACAGAATTCCATTACAGCCCTGGTCCTACAGACAAGAAAGAAAGGTTCCCTAGGTACGTGGCCCCTCCACCTGCTCAGTTTCCAGCTTCTCCTGTCTCAGTGCAGGGAGGGGTGGAGGCTTCCTAACCTTTTTCTTTTCTTCTTCCTGGAGCTCCCACTCCAAACGGGCTTTCTTGGCTTCCCAGTTTGCAGGCAGCTTAAGTCTTTTGTCTTCCTCCACAACTTCCTGGTGATTTAACTTACGAGCTTCATTCTAAAACCAAAAGGCCATCAGGTAAAACAGGAGAAGAACCCAGATAGACCCTGTCTTATCTGCAGTGACTAAGGGACCCTGGTTATGCTGCAAGCAATAAAAACCAGCAAATGATTTTGAGCACAGGAACAGACTGAGAAGGTTTAACAGAGAATGAGACTGCTGTGCTGTAGAGCTCTGTTTTTCCAGAGCCCGAGGGCTCCGTCACCCCTGCCTGGTCAGTTGGGTGGTCCCTTGCATGACGAGTTCAGAATAAAGGTTGGCAAAGCACCCTCACTGCACCCCGCCATGGTACAGTAGCAATCACAGATTTTTTTTAAACTTTATTTAAAACCTTTTTAATGAATGTATTTGTCTTCCTGTGGGCACATACATGCCATGCAGTTTGTGTGTAGGTCAGAGGTCAGCTCCCAGGCATCGGTTCTCTTCTTCCACCAAGTGGGTTCTGGGGATCAAACTTAGGTCCTTAGTCTTCTCATAGCAAGTGCTAAACACTTGCTGAGCATCTCACTGGCCTGAAAGATGGGCTCCTTTTAACCCTTTGTTTTGTTTTGTTTTGTTTTGTTTTGTTTTGTTTTGTTTTTAATGCCTCAGTTTGGACTGGAGGCTTTCATGCCGCTTTACCTCTAAACCGTTCATAGTGAGTATTTTAGAAGGCTACTCCATGACAAGGGAACGGAAGAACACCCACCGAGGAAGTAAGGCTCTCATTCAGACAAACTTAACACTGCGTAAAATTAGCATCTTACGTTGGTTTGGTTTAGCCCATCGTCCAATGTGCTCTAGGCTCCATCTCAATCACCCTATGTAGCCAAGGAGCCTGTAAATGTCCCAAGCACAGAAATGGCAACTGCAAGCCACCACAGTACATTAGTGTAAGGAAAATGTAGGTTAGATATTACGTAGGCCACAGATTGGTGACATCTGATCCAGGGAGCCAGCTTTCCAAGCTCCAGGCATGTGGTCTGTAAACACTCCCTCTATAAGCCAACATAACATTCAAGCACAATGATTCACTATTCACTTTTTCTGGACAGAAATATTTGTGGACTGGAGTTTTTGCTTAGCGTGTGAAGACTGGCTTTGAATACTTCTTGAGTGTGTTTGTGTGGTGTATGTTCACATGTGTATGGACACACATGTACAGGTATACATACATGTGAAGGCTAAAACTGATGCTGGGCATATTCCTCAATTGATCTCTACCTGACACATTGAAGCAAGCCTGGTCACTTGTCCTCAGAGGTTTGCTAGTCGGCCTGATCACTCAGCTTGCTCCAGAGATCCTGTCTCCGCCACCACAGTGCTGGGATTAAAGGCGGGCCACCACACCCACCCAGCATTTATGTGGGTTCTGGGTATCCAAACTCTGACCTTTATGCTTCTGCAGCAAGTGCTTGCTCCGCTAAGCCTAGTCTTGAGCCTCACCACGTAGAACAGTGGTTCTCAACGTGTGGGTCATGACACCAACCAGGGTCACATATCAGATGTCCTACATACCAGATATTTACAGCAGCAACATTACAGTTATGAGCCACCAACAAAATAGTTTTATGGTTGGATGTGGCCACAGCATGAAGAAGGCTGAGAACCACTGTCTACAATGTAAATGTTCAGAGAAGCGCTGGTTCGTTTGTTTTGTTTTATATTCTTGAAGGCTCAGAGACCATTTAAAAAAAAAATAGTTCTTTTCAGCCAGCAAGATGGCTCAATGGGTAAGGGTGACTGCCACATAGCCAGATGACTTCAATCCCCAGAAGTCACATTATGGAAGGAGAAACAAACTTACTCCTGTCATCCTGTCATCTACATACACTCCATGACACTTGAGCACACATACATACAAAACCACAAATACATCTCCTTATTTCTGTGTGCTCACACATGCCTCAACCTCCTGTAGAGCTCCATGGACAACCCTGTGAAGTCGGTTCTCCTTCCACTTCTACCTGAGTTTCAGGGATTAAACTCTGTTGGCCAGGCTTGTTTGTACAAGGGCCTCTAAACACTGAGTCATCTGGCCAACCCAAGAAACATTTTATTAATGGTTCAAGACAAAAAGCAAGCCAAACAGGCTGTAAATCTTGGCAGGTGCTAGAAGGGAGACACTAAGAGGATACAGCCATGCCATTTGAATTACATCCCAAGAAAACAAGCGGGTTCAGCAAAAGGGTCAGCTGGGCAAGCAGTCACATGGGGAAGGGAGTGGGAGCTGTCTTCAGAGAAAGAATGTTACTGTCCAGAGTGTCTGGGCAGCCGAGCTTAGGATTTGAGTGGGTATGCAAACAAGAGATAGAAAATAAATTATACTTTTTTGAGTCTGAACTCGGAAAAGAGGGAAAGTGTGTGGTCCCTGTTTTTAAGGTGTGAAAGGTCTTACTGAGAAGTTCTTTCCTATTTCTAACTAAATATTACCCTAGATGAAAATGAAGAATCATGGAATAAGAGGGAAAACCTAACGTACACCCAGTCGTGTGGGTGTGACCGGGTGGAGCAAGAGGGTGGGGCTTTGGACACCTGTCAAAGCGATCTCAACCTGAGTCCAGACCAACCTGGTCCTGCCCCGTCCAGGTCTGGTGCGCCTGCCTCCTCCAGCCCCGCTCCCGGCTGGCCCGTGTCCCCGCCACTCACCCGCTTCAGATGCAGCTCACGGAACTTGCGCAGTCTCTGCTCTCGCTTCTGCGCCGCCAGCTCCTCTGCCGTCAAGGCCTTGGCTTCCACGCCGTCCGCGGGTACCTGCGGTCATACCCGGCTTCAGGCTCGGCATCTGCCTACGGCCACGGCGCAGGCCTGGGCCCGACACCCCGGCCTCCCTGGTAGCCGCACCCAGATTCGCCCCATGTTCCCAAGTCCCGGTGTCTCCCAGACTAACACCTGCGCAAAGCCGGTGGTACTCACCACAACTTCAGTCACAGCCGCCATTACAGCCTTCTTTCTACTTCCGTCAACAACGCCGAGCACTTCCGGCGGCCTCTGGCCCGCGGCCGCGAGTCCCGCCCTCCGTTCTGGCGTCAGTTTCTTCCTCCTTTTTAGTGGGAGGGGCTGACGCGAGACTTGGTCATGCGCAGGCGCGAATGCCCTGGGGCGGGGCGGGGGCGGGGCGGGGGCGGGGCGGCAAGGACGAGGAAGTGCTCAGAACCTGTCAGTTAGAATGGAATGCGTGTCCTGTCACCAGCTCTAAAGAACCTTGTCTCTCCTTAGTTTCATCTGCATTAGTCTCTTCCATAGAGTAGATAATTTTCTGATGTTACTAACTGCAGGAGAGCAGGGCGGGCTCCATGTTGTTCACTCTCATATTCCAGTACCAGAGTAACTACTAACGTCACTAAGATAATTCAAAAATACGACAGGGATATATGAAACGTGTACCTTTGTTTGTTTGTTTTGTTTTTTCGAGACAGGGTTTCTCTGTGTAGCCCTGGCTGTCCTGGAACTCATTCTGTAGACCAGGCTGACCTCGAACTCAGAAATCCGCCTGTCTCTGCCTCCCAAGGGCTGGGATTAAAGGCGTGTGCCACCACTGCCCGGCGAAACGTGTACCTTTCTAATCCGACAACTACTAAATAGATTTAGAAATGAAAAAGCCGCCGGGCAGTGGTGGCACACGCCTTTAATCCCAGCCCTTGGGAGGCAGAGGCAGGTGGATTTCTGAGTTCGAGGTCAGCCTGGTCTACAGAGTGAGTTCCAGGACAGCCAAGACTACACAGAGAAACTCTGTCTCGAAAAAAAAAAAAAGAAAGAAGTGAAAAAGTCATCCCCTAAGTGTGAAAATATCTGGGTCCAAATCAGCTGTGGGGACACACTCCTAGCATCCCAGCAGGTGGAGGCAGGAGAATTACCAAGTATGAGGCTTAACAAGGCAACACAGTGACTTCTAGGCTAGCCAGTGCTATAAGACATGACCCTTTATTTCATTGAATATCTAAATTGAAGCTTAAACACTGACCAGAAAAAATGCAAATTGTGGGCAACGCTCTTGTGAGTCCCCTCCCCTGTGGAGAGCTTAAGAAAACTTTGCTTGCTCTTCAAAAACAAAAGTAAAAAATACAAACAAAACCCCACAAAATCTTTTTTAAAAGTTAAATGCAAGCTATGAATGGAAAAGTATCAGTTCAGGATCCCCCAAGACCAAGTTCTTAACACAAAGATTTATTTGTCTTAGGACGACAGAGGGCAGGGATACGTGACAAAGGAAAATAGAGAAAGTGGGAGACAGGGAAGGGTACAGAGAGAAGAAAGAAGGGGGGCAAGGGAGAAGGGTAAGAGATATTTGTCCCTGGAGGGAGGGGGAGGAAAAGTAAAGGGGGAAGCCTCATGTTAGGATGAAGTGTGATTTTAATTGGTAATGTTAATTAGGAACTGGACTTCAATATTTCGATAACTGGGCCATGGTGGCCAGCTCCAGAAATTAACCTAATGGTTTTTAGCAAGGTAGCAAGAATGAGAAGGGCAAGGCCTGCCAGAGCCGTATTCACCATGTTAGACCTGGCCAGAGTCCCTTCAAGCTGGGCATAGTGGCACTTTAATCCTGTGAGTTACAGCTCAGTCAGCTTTACCCAATGAGTTCTAGGCCAAGTGACACATTGAGACTATGTCTCAAAAATAAAAGCTGCTAGGCAGTGGTAGCACATGCCTTTAATCCTAGCACTCGGGAGGCAAAGGCAAGATGATCTCTGTGAGTTCAAGGCCAGCCTGGTCCAGAGTGCCAGGACAGAGCTATACAGAAAACCCTGTGGAAAAGAGGAATGAGTTACTTGACTGGAAGAGGTTGGGCAGGTGAGTTGAGTCTAAATAGCACACAAATCCAAATCCCCACAAAATCAAGCGACATGTTACTGAGGGAAATACATCCCTCTAAATGAAGGCGTTACTGCCTAATTTTTATATGAATGGGTGTTTTGTCTGCATATGTATATGCCCCACCTGCATGCCTGGTGCCCACAGAGGCCAGAGGAGGGTGTTTGATCCCCTGAAACTAGAGCTATGGTGGTCCTGAGCCATCACGTGGGTTCTGGGAATGGAAAAGTCTTCCTTTCGTAACAGCCAGTACTCTTACCTACTGAACCATCTCTCCAGCCTCAAAACTTCTATTTTTACTTGTGTTGTGTATGCATATTTCAGTGTAGCAGCCAGGCTTTGAACCTCCTGGAACTAGTTTCAGTCGTAAAATGCGTGCCAGGAATCAGACTTGGGGCTTCTTACAAGAGCAGCCCACACTCAGCCACTGAGCTATCTCCATCCTGTTACTCTTACGTTAGAGATGTCTCATTACTATAGTTGTAATTTTATATGTAAACTAGCATATACTGGATATGCCTTTATTGACAAATCTATCACCATCTTCAGTTGCTATCACTGTCATTCACTGAACCAACTTTCTTTTGGTATGTCTTTGTTTCTTCAGTCTCCCTATACAGTCCTGTCTGTCCTGGAACACACTGAAGACCATCCTGGCCTTGAACTCAGAAATCCTCCTGCCTCTGCTGTGATTAAAGGCCTGTCCCCTCACTAGCCTCAGCTAATCTTCACTTTCTGATCCAGTCTGCAACCTCGAGTTCTGGGATGCTGTACCACTGCACATTCTCTACCTTGCTGGATGTTTACCATCTAGGCTACATCTCCAGTTCCTCATTCATCTAGGTATAGTGGCTCACACCTTTGATCCCAGAACCTGAGGGGTTACAGGCAAGCCTAGACATCCAAGGCTATACAGGAAACCTTGTCTTATTAACCTAGATGTGAAATACAGTAATTCACTGAGTAGCAACTGGTTCATCAATCTATTCACTGCTACCTTAAAGAATGGCCAAAGAACTACTGTGACCAGGAATACACACTGGGTATTTTCTCATAGGATCAATTTTTCAAGGATGCTCTGTCCAACTGCATGCCAGTGATAAGGAACATTCTTGCTACCTATAAACTTTAACCACAGTAGCTTGTACCTTTACTAGCAACACAAATGCAGCTAAGGCAGGAGGATCTCAGAGTTCAAGGCCAGCCCCATCTACAGTGAGTTTCAGGACAGCCAGGGCTACATATATCCTCAAAACATAATTAAAATCCAAAAAGAAATTTTGCCTTAAATTCCTTGTGTGTGTGGCCTCTGAGCTGCCTCCAGAAGTGCTAAGATACTGTGGTGCTGGGTTCAAAGAAACTCAGGACAGAGCATGCTAGACAAGTCTTCTACCAACTGAGCTATTCTCCCAGCCCACACTATTTGTACTTAGAAGACAGCTGCTAGTCACACTTCAAATTGTAATGGCAGGAAATGTAGTGTTTAAATACATTGGTTGATTTGGTGGAAAATGCAAATATATAGCATGGCTTTCCTGTCAACATATTTGAGGACTGACACACAGTACTTTTTCATCCCCATTTCCTGGTAAAGTTCAGAAATCCTTTTCTGCCCTGTAGGGGATATTGTTATTCACAGTAAACTCTGGATACCACTCAGGTTAGAGGTCAAGCCCTCTTGCCTGAGGAACCCATCTTATCTTAGGTAGAGGGAGCTTAGACATATTGTCTCACCCAATGGTCACAAACTAGTCAGGCCTACGATGGGAGCTCCCTTGGGAAGCTCCCTTGTCTTGGGAAGTGCTGACACTGCAGATCCTGACAAGTTTGAGTCTAACTTCTCCTTAGTCTTTATCTGGTTACTAAGTCCTACTTTTTTTCCTAATGTTTTTCAAAGTTTCTCTGTGTAGACCAGGCTGGTCTACCTCAGAAATTCACCTGCCTCTGCCTCCTAAGTGCTGGGATTAAAGACATGTCCCACCTCTGCCCGGCTAATTCACATTTTTAAAGGAATTTACTGGCAAATTCCGAAACAGGGTAACAGGAACTTTCAACATGCAGCCAAGTATTAATTTGTGAAACATGAAAATCTTGATACTGGCAACTGGAGGGATTTGGGTTTAAGTCTCACTGTCCTAGTTCCTGCTATGTAGATGAGGCTGGCCTTAAACCTCAGGGATCTACTGTTACTTGTCTCAAGTGTTAGAATTAAAGTCATAAACTACAAATCCCAACTTTTGTAGTCTTTCAAAAGATCACTCTTCTAAAGATTCATGTGTATGAAGTTTGCCCACATGTGTGTCAGTGCATCCCATGGAACAAGAGGATGTTGGGTCCCCTAGAATTGGAGTTAGAGTCTTCTTATGGATGTTCCAAATACCAACCCTGAGAGGATACACATTTAAAACAAAAAACAAAATGACCAGCCTCTCCAACACACCACCCAAAGTCAAAGTGTGAATTTATAAATCCTGTGTTGTCTGTTTAAGGTTCTTTCTTCAGATATAGACAGCCACATTCAATATCCATAAAATCAAGACAAGTAATAAAAAGTTTATTAACAAATATACAAAATACAATATACAACTGTGTCTTTAAAAATTCACTTTTGTATATAAGTGATTCTTTACAATACTTACAGATATATACAAGATTCCCACCTGTATGCAATTTTCTGGGTCATCTGTGTCCTCATATCTTCAAAAGAAACCTCAACCATGAACACGTCACCATTAAGCCTCTTTCTGTAATGGATTTTACTCACATTTACTGCTGTGATTACTCATGCAGATGAGCTAATGCTGGACAAAGACCCCTCACTAAAGTGCAGTTTTAGGCAACCCCAGCCCTTAGTTTTCCTTTAGACAGGTATCCACAGTCCATAAGGACTTTTTTTCTTATCTATTTTTGGTGATCCTGAAGACTTCTCTTCAACAGCAGCTTTAGTTGTTTTCTGCAGTGGCTTTGCTACAGAATTCTGTAAGACAAACCAAAGGAAGTCAACTTCAGAGGTTAACACACACATACAAAGCCTACATAATAATACCCAAGACCCAATTGTCAAGAATAATGTTTGGGTTCACTTACATTTGAGCTGAAGGCTATGTTTCTCTGTGTAGAAGACTTTTCACTGGGATTTTTAGTTCCATCTTCAGTCTGCTTTTCTGAGTGCTACAGAGGAAGAGAATTTTAAACATAGCCTTAGTTTTTAAAATATTGTATTTAAAAAAAAAACCCAACTGTACACAAATGCAGCTGTAGATACACAAACCAAATTCCACCAGTTAACAAGCTGATCAACAAAAACCTGTTTTCCACTTAAAAAGATTGACTTAGGCATCCTTCCCCATGAATACCCGACTCCTGTTGTAGATACAACTCATTTTGAGTAAATACAATAAAAAAATCTTTTGTCTAAAGAACTGAGGTATTTGCAATCCATTAATCAAGGAGCCCTCTTAGGTTACTTGTCTGAGCAAATATGAGGCACTCCTGAGGTCTTAGCAACAGACAAACCATCTTCATCACACTGTTATCATTAGCTTTCACCTTACATTTCTATAAAGCAGTTTTCCGAGACCAAGTCTCTTCTATCCATCCCCTAGCTGTCCCAACAACAGCCTCCCAAGTGCTGGGATCACAGGTGTGGGGTACTAAACCCAGTTCACACAGTGCTGGGAACCCCAGGCATTATGCCCCCTTTGGCTATGTTCTCTACCGAGTTACATTCCCAGCCCAAATTATTAATTTTAAGATCCAGGTTCCACATAAAAAATGAACTTAGAAGTACACTGCAATGTGCCAATGCACGGCCTCTGTAGCTCTGGAGAATTGTAATAAACTTATCTGCAAGTGAAGCAGGCCTCTTCTTCTGTAATCTCTCAAAACATCTGGAATATATTGCATATATTATGTGAGGGACGTCTAGATCACAGATGCCCCACCATGACAGTGCCTCTAGGCTGCTGAACTCAAACTGCCTTACAAAGAGTCTCTAGCCCAAAGTCTAGCATGCATACGGACTACCTTCAACAAAGGCTAAGCTTTAGTCTGTAACCGTAAACTCTGACACTTGAACCCATGATCAATTACCAACAGATTTTCTTCATCACTGTCTGGAGACCACATTCATGATTTCTATAAGACAGAAATAAAGCAGATAAACTATACTGTATGCTGAGCACAGACTTTTGGGAATATAATGGTGTACATGAAAACTACTACTGAGAGAACACTCCAGTCTCTAAAGACTAGAAGGAGAAAAAGTATTAATATAGTTTTTACTGTTGTGGAAAAAACAAACCAAGTGTCAAAATGAAAGAAGTTCATTGTCTCCCAGTTTCCTGTGAGACTGTCTGGTATTTGTCAGATTAAGGTTTTGTTCTGGACAAATAATATAAAGATGTCCCAGAAGGGTTATGTATATTGACAAAGGGTAATAGATCTGCCAGCAGCAGCAGCAGCAGCTTTCTGAAGGTACTTACCTCCACCTTTGTTCCCTGGCTTGCTTCCTTGGCTCGGAGACTTGCTGGCAGGTCAAAGTTGGCTGTTCCGAGAGCTTTGGCTGCGTTGGCTTTTGCTATTTCAAGCAGCTCCATTCGATCTACGGGCATCAAGACATTCATTCATTAGCCTCTTAACTTCCTTAAGACTTAAATTAACCAACTAAGTAGCTTTTCTAAAACAACAGTTTTCTCTTTATATGTAAAGCAAATCTACAAACAAAATCCCAATTTTTATAGTGAGAAAAAAAAGCAACTTTCCTGAATTACCTCAACAAGTTCTGACAAACAGCACTAATTTGCCTTTTAAGTGTTTATTTCTGTAAACTAAGGTGTTTGGTAACTTTATAGCCCAGTTATCTATACTACAACCTTGATACATTATCGGCACACAAGGTCAAATTTAACTATTTTGTAACATCAAATTACCAAGTTACTTGACAGAAAAAGTAGTCAAAACCTATTTTTTTCAGTGTATCATATGAAAAAAAAAATGTGTTTTGACTTCAGCCAGTCAGCTAGCAGGAAAAAGTGAGACTCTTCTCTTTTGGCCACCACAGCCATAAAAGGACTTTAGTTCAGACTACTGCACCATTACATCCGGCATGGAATTCACTCACAAGGTCAAAGGACATACATATGTGAGAGATAACATTCTACCTAACCACCAACTAAAAACTCTTCTTTCCCTTCAAGAAACCTCAAGACTTTGGGCACCAAAATAAACACAGGCCTAGATGTTAAGAAGTCCTGGGCTTAATCTTACGAAATCCAAGCTAAACTGCTCAACCATCTGACTTCCCGGCTGACTCAGAACGCGCTGAGGAAGTTAAATGTAGGGAGGGGCTGGGGAGGGGACACAGCGATTAGCGTCCAGAATTCAACCCACAGGACCCACCAGGGGCACAAACGTCAACCTGACAAAACCCACCTTTCTCAGTCAAGCGAAAAGGGGTTCTGCTCCTGCTGCGCGACCTGGTTCGGGATCTTTCCCTCCACCTGGGGCGATCCTCGGGGTACACGGTTCGGCCGAAGCCGTAGTAGCGCCGCCCTCGAGTGATCGCGTAGTACGGCCTCCTGTGATGCGACCTCCCGCCGGAGCGCGACCTGCTCCGGGACCGGTAGGGCGACGGCGACTGGTAGTACCTCCGCGGCCGCTCGTACCGGCTGTCTCGGTAGTAGCGGTGGCTGCGGGACCGGGACCGGCTGCGTGAGTACGATCGCGAGTAGCGCCTGTACTTGCGCTGGTGGCGCCTGCGGGAGCGGGATCGGGAGCGTCTGCTCCTGCGCGGCCGGCTATGGCTGCGCGAGGACGAGCGGCTGGAGCTGCGGGAGTCGTGTCTGTAACTGCGAGAAGAAGAGCGGCTGCGGGAGCGCGACGACAGGCGGCTGGAGCGGCCCGAGCCCGAGGCGGACGGGGAGGCTTTCTCCTGCGGAGAGCCGGGCCACATGTCGTTCACGTACTTGGACGTGGCGGCCGAAGACATGACTTCCTTCTCAGAACGGGGCTCCGTCAGCAAACGCAACGTCTAGAAGAAACTACAGCAGAGCGGAAGGGTCAATCGCCGAGGCGGATGCGCGCAGAGCACAGTGCGCGTGCGCGAAACCCAAGCGCAAGCCCGTCACCGACCGCGCGGCCCCACTCACCTTAAACGGACGAAGCGCTCGCAAGGGCGAGAGAGGCCTAGCGGGCACCTTCCTCTGTGACCAGGAACCGGAGCCGGCGAGGGTCCCGATTCCAGCAACCAAAGAGACGAGCGACCTACACTGGCGAAATCCGGACGCAAACTGAGCTACGCAGCGACGTCAGCCTCGAAAATACTAGAAGCTGACGCGGAGCATGCGCACAGGCATCAGTGCGAAGGGGCGGGCCCTCCTCTCGTCCAATCGCCACGCGATGTTCGCTACGCCTTCGAGACGCGCAAGCGCGTCGAGCCTGTCACTCCACTAAACAACCACGCCTCCTTCCCTCCTCCTCCCCCTCCCCCTTCTTCTACATCCGGGTATTTTGAGGATTTGTTTACTTCAGGGTTTTTGTTTGTTTGTTGGGGGGTACTTGGCTGGTTTTAGAACTCGGAATTTTTCAGACAGGAACTAGGTGTGTACCCCTGTCAGGCCTCGAACTCGCAGAAATCCTCCTGTCTCTCCCTCTCAGGTACGGGTATTAAGGGTCTTCGGCACCACGCCCAACTTTGTTTTTCTTTGTTGTTGGTTTTTTTTGTTTGTTTGTTTTGTTTTTTTCTTTTGGTTTGGTTTGGTTTGGCTTCCTTCACTTTCCGGTTTTCGATTTGAAATTCGGGGAAAGGCGAGGTCGCAAACAATTTAGCGGGCTCAACAGCTGGATCAAGGACACAGAGGACAAGTCGGTCCCCGCGCCGTCGTCGTAGTCTGGCGGTGTGTGTCGTCCCCTCCCCTCTCTCAGCCGCAGCCCGCCTTCCCTTCTTGGCTCCTGCAGCGGAGCTTGGGAGGGGTACTCCTGGACCCGGAAGACGCAGTTTTAATTTAGAAAGGCTGCTTTAACGTCCTTGTTTGAGCTAATAAAGGTAATTTGAAGTCGAGACAGGAATTCCAACGACCACGGTTGACTTTTGAGGAGTAATAATGATCGTTGATAGCTCGCTCTCACGCTCTCTTTCGGGCTGTGTGTGTAAGTGTGTAATTTGTGTGCAGGAGGCCACCGAAGTCAGATCGCTTGCAACTGGAGTCACGGTGGGCCGCCAAGTATGAGGGGGTGGGTAGGTGATGCAGCAAGTGCTCTTTTTTTTGTTTTTGTTTTTTTTGTTTTGTTTTGTTTTCCGAGACAGGGTTTCTCTGTGTAGCCCTGGTTCTCACTCTGTAGACCAGGCTGGCCTCGAACTCAGAAATCCGCCTGCCTCTACCTCCCAAGTGCTGGGATTAAAGGCGTGCGCCACCACCGCCCGGCGCAAGTGCTCTTAATAGTAAGCCATTTCCTTAACCTGGTAGACCTGTTGTAAGAAAAGTGTGATTAGCACAGGAAGTTTAAACTTCCAGTGTAGATTCCAAACACTCATTGTCATAAAGCATATCTGACCTTGAAGGCTGTGGGTAAGTGAACACCGCTGAAGGATATTCCTGGTTTTCTTTTTTTTTTTTTTTTTTTTTTGGTTTCCCGAGACAGGGTTTCTCTGTGTAGTCCTGGCTGTCCTGGAACTCACTCTGTAGACCAGGCTGACCTCGAACTCAGAAATCCGCCTGCCTCTTCCTCCCAAGTGCTGGGATTAAAGGCGTGCGCCACCACCGCCCTGCGATATTCCTGTTTCAGTATGAGGAGTTGATGTTCTTAGAAATTAGGCAGGGTTTAACAGATGCTCTGGATTTTGGAGGGAGATGAAAGAAATAAGGACTCCTTGTTCATGCCTCCTTCCCACTTCCCCAATATACAGAGAAACTGAAGAAATAAAAACCTAACTGGAGCCACCAAGATGGCTCAGCAGTAAAGAAGTAAAGCTTGTAGTACACTGCTGACAACTTAAGTTTGATATCTTCCAAAGTGGAAGGAGAGAACGGACTCCCAAAAGTTGTCCTCTGACCTCCAGAAGCCCTCATACACGTAGTGTACCATACACCAACAGTAAAAGTTTCAAACTACAGGAGAAGTTGATCAGCAGTAAAGAACACTGATTCTCAGTACCCACAGGTGGCCTCACTCCCATCTGGAACCTCCAGTCCCAGAATGAGCACCACTCAACAACACACACACAAGGTGCAGACATCGGTGTAGGCAATGTGTAACAAGACCCCAGATCTTAGCCCAACTGACTCCATAATGGAAGTGCCATTCAGGCCATAAAACTCAGCACCTAGACAGGAATTCTGCATCCCAAAAGAAAAGGAAAAAGACCTATCCAAGTCCATAGTTCTTGGAAAGTCTGTAAGTGTTCTAACCTTACTTTTTGGCTTCTCTAGTTCTGCTTCTGGCTAACTGTTCTTGTTATCTGAAGTGTATCAACCCATGATATATGTATTTGTGCCTAAAAGATCATCCTGAGAAAGATTTGGGGTTACCCTGGGATCCCAAACACCCAGTGTAGTCAGTAGACAGCTAATAAAGATTTTCTATCTTTATTATTATTTATTTTTTATCTTATTTATTTTTGTGTATGGATACTCCATAACACAAAACACCCATACTCATAAATTAAACCCTTTACAAAGGCTGTGGATGGTAGACGTGAGAGAGAACGTAAACCCCTTGTGTCTCCATTTAAGGATCAGGGCTGATTTCAAAAAAGGCCATAAGGCACCAACTCCAGGAATAGACCATAAATCCCAGAAACTAAGTCATAAGACAGGCTCTAAGAACAGACAGTAAAATCCAGAACAGATCATAAAACCCACTCCCAAAGAACAGCCTGAGGATAACCACAAATATGAGGAAATGTCTCAGAATGGGCCATCTGTGATAGGCAACCCTATTTCATCACATGGTTGAACGTTCATGACATAGGAATGCAGACCACTGACCACCTATGAGCCCCCACCAAGGAAATTTTAGATTACCTAGTCCTTCTAGAGAGTTTCCTGGGTTCCCTAGAAGGCCTGCCTTTGTCTGGGGTTACCAGAATATATTTTCTTTGTTTTTGCATACTATCTGAGTCTGGGGTCTTCTGTCAGTGATTCTGGACCCTTAGAGCAGAAGTGTAATCCCAGTAGACAAGTTCTTGAGCAGTGTCTTTTTTTTTCTTTATTTTATGATGGCCAGCCTATAATCCCAGCTGAGGCAGAGGCAGGAGGATTCTCTGGATGCTTCTTAGCAGCCTGCCGACCAGGGACTTTTGCTGACTGTTCTCAGGAAGCTGTGTGGCATAGAGAACCCCAAGTTTCACCATTTACAAATGGGGAAGTAGTGTTTTAAAGACAGTTAGTGAACCTGCTCATGATGCAGTCCTAGGCTTCTGTTTATGAGTAGAAGAGGCTGTAGGAGTCTTTCCAGACAGTTCATAGTATCTCTCATGTGTGCCTGAAAAAAAAAAAATGGTGACCAGTTCTCCCAGGAATGATGGCAGACACCCATAATCCCAGCTCTTAGCAGGTGAAAATAGAAGAATCAGAAATTCAAGGTCGCCGGGCAGTGGTGGTGCACGCCTTTAGTCCCAGCACTTGGGAGGCAGAGGCAGGCGGATTTCTGAGTTCGAGGCCAGCCTGGTCTACAGAGTGAGTTCCAGGACAGCCAGGGCTACACAGAGAAACCCTGTCTCGGAAAAAAAAAAGAAAAAAAGAAATTCAAGGTCATAGCTCAAAGACAGCCCGGGTGCCATTAGACTATATCTCAAACAAAGGAATTATTAGAAGAATTCTGGATGTCAATCTTGAAACAGTGGGAAACAGGACCTACAGAATGCTGGTGTCTGTGTTTCTGATATAACTGACGGACTAAGAGCTGCATGTGTTTCCATCCCAGGGCATCAGGAGCCAGAGGGGAGCCAGACTGATGAGATCTATTCATCAACCTCCACACAGGATCCTTGACTTCACCATAGGAAAGAGCTTCTGGAGGAGCCAATTGGAAGGGGAGGTGGAGCTTTAAAAAGGGAATTTAACATAGATTTCAGTGTAAGAGACTAAGTGCTAGGTGCTCTGGAAAAGGATGTGACAGACCAAAGAAGGAAGGAGCACTACCCTGTCTTTACTAAGGCCAAAATGGGGGCCAAAACTGAAGTTGTTTTTAACATAATCTCAATCGTTTGACTTTACCCATGAAGATCAGGAGCCAGATGCTGGCTGGGGTGAAAGCCTGCTTGCTCAGAGAGGCAGAGAAACACACAGCTAGCCTTCCTTCTCTGCATTTCACAGAATGAATCTCCTCTCTCACCCAAAAAGTTTCTTTCAAACTCGGTGTCCTTCCCAGATACTTCCTGTGTGCAATCCTCGGCTGGCCCCTGGCTCCGACTTACTCTCTGCAGTTTTGTTTTCTTAAGAATCCTATGTTCACTTCCTGCCAACTGGTTGCTTGCTCTGCCTTTTGACCTAAGGTTGACTTTATTTAATCCTGTTTACAGTAGTCAGTCAGAAAAGTCTTGGATTAAAGGCGTGTGCTAAGGGTGAGCCACATCACACCTAAGGACATGTTGCTGGAGTAAATAACACAATCTCAGGGTTCACAGTGTGAGCAAATAACCTACAACAAAAGCACAGGCTATTCTGAAAGGGATGGCAAGTCCAGGCTGATCTCACATCAGCACACTGGCAGTCATAAGTGCACTATGTCAGAAGCAGAAATGAACACATTATACCTTTCCAGTTTTTCAGAACTTGTTGAATACTAGCAAATTCAGAAGCTGTGTGAGTTTCATTGGCAGCAATTTGTCAAGGACCAACTGAGCCATCTCTCCAGCCCTAAACACAGGCTCCTTCATGCCAATTATTTTTTCTTTCTTTTTTCTTGTTTAAAGGTTTATTTCCTTTATGTATGTGAGTACTCACCAGAAGAGAGCATTGGATCTCAGTATAGATGGATGTCAGCCACCATGTGGTTGCTGGGAATTGAACTCAGAACCTCTGAAAGAGCAATTAGTGCTCTTAACCACTGAGCCATCTCTCCAGCCCCCATTTTTTTATTTTTTAAATATTTATTTATGTATATGACTACACTGTTGCTGTCTTCAGACACACCAGAAGAGGGCATCAGATCCCATTACTGATGCTTGTGAGCCACCATGTGGTTGCTGGGATTTGAACTCAGAACCTCAGGAAGAAGAGTCAGTGCTCCCAACCACTGATCCATCTCTCCAACCCTATTCTTATTTTTTGACACAGGGTTTCTTTTTGTGTATCCCTGGCTGTCCTGGAACTTGTTCTATAAACCAAGCTGGCCTTGAACTCACTGAGATCCTCCTGCCTCTAGCTCTCAAGTGCGGATTTTAAAGATATGTCCCACCACTGCCTGGCCTTCATGCCAATCTTAACTACTAATATTAACTCTCAATCAGACAACACACAGATCGCAATAAATATATATATATCTATATGTAGGTTACGGAATGCCCACAGAGAGTTAAGGAGGTCATAGCCGAGTCAAGTCTAAGACTAAGAGCCGCTGATGAAGAGACAAGCGGAAGGGTGATAATGGGGCGGAGAACACCTCTGTGAGAATAAGATAATGAAGCCCTGTTGGAGGTCTGCTGAAGCTCAGGGCCAGGCGGAGCTCGAAAGTCAAGGTGCAGGGCTATTGACACCAGGGCAGTGGAGGTGAAGGGCAGGACCTGGTCCAGATGGACAAACAGGCAGACAGATGCATGACAGAATCACATGGATGACTGGCAAGTCTAATAGGCTACCTCAACCACAGGGGAGCTGAGACTAGTGTTTGTATATTCCAAAGAGGATTTAACTGCTTGTCACAAGAATGCTACTCAGACATAGAGATAGGCAGTAAGTGGCTATGTAGGAGGGCTATTTAGCCCAGAATAATTTGACCCTGAACAAGTTATTGGAATGTGACCTTTGTCCAGCTTGCCAGTCCTTTTTTTTTTTTTTTTTTTTTTTTAGTTTTTCAAGACAGGGTTTCTCTGTGTAGCCCTGGCTGTCCTGGAACTCACTCTGTAGACCAGGCTGGCCTCGAACTCAGAAATCCGCCTGCCTCTGCCTCCCAAGTGCTGGGATTAAAGGCGTGCACCACCACTGCCCAGCTTGCCAGTCTTGTAGGATGGTTGTCCTAGGTGCAGCTCTCTTTTTGGGCGCTGCAGATCAAAGCTTCCTCCGTAGTCTCATGGAATGCCATGCACAGGGACTAAACCCATTCAGTTCCATTGGTTTGCATAACAGAATGAGACATGTCCTCATCATCTTGGATATTTGGTTCCCAGATGGTGGCACTGCTTCGGGAGGCTTAGGTGGTGCAGCCTTGTAGGAAGTATGTGACTCGGGGTAGGGCATGAGATTACAAACCCTTGCCCAATTCCAAATTCTCCAGCTCTGCCTCATGCTTGGAATTGAAGCTGTAAGCCCCTAGCTTCCTGTTCAAGGCACATCCCCGGCCCCATCATGGACTCTCCCCTCGAAGACTGTAATCCAAATAACCTCCTGTAAGTTGCTTTGAGCATGATATTTTATCATAAAAACAGCAGAGTTAACTAATACAGCCAGTAAAGTAAAGACAGCACAAAGAAGCAGCAGCTCTGGCTGTTTGTCCATGTGGACCATGCCCTGCCTGCACCTCCAGTGTCCTGGAGGGTTCACCTGGCCCTGAGCTCTGCCCAGCCGGAACCCAATTGCTCCAGCAGACCTCCAACAGGGTTCCATTATAGAACTTGGCTTCGTAGAAGCTTTAGTAAGAGCAGGTTAAAAATATTAATAGATATTCAAAAGTTTTCTTTGCCTTTGGGCCTGGAGGTGGTGATGATGTTTACCTTTAATCCTGGCCCTTGAGAAGCAGAGGCAGGCAGATCTCTGAGTTCAAGGCCAGCCAGCCTGGCCTACAGAACAAGTTCCAGGAAAACCAAGGCTACACAAAGAAACCATGTTTGAAAAAAAAAAAAAAAAGCAAAACAAAACAAAAAAAAAGATCTGTCTTTGAACCTGGAGATATGGCTCAGTGGTAGAATGTCAACTTAGCATGGGGAGAACCAGAATAGTAACATACTCAGCCACGACATAGACAGAATTAAAGAAATAGATACCTGCCGGGCAGTGGTGGCTCACGCCTTTAGTCCCAGCACTTGGGAGGCAGAGGCAGGTGGATTTCTGAGTTCAAGGCTAGTCTCCTCTACAGAGTGAGTTCCAGGACAGCCAGAGATATACAGAGAAACTCTGTCTCGAAAAACACACACACACACACACACACACTGGGTTGGGAGGTGGGGCTGCCTGACCTTGACTCTCCTGCCTTGAGAAATTAACCAGTCTTTAGCCAGTCACAATAAACCTTTAATCTCTAGGGCTAAGAAATGTGTCCACTTAAAAATAGGTCATGGAAGGGCTGTAAAGATGGCTGAGTGATTCAGAGCGCCGGCTGTCTTCTCCAACGACTCAGGTTCAGTTCTCAACACCCACACGGTAGCTCACAACGTCTGTAATTCCAGTTCCAGGCACCTCTTCTGAACTCTGCCAGCACCATGCACAGTGGTGCACAGATGTACATTCATGCAAAATGCTCATCATATAAAAAATTTAAAAATTAAATAGGTTATGGGTCTAGAACCAGGGATGACTAGTAGAGCCCTGGGTTCAGGTACAGCATTGTGCATGTGCAAGTGCAGGAAGTGGGGGTGGGTATTATATAGTTTAAAATACTATCAGTTAAGTCCCCCTCTCAACAAAAGCTACATAGATTTAATGCAGCAAAGGACCACACAGGGGACTGGAGAGATGATCCCTAGTGCCTAGCTCTGCAGTGAGCCACCCACCCACTTTCTGTGCCACTGGCTCCTGACTACCTGCCACCCACATGGACCTGAGATTACAGCAGGACCAATCCCAGACCTATTAGTCACCGAGCTGGAAAAATGGCTCAGCAGGTAAAGCAGGTACTTGCTGCTAAGTCAAATAACCTCAGTTTGATTCCTGGGACCCATATGGTGGAAAGAACTGACTCCTGGAGTTGACTTGTCTGACCTCTACACAATGACAATAAAAATTTTTAAAAAGTCTAACAACAATAACAAAAACAAATAGTAAAGGTGGGCTGTTGCCTCCCTTCCTCGGTTTCATCCCAGAAGATAGTCTCAACCCTAGTATTTCTCACAGTGACAAGAGGGACTAGAAAAAGGAGTCCGGGTGCCCGCAGACTTGCCGGCGCGGTGGGCGTGGCCCACCCTCGAGATCCGCCCTTCGCTCTGAATCCGCATGCGCACTGACTCGGAGGCGGACCGGCGTATCGACATCCGGGAGTCTGATAGCCTGTGGCTGTTTTGTTTTCTTGCAGAACTGGAGTAAACCGAGGCTACAAAACCCGCCGCGGCTCCCAACTCTTGACTTGAACGTGAGTGCGGACGGGAGGGCGGAGCAGCGGGCCGGGCTCGAACTCGCGGCTTTGGCGGTGACCCAGCTCCTGGACGCCGCCTCCGCCGGGGCTGAGATCGCGCGACCTGCGGGGCCGCTTCCTGTGGCGGGGACTGTTCCCCAGACCTGCGGAGCTGGGCACGCTCATCCGGGACGCGGAACATCGGGGTCAGCCCACGCGTGACCGCGCCCTGTTCCTCCAGTCTGCAGGGCTGGTCTGCCTTTGAACATGTCAATTGTGCAGCGAAAAATGGACTCGGGTGGGGCCATTGGGTGAACCGACAATTACACACAGTGGGTTGCTTTTCTTTCGAATCATTAGATAAAAACGAATGTATCTTCAGACCGGAACTCATCACAAAAGTATATTAGTTTTTCCCTTTAGCTTGTTTAGCGGCGGCTATAACTGAAGTCGCGTTCCTTAGGGAGTCATGTGAGATCTGGGGTGTTCACCGTGAGTGAGTTGTATATAGTTCAGGTTTTCCCATTATCTGTGAAGTAAACGATGCGTGATGTCTCTCGGGCTGAGTCTGCAGAGTTGAGCTTGAAGGAGGAGGGTTTTATGACAATTGCTGCTAGCCGTGGTAATTTGACAGTATGTTCTTTAAGTCTGAATTAATTTCAGGCCTGCACTGTTTTGGGGGGATGTTGAAACAGCATCAGTAGCAGAGTTAGAGACAGTAAATAAAATAAGATGGGGGTGCCCTTTTCATAGTAATGACATCCGAAGGCAGGCTCGGAGAAGGGACAAGTAATGTGGAAGAAATGAAGTCGGAAGGAAGCCCGCAGTTCAGCGGTTCTTCTCGTAATCTGGGCATGACAAAACACATATGCAGGGTAAAATGTGTAAATTCCTAAGGGAAATATTTTTCATCCAAGTTTATGTTTTTAACTTAAAACCAAAGTTTATCACATCTTTATTTAGCAAAATCAAATAGGAACCTTAGTACGGAGCTTAAGTTTTAGAACACAGCTGTGGACAGCTGAGTAGCGTTGCGCTCACTTAAAGGGCTCCTTAAATTAATAGTGGACTGGCGATAATAAAATGTGACGTCTTTGAGGATCGCGGTTCATTTTGTTAGCATTGGGGTAATCACCTCCATTCATACTATGTAAATACGCTAAAACCATCCTAATTTTGTTTCCTTATTTTTATCATTTTTCTCTTGTCTTTTTTAAATTTTTATTTATTTAATGATGAGTGCTCTGCTGCGTATACACCTGCACGCCAGAAGAGGGCATCAGATCCCCTTATAGATGGTTGTGAGCCACCATGTGCTTGCTGGGAATTGAACTCAGGACCTCTGGAAGAACAGTCAGTGCTTTTAACTGCTGAGCTATCTCACCTGTCCCTTGTTTTGTCTTTTAAGACATACTGGCCTCAAACCAGTAGCTCTGGCTGGACCTCTGACTGAGCAAGCCCTCCTGCCTCAGCCTGCTTAAAAGTATGTAGGCTCCATCCCCAGTACCTCACTCCCACCAAAGCAGCATCAGAAATTCTGAAGAAATAAAAGAGTATTTGTAACTTGTATTAGGTTATCATCCAGCTGTTATTTTGCAGAAACACTGCTGGCTTTGAAACAAGAAAACTGAAGTACCTTATTTAACTGTTTTGGTTTTGTTTCAGTGACCTGAGAAGATGTCTGGATTTTTAGAAGGCTCAAGGTGCTCAGAATGTATGGACTGGGGGGAGAAGCGGAACACGGTTGCCTCCATTGCTGCTGGCATTCTAGTAAGTCCCTGTGACATCTTGGCCCTCCGTGCTGTATAGACGGTTTAGGTTGTGTGTGATGTTTTCACATGTGTCCTTTTAAAAAAATAATTGAAATAATCAATAACCAAACTTACTTAGTGATGTTTTCCTTATGAGTTTAGTAGTGTTTGTAGCTGTCATAATGAAACATTTTGCATGCATTCACTTATTGTATTGGTTACGCCTCCTTGACACCATGAGTACAGAAGTTTTAAAGGGTTGAAGAGGGCCAGGTGTGTCACACACCTTTGATCCCAGCACTCTAGAGGCAAAGGAGGCAGATCTCTGTGAGTTTGAGGCCAGCCTGGTCTACAGAGTGAGTTCCAGGACAGCCAGGGCAAATAGTGAGACCTTGTCTTCAAAAAAGGAAGAAAGGGTTAAAGAGACAATCAGGTCTAAACCAGTCAAGACAGATATTCCCATTTCTCAGGTTATCCAGAGTTCACGTTCCCCTTAGTATCGTAGGGGAACGATACTAAGCTCACTTTTTTTGGCTGAGTCTTCTGTAGGTCACGACGGCTTCACTCGCTCATATAGCCAAGAACACCCTTGAGCTCTTCATCATCCTGCCTCTACTTCCCAAGTGCTGAGGTTACAGTGTGTGCCACCTTTTTATGTAAAAAAAAAAAAAATGCTCACGGGCAATTTGCAACATAAAGCTATTTACGTCACACTTTCCAATGGGACGTTTGGTTTACAATCTTACCTGCTGCCTGTTCTCTTGTCTTTGTTTTGTTTTATTTTATTTTATGTGCATTGATGTGAGGGTGTCGGATCCCTTGGAACTGGAGTTACAGACAGTTGTCAGCTGCCATGTGGGTGCTGGGAATTGAACCTGGGTCCTTTGGAAGAAGCAGACTGTGCTCTTAGTCACTGAGCCATCTTGCCAGCCCCTGCTGCCTATTCTAAAGAGAAATACTTTTACTAGACACTGAACCCAGGACTTCACACAGAGTAGGCAAGTTCTCTGTCACTGAACCCCAGCCTGGAAGGAAGAAATTTTAAGTAAATGAACGACTGGAAACTCAAATTTAAATATCTTTTCTGTACCTCATCTTTGATATTTATTATTATTTTTTTAATAATTAGTGTGTCTGTGTGAGGGTGTCAGATCCCGAGTTGTGAGTTGTGTGTAGTTGCTGAGAACTGAACCTGGGTCTTCTAGAGGAGAACCTCTAGGTTCTAGAGGTCTTAACCACTGTGCCTTCTCCAGCTCCAATTTTTATCATATTTTTAGAAAATTACCATTTTTTTTTTCAAAGACAGGACAAAATTTGATATCACCTTAGAAACTCCAATGCTTTGAAAAGCTTTAATTTTTAGTCTTCGAATAAAATATCTTAAATTCGGGGCTGGAGTGATGGCTCAGGGGTTAGGAACATTTGTTGCTCTTGCAGAGGACCCAAGTGCAGTTCCTGCACCCACCTGGTGGATCGCACCCTCTGTAATCCAGTTTCCCTGGTTCTGATGTCCTCTCCTGAACTCCATGGACACCAGGCACAACCATGATACACAGATAGACACACATGTAGGCAAAACATTCAGACACATAATGTAATGTAAGATAAATTAATTTTTTTAAAATCTTGAATAAGGCCGGGCAGTGGTGGCACAAGCCTTTATTCCCAGCACTTAGGACGCAGAGGCAGGCGGATTTCTGAGTTCGAGGCCAGCCTGGTCTACAGAGTGAGTTCCAGGACAGCCAGGACTACACAGAGAAACCCTGTCTACGCAGAGAAAACCGAAAAAAAAAAATCTTGAATAAGGATTGGAGAGATGGGTCAGTGGTTAAGAGCACCGACTGCTCTTTCAGAGGTCCTGAGTTCAATTCCCAGCACCCACATGGTGGATCACAACCATCTGCAATGGGATCCAATACCCTCTTCTGGTGTGTCTGAAGCCAGCCACAGTGTACTCACAGTATAAATAAATATATAAAAAAATCTTGAGCATACTAAAGGAGGGACCCAGGCTACTACTTGTACTAGGCAATCAAAGCATCTTTAATAAGCATGTGAATCTGTCTGTAACCTGGTAAAGACGATTTGATGGTTTAAATTAACTGGCTCCTTAGCGGTGACGGTGGGAAAGGGGCTCCTTTCATATCCTTGTAAGCTACAGGTCAGGATTTGCTTAATGACTTCCTGTGTGTGGTGCTGCGGATGGAAGCAAGGGCTGCACACAGAGACAGTGCTTAGCCATCACGCTACATCCAGCGCTCTCAGGAGGTGATGCCAGCCTGCAGATTCCTGTTTGGCCGAATTTTTTTTTTTTTTTTTTCGAGACAGGGTTTCTCTGTGCACCCCTGGCTGTCTTGGAACTCACTCTGTAGACGAGGCTGGCCTCAAACTCAGAAATCTGCCTGCCTCTGCCTCCCAAGTGCTGGGATTAAAGGCGTGTGCCACCACTGCCCGGCCTGAGTTATTTTTTAATGCAGAGTTTTAATATTTCTATCCTATATATATTTCCTTCAGTTAATAACCAGAAGAAAATTTATTTAGGTAATATATAATTTTGTGTTCCAATTATTCTTAAAAATGATATATCAGAGGGGCTGGAGAGATGGCTCAGCGGGTAAGGGTGCTGCTCTTCCCGAGGACCCAGGTTCAATTCCCAGCACCCACATGGCAGCTCACACCTGTCTGTAACTCTAGTTCCAGGGGATCTGACACTGTCACACTAGTGCACATAAAATAAAATTAAGCAAATTTTTTAAAAAAATCATATCCAAAACCATCAAATGGCCATACTGTAGTTATCAAAAGGAATAAGAATTGCAGACATATTGTTTCATAACGCCAAGATTAAGATTGAGCCATAGTTAAGATTCTTCTGGTGGTAAGTGCTCTTCCCAGGACCCATGCTACCAGACCCCACATTAGCGCCATCAGAGAACTTCAGCAGGGCGTTCCCTCCGTCAGCTGGGATTTGAGGTTGACCTTGAACTCAGTGCAGTCACACTTGAGTCCTGAGACCACAGTAGGTGACAGGCGTGAACAATCCCCCTGGATTCCACTTTCTCCTTCTCCGTGAGGTGTCAGAACTTCTAGGTTTGTAAAGTCTGTACCAGTGGGAGCAGGTTTAGGGTACTAATACATATTTTTTTAAATGTTCATTTGTTGTTACGTGCATGGATGTTTTGCCTGCCTGTATGACTATACACCATGAGCATGCAGGTGCCCACGGAGGAAGGTGTGGGATCCCGTAGGACTGAACTTACAGATGGCTGTCAGCATGGAGGTGCTGGGAACTGAACCCAGGTCCTTTGGAAGAGCAGTCAGTGCTCTGAACTGCTGAGCCATCTCTCCAGCCCTGGGTACCTGATATTTAATCAGCTAGTGAACCACTTGCAAATTGCAAGTGTGAAACTGCTGGGACAACTTGGGGCAGGCAGGCGTAGGGGGGTGGGGCCTGGGAGGAGGAGAATTTGAAAATTCATTTGAAGGAGTTCCTTGGTTCAAATACCCTGTAGTCAGACCTGTGCTACTGCCGTTGGGTCTCACTGATGTCACCCTATTTTGTCTGTCTGTTTTTAGTTTTTCACAGGATGGTGGATCATCATAGATGCAGCTGTAATGTACCCCAAGATGGAGCAATTCAACCACTCATACCATGCCTGCGGTGTCATAGCAACTATAGCCTTCCTCATGTAAGTGATGGCATCACCTCACCTACCTAGAGTGTCACAGACTAAAATGATCCTAGACACAATTTAAAATTCTGGTAGGTAAGAAGGACCCCTGGGCATGGTGACACTCTTGGAACCTGTAATCCCAGTACTTGGGACAGAGACAGGAAGATGGCTGCAAGTTCTAGGCCAGCCTACTCTACGTATGAAGTCCCCTGCCAGCCAAGGGACTTGATCTCAAGGAATAGTTCAGAGGGTCTAAGGAGATGGCTCAGTGGTTAAGAGCCTGTATTGCTCTGGCAGAAGGCCTGGGTTCGGTCCCCAGCATCCTCATGGTGGCTTGTAGCCTCTTATAACTCCAGCTCCAGGGGATCTTATGGTCTCTCTGCAGACACGAGGCACTGGTATATACATGCAGGTAGAACACCTAAGTCCGAAAGAAAGAAAGAAAGAAAGAAAGAAAGAAAGAAAGAAAGAAAGAAAGAAAGAAAGAAAGAAAGAAAGAAAGAAAGGAAGGAAGGTAGGTAGATCCCAGCCCTTGTGTAGGCTGAGACAGGAGGATTGCTGTGAGTCTAAGGCCAGCAAGGACACTGTCAGGAGGAGAGCTGACAGGTCTGCTTTTCTCTTTCCCTTTCCTCTGCCCTCTCCCATAGCATCTCCCTCCTCTCCTCCATTCTGCATGCTTCTGTCCTAGCAAAGTTGAAAGTTTCCTGTGAGTCCTGGATGCTGTGTGCTTTCCTATAGGTTTTAACGCCCGGGGTACTTAGTGAGCTCACAGACTGGCCTCTGCTCTCGGTATGAGAAGTGGTGGTGGCTAAATCAGGAGAGGCCAGAGGTGAATCTGGTGGACAGTAACTAAGCAAGACTCCGTTATGGCTGTTAAATGAGTGGAAATGCAGATGAGGGACATGAGACTGATGGGGGAGGAGTCAGAGGGGGAGGGGCCAGAGGGGAAGAGTCAGAGGGGGAGGAGTCAGGAGGAGGGGGAGACAGTTCTGGAGAACTAAGAAAGGCTCACTGAAGCTGTGACTGTGGGTCTGAAGTTTTCCTTTTGGTTTTGGCCTTCTAGCTCTACAGTGATAATTCTGTCACTGTTCCTGGCGTTCCTATCCAAAGTCCTCCCCCTTTGATAAGTTGCCATGGATTCTCACCTCTTTGTCCCCTTGTGCCCCATTCCAGATCACCTCAGGTTCATCCTCCATGTTGAATGAATTCCAGGGACTTTCCCTTGTTTCTATACACGTATGTTTCCCTAGCTGCAAGTGCTTCCTGTAGGGACCAGCTATTGTTTTTGAGACAGGCTCTCACTATGTGACCAGGCTGGCCTGGGATTGGTTATTCTTGAACCTCAGCCTCCCAGTTGCTGGGGTTACACGTGTACCCTCACACAGACCTTTCTTTGGCATGCTACAGTCCTTTATCTGCTAACACTTGACACCATTCTTACGTAAGAAGTCTGATGGGAAAACATTCTACTCCCGGGTCAGCGCTTCAGCTTGGGGTGAGTGGCTAAGGGGCTGCTGGCCTCCTGAACACCAGGTAAGGGGGGCTTTACCATGAGGATCAGCGTGATCAGCAGGCAGAATATCCATCTAGTAGTCAGGAGGAAAGCCACCCCACCACCCTGCTTATGAGTACAAGTAGTTGTTGGGTCTGCTGTTATCTTTCTGTGGGTGTACGCATACATGAGCATGCATGCATGCGTTCGTTCTTCATGTGGTGCTTGGGCCACAGTCCAAGGCCTTGAGCTTGCCACACCAGCACTCCAGCACAGCCATACCCTCATCGACACCCCATGAGCATGTATTGGTGAAGATGTGACAGAGGCTTTCTTGTCCACGGATCTAAAATACTCTGTGACCTTTAACTAAGGAAAGGTTTCAGGTGCCTGGAAGACAGGTTACACGGGAGAGAGTTCATCCTTACAGCCACAGACCTTCTCACTTCTGCCCCAGAAGCCTTCCATTCTCAGCCCCACGCTGTGGCTTCTCTGAGCAGACTTAGTGTGTGTTCCGCTGGGCTTCTCATCTGGCAATGGAGACCCCAGCCGCCTGTCTTTATTATACTTCCTTCCTTGCTCACAGGGTGTGGTGAGTGCGGTTGAGGTTGAGAAGCTCCATGTGTAGCCCAGGCTGGACTCATTGTGATCCTCCTGCTTCAAGTTCTGGACAGAGTTTCACTTCTGTGCACACCTGTGTAAGGTTCTGAGATGACGTCAGAACACTTCCTCTTCCCCATCCATTCCTCCAGTTCCCTTGGTGTCTGCATCTCAGAGACAGAGGCCAAGTGCCGGGGGGAGATGACCATATACCCACCCACGTACAGGACTTGGGTACTTTAGGAACCTTGTTGAATTTATATCTTATTTTACAATAATTAAGGGAAATAAAAAAATAGAGGGTTTAGTTAAACATACCAGAAAAATAATTTTTTCTCTCCTCCAAAAGCCGTTCCAAGTGAGCTTCTGTGCACGGTGGTGGACTCAGCCTTTCCCTAGTCCAGGTGCCAGATTCCCTATATTTTAATTCCCCCACCCCACCCACCCACACACTTACATATTTAAAAGTCTTTTCCAAGCAAACTGAGGGGCTTGGGAGCCACTGAGGAAGGCACAGTGGGACTATCAGACACAGAGAGTGTGTCTGACATAGATGCTTGCCTGATGGCAGAGCCTGGCACTTTGGTGTTCAGCTGGTACACAGCATCCAGTCTCCACACTCTGTTGGAATTCTGTAATAATTAGGCCACTGGGCTTCTTTATGAATGCTATCATATTCATAAAGTAAGCAAGCACTATTCTGACTAAAGTGTGTGTGTGTGTGTGTGTGTGTGTGTGTGTGTGTATGTGATATTTTTCATTTATTTTGCCCCAGATCTTTATCCTTTGCTTTGTTCCTTGTGAAGCAGCAGCAACCCTGCCTGTGGGGGAGCAGGTACCACACACAGCATGTGAGTGTGTGGCAGGGTTCCTCACTGTGTCTCTGGTCCCTGAAGTACCTGATGGCAGCAGACCGGCCTTGGGTTCTTCAGCTTTTGCTGTTTGGCTTCAACTCACATGTTTTCCTCACGGTGTCAGATGCTGTCACAGTGAAACCTAGCAAGCCTTTTAAGCTAAAAAAGAAGCTTCTTTAAAATGAAAAAAAAAAAAAAAAGGCCAGGCAGTGGTGACACCTTTAGTCCCAGCACTTGGGAGGCAGAGGCAGGGGGATTTCTGAGTTGGAGGCCAGCCTGGTCTACAGAGTGAGTTCCAGGACAGCCAGGGCTACAGAGAAACCCTGTCTCAA